>NW_006408604.1:7034013-7045779 GCF_000296735.1 Chrysochloris asiatica
ACAAGTTGGGCTGCTAACCTCAGAGTGAGCAATTCTAAACTACCAGCTGTTCTACAGGAGAAAGATGAGACTTTCTGCTCCCATAAAGATTTACAGGCTTGGAAACCCATACAGGTTGCTATGAGTTGGAATTGACTCCACGGCACATAAGCAGCCAAACAAATGACTTATTAACAACAAATATCTTTTTTGAACAACATAAAAGAGGATTATACACATGGGTTTCACCAGATGGAATACAGAAAAATCAAATTGACTAAATCTGTGGAAAGAGATGGCAAAAAAGCTCCATATCATCAGCCAAAACAAGGCCAGGTGCAGACTGTGGAACAGACAATCTATTTTTCATATGCAAGTACAGGCTGAAGCTGAAGAAAGTTAAAACAAGTCCATTAGAGCGAAAATATGGCCTTGAACATATCCCACCTGAATTTAGAGATAATTTCATGAACAGATTAGATACATTGAAAACCAGAAACGTAATAGGATGACATCAAGAATATAATACAGGAAGAAAGGGGGGAAAAAAAAGTCTTTAAAAAGACAGAAAAGGGAAAAAACAAAAATGGATGTCAAAAGAGACTCTGAAATTTGCTCTGCAGGGTAGAAGTGCAAAGCTAATGGAAGAAATTAGTAACTAAAGGAACTGAACAGAAAATCTCAAAGGGCAGCTTGAGAAGACAAAATAAATTATTATAATGAAATGTTTAAAGACCTGGAGTTAGAAAACCAAAAGGGAATGACATGCTCAGCATTTCTCAAACTGAAAGAACTGAAGAAAAATTTAAGTCTTGACTTGAAGCACTGAAGGAGCCTATTGTCCCAACATTGAATGATGCTAAAAGCATCAAAAGAAGATGGAAGTGACTGTCCCAAAAAGAAATGACTGAGGTTCAGCCGTTTCAAGAGGTAGCATATGACCAAGAACCAATGTCACTGAAGGAAGAAGTCAAAGCTGCACGGAAGACTTAGGCAAAATGCAATGGTCCAGGAATTGATGGAACACAAATTGAAATCTTTTAACAAACTAGATCGCATGGCCACACTCACTTATCTATGCCAGGACATTTGAAAGAGAGCTACCTGACCAACTGATTGGAAAAGATCCGTTTTTGTGTCCATTCCAAAGAGAGGTGACCCAACGGAATGTGGAAATCGCTGGACAATATCATTAATATCACAAGTAAAATTTTGATAAAGACAATTAAAAAATGGCTGCAACAATACATTGACAGGGAGCTGGCAGATGTTCAAGCCAGGTTGAGATGAGGACATGGAATGAGAGATATAGTTGCTGACATCAAATGGATCTTGGCTAAAAGCAGAGAATACCAGAAAGATGCTTACCTGTGCTTTATTGACTATGCAAAGGCTTTCAACTATGTGGATCATGACAAACTATGGACAACATTCCAAAGAATGAGTATTCTGGAACATTTAATAATGCTCATGAGAAACCTGTGCATAGACCAAGATACAGTAGTTTGAACAGAACAAGGAGACACTGAATGGTTGAAAATCAGGAAATGTGTGTGCCAGGGTTGTATTATTTTACCATACTTCTTCAATCTGTATACTGAACAAATAATCTGAGAAGCTAGATTATATGAAGAAGAACGTGGCATCAATATTGGAGGAAGACTCATGTGATATACAGATGATACAACCTTGTTTCCTGAGAGCTAGAGGAACTTAAAGTACTTAACTGATGAAGATCAAAGACCATAGCCTTTACATTGCACTTCAATGTAAAGAAAACAAAAATCCTCACCACTGGACCAATAAATAACATCATGATAAATGGAGAAAAGATTGAAGTTTTTCAAAGACTTCATTTTGCTTGGATCCACCACCAATACTCATGGATGTAGTAGCCAAGAAATCAAATGACGTATTGCATTAGACCAATCTGCTGCACAAGACCCCTTTAAAGTGCTCCAGAACAAAGATGTCAGTTTGAGGGCAAAGGTGTGCCTGACTCAAGCCATGGCATTTTCAATATGCATGTGAAAGATGGAAGATGTATAAGGAAAACTGTAGAAGAATTGACACATTTGAAGATGTTGGAGAAGAATATTAAAAGTACCATGGATTGTCAGAAGCAAAAAACAAATCTGTGTACTGCAAAATATAGCTAGAATGCTCTTTAGAAGCAAGGATGGTGAGACTTCATTTCTCATACTTTGGAAGTATTACCAGGAGGGACCAGTCCCTGGCGAAGGACATCATGTTTGGTAAAGTGAAGGAAGAGAGAAAAAGAGGGAGTCCCCCAACGAGATGGATTGGCACAGTGGCAGCAACAATGAGCTCATTCATAACAGCAATAGTGAAGATGGCACAGGGCCAGGCAATGTTTTGTTCTCTTGTCCATAGGATCGCTATGGGTTGGAACCAAGTCAGTGTCTTCTAACAACAGCAATATAGTGTTCTCAAGACTCATACATGTTGTAGCATCTATCAATTCTTTCTTCCTTTTCATAGCTGAATAATGTTCCATTGTAGGTCAATCCATTATGTTATCCCAGCCACCATTGGCCATTGAGGTGGTTTCCCATGTTTTGACCATTTTAAATATTATTAGAGCATTACTGTATGGTTGCTAAATGTTTATATTACCTAGAGGCAGAATTTATGAGTCTAGGTAGTTCTGCATTTTGAGGAAATGTCAAAAACTGTTTTCCAAAGCATCAGTACATTTTATATTCTAACCAATAATGAGTGAGTGTTCCAATATCTTCACATCCTCCATGATGCTTGTAGCTATCTAGTTGAGTGTGAAGTAATATCTCATTGTAATTTTGATTTGCGTTTCTGAATAGCTAAACACATTGAGAATTTTCCCATGTGCTTATTTTTTCTATGCCTTTTTGAATGTATGAAATATTTTGTAATTAATCAGAAAAATTATAAGCACTTTCTGATTGTTTTATCCATATATCTATCTGCTAACATTGATTTGAGTGAATGTTGGAAAAACAATATTTTTTCACAATATTTTCAGACGTATTTGGGATAAAACTGCACAGAACATACAAAGGTAAATCAATTGTAAATATGAAGGAAGAATAGTTGTCATTAGGCAGTGGCAAAAAGAATAGCTGTTACTAGATTGCTAATGCAATGATATGAAAATCTCCATTTCACAATTAGAAGGAAGGGGTGTCTCAGAGTAGCATCATTTATGAGTCATTTTTCAGAACCATATCTGCACAATGGAATGCTAGCTGAATAACAGAATTGGTACATAATAAGACAGAGAAATGTGTGGATGCCTTTCCCTGATAACTTTAGGGAGAGCATAAAATCTGAGACAGAGACTACTAGAGAAAACAGTGTGTTGTATGAAAATATATTGGGTGGAGAAAGCAGCCACTGATTTGTATTACAGACTGTTATCCTGAAAGTTCTTTTAAAAGTTACAAGAAATTTTATTATTTGGTCAACGATCAGATCAGTTAATTCTTCTACTCCTTGATTAGGATTGCAGTCTCAGAGATGAGAGTTGTTGTTTAGCTCTGTTGAGTCGGTTCCATCCCATAGTGACCCTATCTAAAGTTTCTGAGGAGCAGCTGGTGAGTTTGAACTGCTGACCTTGCGGTTCAAACTGATCTTGTAGTCCAGTTCATTAGCCCACAGCACCACACCAGGACTCCAGAGATGAGAGGAGGGAGAATAATTTACTTACAAGAGCTATGTTATAGTTACAGTTAGTGTGAATTACAGAAAATCTCTGCCTCCTGAATTCGAGTAAGGGATTTTTTTTTTTTTTTTTTTAATTGGAAGAGGCATTGTTGTTGTTGGTGTTAGGTGCTGTCAAGTCGATTACAACTCATAGTGACTGTAAGCACAACCGAATGAAACACTACCTGGTCCTGCGCCATTCTCATAACTGTTCTTAATTTGAGCCCATTGTTACTTGCTGCCATTGTGCCTTCCCATCTTGTTGAAGCTGTTCATCTTTCCACTGACCTTCCAAACCTGATGTCCTTCTCTAGGGACTGGTCCCTCCTGATAAGATATCCAGAGCACAAAAGATGAAGTCTCACAGTCCTCATCTCTGAGGAGCATTCTGGCTGTACTTCCAAAACATATTTTTGGTTTTCTGGCAATCCATGCTACTTTCAATATTATTCGCCAACTCCATAATTCAAATGCAGTGATTCATATCCAATCTTCCTTATTCATTTTCCAACTTTTGCATATATATGTAGTGATTGAAAATACCATGACAGGTTTGGCACATCTTTGTTCTCAAATTGACATCTTTGTTCTTGGATGCTTTAATGAGATCTTGTGCAGCAGATTTGTCTAATGAAATTTCTCATTTGATTTCTTGACTGGTTTTCCAGGAGTGTTGATTGTTATTCAGTCTGTATACTAAACAAATAATCCAAGAAGCAGAATTATATGAAGAAGAACATGCATCATGATTGGATGAAGACTTATTAACAACCTCCTATATGCAGATAATGGAGTCCCAGTGTGACAGTTGAGTGTAAACACTGGACTGCTAACCACAAGATCTATGGTTCAAATCCACCAGCTGCTCCTCAGAAACCCTATACAGGGTCACTATGAAACAGAACAGCCTGGATGGCATTTAAAACAACAACAATTTTGCTTACTGGAAGAGATTGGTTGGTCGGTTGCAGTGGAGACAGTTCCAACTCACATCCACCCTACATAGGGTTTCCAAGGCTATAAATCTTTACGGGAGCAGAAAGACTCATCTTTCTCTCACAGAAGAGCTGATAGTTTTGAACTGCTGACTTTGACTTTAGCATCCCAACTCATAACCACTACACTACCAGAGCTCTTTTGCTAGAACAGAAGAGGATATAAAATATTTAGCAACTTAACAGCACCTAAAAACAACAAGACATTGAATAAGAATGCTGAAAAGTACACACCTTTCCTGATAAACCTTTCAGTATCCCCTTATTCTGTTGGAATGATTGCTTCTTGGTCTATGTACAGGTTCCTTATGAGCACTATTACATGTTCTGAGATACCCATCCTTCACAATACTTCCTATAGATTATTGTGATCCACATAGTCTAATACCTTTGAGTAGTCAATAAAGCACAAAGAAACATTTTTCTGGCATTCTCTACTTTCAGTCAAGATCCATCTAACATCAGCAATGATAGTCTTAGTTCTACATCCTCTTCTGACTCTGACTTGAGTTTACGGCAGTATTCTGGCTTGAGTTTACGGCAGTATTCTGTTGCAATTGTATTTGAATTATCATCAGCAAAATTTTAACTGCATGTGATATCAATGATATTGTTCGATGCTTTCTACGTTCCATTGAGTCACCTCTCTTTGTAATGGGCACAAATATGGATCTCTTCCAATTGGTGGGCCAGGTAGCTCTCTTCCAAATTTCTTGGCATAGACTTGAAAGGACAAGCAGACCAGCCTGGAGCAGCTAGAAGAACAGAAGATACTTCTTGAAAGAAAGATCGACAGGAAAAATACAAAACAACAACAGCAGTCTGATTGACTACTACAAGAACAAGCAAGTTGCCCACCCAGGAGACATCAAGGCAAGTGGTCGGGCCCCTTCCAAGATTAAGACTCAAGGGGAATACACAAGCAGACATGTGCTCTGAGTGGTGACAGATAAGGGGAAGTGAGGGAAAAACAGCAATGAAGCTGCGAGCTAAATTCAACCACGTTCAATAGACTCCTGTTAACCCACATGGAGACCTGGTTGGTGAGCATTTGGCAAGACCTGAGAACTTTTTTATGTTATTAAAAAAAGGTATTTGTAATGAATAAGTCATTGGCCTTCCAAAATCCTATCATGCAAGCTCCGGCATCATTATCTACCACTAAGGTCATGTTTTCCAACTACCAATCCTTCCTCTTTCTTTCCAGCCTTTACATTCCAATCACCAGTAATTATCAGTGCATCTTGATTACATGTTTAATCAATTTCAGACTGAAGAATTTGGTGGGATTATGCAATTTCTTCATCACTGCCTTTAGTGATTGGTGCATAAATGTGAATAAAAGTGGTATTAATGAACATTTGTTGTAGGCATATGGATATCGTCCTATCACAGACAGTATTGTACTCCAAGATAGATCTTTAAATGCTCTTTTTGACAATGAATGTGGCACCATTTCTCTTTAATTTGTTATTACCTGCATATTAAACCATATGATTGTCTGATTCAAAATGGCCAATGACTGTCCATTTTAGCTCACTAATGCCTAGGATATCTATCTTTATGCATTCCATTTCATTTTTGACAACTTCCAATTTTCCTAGATTCATTCATTGTAAATTCCATGTTTTGATTATTAATGGATATTTGTAGGTAGTTCTCCTCATTTTGAGTTGTGCTCCAATGAAGGTCCCAAAAGCTTTGCTCCATTCACATCAATATGGTCAACTCTATTTTGAGAAAGTAGCTCTTCCCCAGTCTTGTTTTGAATGCCTCTCAACCTGAGGGATTCAGCTCCTGGCACTGTATCTGACTATGCTTTACTTCTATTCATAAGGTTTTCAGTTGGTTGCCATTTAGGGGTCTGTCTTAGCCTGGAAGTTCCACTGACATCTGTCCACAATGTGTGAACCCTCCTGGTATTTAAAATACTGGTGGCATAGCTTCCAACATCACAGCAACACACAAACCACTACTGTAGACAAAGTGACAGAAAAATGGTGGGAAGAAGCATTAGAAAAGTGATTATTCGGGGACTGTCGGTGAGCTCATGAAAGGCAAATGACATTTCCAACAAACCACTATGTTGGAAGCAACAAGTTATGTATCTATGTTTTACACATTTGAACATGTTCTAAGTTTGGTAAATTTCATTCATACTTACATTAAAGAGTGGATAGTGATTTCCAGTGAATCAGAAATGAATTCAACTAAATGATATAAAATATTATCTAATTTTTCTTCTTAAGTCTTTTTCTGTCTTCCTGGCTCATATCTATTTTGGTCAGGCTTATTTGTAAATCAAACGGAACATCAGCCTACAACCTTTAAGATTAACAACAGAAAGGGCACATGCAAATCTCCTAGGACTGGAGCAGCTACTATGCAAGACCGAGAAGATTATAGGCCTTTGGTTCAATAAATATTCCTTTGTTTCTACTAGAGATCAGGCACTTCAGAAGCACAGGTGTGAACAAGAAGCAGATAAGTAAACATATACAACACAAAGCGAAAAGTTCTAAACAAGAAGTATTGTTTGTTTGTTTTTTTTTAATATTGTTGTTGGCTTATAAGAACAGAAATTTATTATCTCCCTTCTGGAGGCTTGTAGTTCAAATGAGCCACACTATCCTTTTCTAAGAATCCATAGGATTTTAAGAAGCAGTAGAGAAGGTTACCTAAACTGAATTCTAGACATGAAAGGTTTCTCAGAAAAGGTGACTCCTGAATCGAGCCCAAACAAACTAGTTTCAGGGAAAAGACCAGGTGAAGGGCTTGTGGCAGTGAATTACACACAGAGAGTACCCTGTTCTAGAGGCAAAAAGGAGAGCAGTGTGTTTGAACTTGAGGACTTGGGATGGAGGATGAGCAGGAAGTTGGTGAGAGCAGAGCTTAATAATTGAGGTTGTTCATGAATTGCCTTGTGTGCTCCACACTAAGGAATTTTGAGCTTCCTCCTAAATACACACACACACACAAATTCCACACCCTTTGAATGAATTCTGATCCCCTAGAACAGAGTAGAATTGTAGAACTGCCCTGAAGAGTGGCACTGTGGGTTAATGCACAGAGCTGCAATACCGGTTTGAACCACAAGATTAGTGGTTCAAGTTCACCAGTCACTTCTCGGTAACCCTCTATAAGGTCACTCACTATAAGTCTATACTGGATCTTCCAGTCATATAATTATGAGTCAGAACTGACTGGACAGCACTTAACAACAACAACTACAACAAATTTTTACAGATGCAAACTGACTTGCCACTTTCCCTTGGAGCACCTGATTGGTTCAAACTGTTGACCTTTTGGTTTACCATCAAGCATTTTAACCACTGCACCACCAGTGTTTCTTCCTGAAGACAGTGGCAGGGAGTAAATATGATTAAAAATGAATTAGATGTCTAGGTTTCAATAGACTATGACTAAAATAAGACCATATTTATTTTTAATGATTAATTTATGTTCATCATAATGACAAACACTTAATATGCTGTTGTCTGTGTGGCAGCTGCTGCTGTTTTCAGTACATGTGATTTATTAATTTGTCTAGTCCAATTCTTCTCTATCTTTTATCTACAGGGTTGGTTCTGATGCCACTAGCCCTCAAGAGATGCCTGCCTTGCTGAACACAGATGTCTTCTGCTAGCTGCCTTTGCTACCTCCACACTGGTTTGGGAGAAATTGTACTGTTCCACATTATTTTGCTTTGCCTAAGCAGAGTCTCAGGCTCATTTCAAATTTTAAAAAAATTCTTCACAGATGAGGTTAGACTGTAACTTTCATTGAGATGTCATTAAAATTTGGGCAATGATAGAAGAAGCAAGGAGTTTTGGTGGCTCAATGGTTAAATACTTGGCTGCTAACTGAAAGGTCGGTAGTTCAAACCCACTAGTGGCTGCATGGGAAAAAGGACCTGATAATCTGCTTCCATTTATTTATGCCTTAACACCATTGTTCTATTGTACATAGGGTTTGCTATGAGTCAGAACCAATTCAAAGGTACCTAATAACAACTACAGCATTTTAGGAAAAAAGGATAGCTCTGAAAATGCATACAATTAAAAGATAATAAAGTGAATAGATGAGAAAAGCAAGGTACAAAGGAAAAGGAAGCATAGCTATTCAATTTTGATGAGTTGCTGAAGATGAACTTCAAATTTGGCCCTGGGCTCCCTAGTAGCCAAGGCAAAGAGGGGAAGATATCAGTTAAATTATCCTTAATATTCATTAAATTTAAAAAAAAAAAAAAAGAAAGAAAGACATCGTCACCTAGTATGAAGAATGTGCATTCCAGTGAAGATGAAATTACTTGCCAGACTTACTATAGTAAATCCACAGTACATACCCAGTATAAAATCACTCCATTTTCTTCTATTTCTTCCTAAACTGTGATTGAGTACTGTTTTAGGAGATTTCTATGTACTAAACATGCGTATAAAGGACACACAGAGAGATTTTGGCAATGTTACATATCCCTTAGTAGTCATCTACATAAATAATACTCAACAAACATTTTATATTCAAATGCCAAAGTTAACTGATTTAAAAGCTGATTTACTTTTTATTAAGTTCTCTAGAGATGCACAAATAGTTGTGTTTTGATTTGACTTTCAGTTTGGGGTCTCTTTATTGTTCCCTTTTTTTTCAGTCATATATTCATTCATAAATTGAAAACCACATCATTTGCTTTTTATAAAATTTTAAGTGAAAAACAGCAAAGTATAATCAAACATTCTCTGAAAGCAGACCAGGATCTCAAGTTCTTCCACTCCTCCATTTCCCAAGAGAGGAAAAAGCTCAAGTATGTTAATTTAAACTTAAAGTTGTTTAACATTATGAGCATGCAATCCATAGAGTAAATCAAATTACCTAACTGCATTTAATTAAATATATTTAGAATTTTCTACTCAATTGCAGTTTATTGAATACATTGTTTTCTCTTAAATAAAACTGCTCAACAGTTAATGAGCAGTAAATCATCTTATAGCTATGCAACTTTTTGAAAAAATATGAATTACCAGTTTTAAGTGCTGCCAGTTAAAATAACTTTGTTTTAGTAAGTATTTTTGTGTGTTCTTTGCATGTAATTATTTTTATTGTGCTTTGTATCTCCAGGCAGTTTTCTGTATTTGGGTAAAATATTTAGAAGGTTCTAAATGTAACAATTTATGAAAAAAGTAAATAAAGTTTATGGAATGGAGCTTGGCATAATTTGAGGACCATTTTATATACTTTTAGAAATCACAATTTAATTGGGATGCCAGATTAATAGCTATTTGTATCTTTAATTTTTCAGATAATATGAAGGTTAGCATTTGATGAGTGATTTTTTAAGCAAATGTGGATATTCTGTTAATTTGTCATTTATTAATGTTATTACTCCACCACTCATTTGTCAGTTTGTGGTACTGTGGTGGCTTGCACTGTTGCTGTGATGCTGGAAGCTATGCCACAGATATTGTAAATACCAGCAGAGTCACCCACTGACGACAGGTTTCAGCTGAATTTCCGGTTGAAGACAGACTAGGAAGGAGAGACTGACTACTTCCTAATATTTAGTCACTGAAAACCTTATGAATACCAGTAGAACACTGTCAGCACCAGAATATTTAATATTGAAATATGATGAACAGTACCAGAATATAGTCAGAAATAGTGCTGGAAAGTGAGCCCCTCACATTGGAAGGCACTCAAAATGCAACTGAGGAAGAGCCGCCTCCTTAAAGTAGAGTTGACGGTGATGACGCAAATGAAGTAAAGCCCGTGGGAGTAAAGCCCGTGGGAATTTCATTTGCTGATGGGGCACAATTCAAAATGAAGAGAAACAGCTGTAAACATCCACTAATAATGGGCACATGGAATGTATGAAATATGAAACTAGGAAAATGGGAAATAGTGAAAAATGAAATAGATCACATAATCATCCATATCCTAGGCATTAGTGAGCTGAAATGGCCTGGTATTGGCCATTTTGAATCTGATAATTACATGGTTTACTATGCTGGGAATGACAAATTGAGGAGCAATGGTGTCACGTTCATCATGAAAAAGCATGTAAACATCTGTCTTGAAGTACAATGCTGTCTGTGATAGGATAATATCCATATGCCTACATGGAAGACCAGTTAATATCTCTGTTATTCAAATTTACACACAAACCACTAAAACAAGTGATAATGAAACTGAAGAATGCTCCCAACTTCTTCAGTCTGAAACTGATCAAACATTCAGTCAAAATGTATTGATAATTATTTGTGATTGGAATGCAGGTTGGAAACAAAGAAGATGGATCAGTAGTTGGAAAATATGACCCTGGTGATGGAAAGTATGCTGGAAATCACATGATAGAACTTTGTAAGACCAATCACTTACTCATTGCAAATACCTTTTTTAAACAACATAAAACACAATTATACTGGCATACCATTAGAAAATAAATATTTGAGGGGGAGAGAAAGGAATAGCCAGAAATATCACCATAGAAAGCTTGTAAGTCCATCTTCTGCCTACAACTGATTAGAATACTTAAAATGGGGCTACAACGTACCGAGTGAAGGAGGCTTCCGACGGAGCCTCTGCATTACATAAGACCATAGGTGGAATCCTGAACCCCATCCAGAATCTTCTGAGGTAGGAAATTTCCATTGGAAAGGACAAGCAGACCAGCCTGGAATGGCTAGAAGAATAGAAGATACTTGTTGAAAGAAAGACCTACAGGATAAATAACAGCAGTCTGACTGATTACTACAAGAACAAGCAAGTTAATCGCCCAGAAGACATCAAGGCAAGTGCTTGGGTCCCCTCAGGGCAAACCCCCTTCCAAGACTAAGACTCAGTGGGAATACATGCTCTGACTGGTGACCACGTTCGTCATCTATAAGGGGAAGTGAGGGAAAAACAACAATGAAGCTGCGAGCTAAGCCCTACAACATTCAATAGACTCATGTGAACCCGGGTGGAGACCTGGTTGGCCAGCAGTGTGGCAAGACTTGGGGACTCTTGCGTCCAGACCCAGTGACATAGCCACAGAGGACTAGATTGGAGAGTGAAGCATCCAGCTGATAAGAAGAGAGGGCATATGCATAAGAAC
>NW_006408604.1:7047204-7061165 GCF_000296735.1 Chrysochloris asiatica
TAAGTGCCGTCGAGTCGGTTCCGACCCATAGCGACCCTGTACAGGGTTTCTGAGGCTGTAAATCTTTACGGGAGCAGAAAGCCTCATCTTTCTCGTGCATTCTATAGTGACTTATAAATTCAGTTCTGTGTTGAAAGAAATGTATTAAGAAAACTTATGTGAATAAGTATTTTCACAAAATACATCTGAATGGTTAAAAAAAAAAAGATAAGAGCTATTAAGGCTATAATGTTGTTGTTGTTGTTGTTAAGTGCCGTGGAATTGATTCAACTCATAGCAAATCTATGTAGGGTTTCCAAGAAGTGGCTGCTGAGTCTGAACAGTTGACTTTGTGGTTATTCTACAGTGCCACACCAGGACACTAGGGCTATAATATTGTATGTCTTTTTCTTTTTCTGTTTTTTTAAATGTCAAACATTACCTACACATAGATTTTGCGTTTTAAATATGAAGGAAAATATTAATAACAGAATGCAATCTAGGTAGTGTACTTTGCCTAATATAATTGATTGAACATTGCACAGCTGTGTTTCGTATTTTAAGCTTTCTTTAATGTCTTTATGTATTTGCTTTTCTATTTAATGCTGTTACTCTTAATCTTCATTCTCTAGGTTTTCCCCTATTCTATTGCTTCTATTTCATATTTTTTAAAGGGCAAGTATGGGAGCAACTGCTGCCACCCAGAAAAATTGTTCATTATAGATAATTCAAAGTGTTTTAAATTGATTTCTGTGTAATTGTAGGCCAGATAACATAAAGTGATGCTTCGAAATGCCTTTTGTTATGCATAAAACAATTCAAAACTTCCTTTGTAACATCTGCCAGCAGTTCATATGTGCTTTTATAATCAGTTATGGAAAATATTCCTCCCATAATTTTTTTCTGCTATCATTAAATCTGAATTTGAATTCATTTTAATGTTTTGAATTTTATAAGCTTTTACCACCTAAGATAAATCTCTTAGAATGTGAATAACTCATTTATTTTCTACTACTTGTATATTAGAAGGAACTCTGGTAGCATAGGGATTACAAGTTGGGCTGCTAATCACTCAGTCAGCAGTTCAAAACTACCAGTGGTTCCATAGGAGAAAGATGAGGTTTTCTGCTTCTGTAAGGATTTACAGCCTTAGAAACCCTATACGGCATTGCTATGAGTTAGAAGTGACTCCATGGCACACCACCACCACCACCACAAGTACTTGTCTATTGGGGTCCTGGGCTGGCACTTTAGGATAAGTACTGGACTGCTAAGTGCTAAGTCCACAGTTTCAACCCAACAGTCATTCCTCAGAAACCTTATACAAGAAACTCAACACAGCAGCACTTAACAACAACATGTGTCTAATCAGGAAGGAAAGTGTCCAGGTAGAGTTCAACCTGTGACAGGCAATGTTTGGCATATGTATTTACACCTATCTCTTTGTATAGTCTGTAATATTCTTTTAATTCTGGGGTTCTCTTGTTTACTGGCTCCTGTCTTACTCAGACTAAAATAGAAAGTTTTTAGTATTAATTATTATAACCTGACAGACTGTTATTAATTCTGTGTGTGTGACTGGAATTCAAAGCGTTACCAAGGTACTTCAAAACTTTCGTGATAAAAATGGAATTAAAAGATAATGAAATTTTTCTATGAACTTTTTGAAGCACTCTTATATTTCTACCAGATCTTAGCATTTTGTCTTTTTTTGCCCCTGTGAACATTTTTAACTCTCTCTTAACATGAGCTAAGAAATTAATAATTCTCTACTTAATATAATTGATCCTCACCTTTTTCTTACATTCATTCTACTATTAGTTGATAGGTTTTGTAGAGGGTGCTATAACTAAATGCTGCTGATAAATAAGTAATGGTCCCTACATGCAAAGAATTCATCGTCTTCTACAGAAGATAACCATGCAAATAAACAATAGAAATGCAATGTGGTAAGTAAAATAATAGAAGTTATGTTTGATTTATGCACAATTGGTAGCACAGCATAAAAAGTGATAAAATACCTGGCAGCCGAGGGGGAGGGATGAGGGAAAGGTTCAAAGAAAGTATTTTGTTTAATCTAGCTCTTAGCAAACACAGGCACCCTCCATGCCAATGAAGAAAGGGAAGGCATTTTATTTACAAGGAAAAGTATATGTACATAAAGGTATGAAGATATGAAACTATGATACCTTTGTCAGAAAACTTTGAATGTTTGGGGAATCATAGAGGAAGATGATAAAGAAGAAGATTAAGGGCTATATTATGGAGCATTTATTATATTTGATGACAGAGGTCTGACTCTACTCTCTAAGCAATGAAGAAAGATCTTTTAGGTGTGTGTGTGGGGGGGTTCACATGACCAGTTTTGTATTTTTAGGACAGTCAGTCTGGTAACAGTTTGGGGAAGGCATGCAGTGAAACTGAAAGCAGTATGACCTGTAAGGATAAATATCTAGACGATGTTCATGGTAAGAAGGGTGGAGAGGCAGGGATAAATACGAGTGTGTTTATTGAAGGAATTGATAGGATTCGTGATCTCAGGATTTATTGCTTTGACTGCTCATGCCAAGGCTTGCATACTGTTGTTGAACTGACAAACAATGTTAATGGTACCTGTAAAAATAAAGAACATACAGTTTTCTCACAAAGCAAAGAAATAGGATGACATCCTCCTTTTCATCAGGAAATGATAGAGGAAAACACCAGAAGGTCTGTCATTTGTTATGTTATGAAATAATTCAATTTCTTAAAATGATAATACATCATTCTCATAAAAACTAAAAGTTAATTGAAGACCAGTTCAGTGGGCCTCACACTGAGCTAGTGCTAGTCCTCACTACATAATACTTTTCATTTTTTAAATTATCAGACGTTATGTTCCATTTAACTCTGTATAAAAAAATTTCCTATTCCTTTTTACTTTTCTAAACTGCAATATCAAAATGCAATTAGAAATATTTAATAGGTTAAATTGTTATTGTTGTTGTTAAGTGTTGTTGAGTTGGTTCCCACCCATAGCAACCCTGTACAGGGCTTCTAAGGAGCAGTTGGTGAGCTTGAACCTCCGACCTTGCAGTTCAGATGACTTTGCAGTCTGGCACATCAATCCACAGTGCCACACCAGGAAAATAGCAGGATTAAAATACTGCTTTTTGTAAGAAAAGATGCCCCACCTAGTAAAGACTTGTTTAATCAATACGGTAAGTATAACAAAGAACATTTCTTACTTAGTCCTCATAATCAAATAATGTACCAATATTGCTTCATAGTGAAAATTTGTTCTGACCAATTTTCTGAGGTAAAAAACTCTTGTTGTTTTAGCTGCCTCGGAGTTGACTTTGACTCATGGTGACCTTATGTGTAGCAGAATAAAACATCACTTGATCCTGTGTCATCCTCACAACAGCCACCATGTTCAAGTCCTTCATTGTGACTATTTTATCAATCCATTCCACCAATTTACCAATCCAGTCTTCAATGTTCTCATTGGCCTTCTACTTCATCAAACATGAATTCTTCCTCTAGCTATTGATCCCTACTGAGATGCATCCACGGCAATTAAGCTGGACAATGTTCTGTCAATGGGATAATATCCCTTTTCTCCAGCAAATGTTAGCTTTATTCAACAAATGGTGATTGAGTACCTACCAGGCACTCTGCCTTAGGCACTGGTGATACAAAAGTGAACAAGATAAAGCCTGTATTCTGGGGATGAATGAAAGATGTGCTTTTTAGAAAACTCGTGTTTGTTAGAAATTGCTTACCAAATTTAGCATTTTAAGGAATACTTAAAACATAAATTTCTTGATATTTGGAAACTTATGCATGTAATATGAAATGAATAAACATACAGAAGCCTGGCAAAATTCATATGGGAAAAACATGTACTGAATTTTAATACACAAATGTTTGGTCTTTTCTATTTAGGATTTCCTTTTCAAACATTTGTGTTTCTGAACTGTTGTGGTCATAGGAGAATAGTCTACTAGAGGTCTCTGCAAATAAAGAAAGAAAAAAGTGGAGTAGAAAGTAGAAATGGAGCTAAAACAGAGAGGATTTAGACCACAACACAGTTACGAAAAGAGCATAGAATAAGATGAGTTGCTATTGTATTATTTGAAATAGAAGAAAGAAATATTGTATTATTTGGCAGTAAGTCATACAAAATTAAGTCTTTTAAAATTATGTAAGTATTAAAAACAAACAAAGTAACAACAACAGAAGCAGCTGGAGGCTGACCAGAAAATACAATTCGCCTGGTTGGATGCTAAAGAAGTCCGAATATAAAATACCTTTCATGCTATTTTGTAATCCTCAGAGAAAAGAGGATCAAATGTGCTGGATATACTTTAGTCTTACCAAGCTTACAATCATTTTATGCAAGTCAACGAAAATGATGGGGTGATGACAAAAGAACATGAATAGTCTAGCATTCGCAGGTATTTATTCTGAGAAGACAGGAATAATTTCTGTTCACACTATATTCCCTTTCAAAAGACGGTATGTACACATGTTTTAGAAAGAGAAAAAAGTCTATAAAACACTGTTAATCAAAAACCATATCTAAAATATTTTGGTATTATGGCTTGGTTAAGATAAATATTTTTGTTTTCATTTATGTCACGTACCTACATGTTTTCTTAGCAAATCGATTTTTGAGCCAAAAGCAGACCAGAAAGGATGCAGTTGTTTAGAGCTTTCATAGCATCTGGAAAGTTATTCCGGCAAGTAGAGTCAAAACCATTAGCAAAACAGATGTTTTCCACTGTGGTGGGAAAACACAACTTTCCTATATGTATTGCATATGGTCCAAATCCATTTCAGAAGTAAGACTCCATCTCTTAAAGGGTCATCGTGTTCTCATAAACTCTGCCAATATAAGCATAAACCAAGGGATAAGCAAACTATTTCAATGTTTGAGACTTGGTATTTTATAGTAATCTTTTTTATGTCAAGTTTGGTTTAAAAAAAGAGGAAAAAATGTTATAAACATCTAAGTTGCCTCTTTAAATCCTCAGTTAAAAATAAGAGTTGGATTAAAACCAATTAGTAATCTTGGCAGGACTCCTGGGAGCTAAGAGTGGGTAAGGACAGGAAGTCAGGAGGGAGAATAGCAGCTTGAGAGCTGTTCTGGCCTTTCCTTCCAGAAAAAGCAAAGGGACGCTGCTTCTCTCTGACCATTTGGAAAGAATATCAGAAGCTATAGAAGATGGGTCATATCAAATAGCTAGAAACTATTGATTCAAACTCACCAGTTACTACTTGGAAACCATATACTGGGTCAATATGAGTTGGAATTAACTTTATGGCATTTAACAACAATAACATTGTGCCCCAAGAATATAGGAAATGAGTCCATTCACATTTGTCACATTTTCAATACAGATGAATTATCACTATTTGATGGCAAACCCCACATATTCTACAGTTTTATAAGTGTTTATAAAAAGAAAGAAAAACTTTAAATAAGCAGAAGGTATTTGCACTGGCCAAGGAGCTCTGGTAGCGTAGTGGTTACGAATCAGGCTGCTAACCTCAAGGTCAGCAGTTTGAAACTACCAGCAGTTCAGTGGGAGAAAGATGAGGCTTTTTGCTCCCATAAAGATTTACAGCTTTGGAAACCCTATACAGGGTTGTTATGAGTCAGAACTGACTCCACAGCACACCACCATCACCATTTGCACTGGCCATCATTTACTGATGAATTGTTTCAAGCTAAAAAATTCCATGTCCTTAGTCAATAGAACACTTTCCTGGTTTAAAAATTAGTTTTTTATGATTTCATTTAAACAAGAAAAAGAGAAACAAGGAAAAATAGAAGAAAGAAACATACTGCTATTTATTGTATCAAATAATGTAAAAATGATTGCCAAGAATCAAATGAAAGAACACTTTACTTGACTAAGCTGTAAAACTGGTTTTGAGTCAACAGGGTTGTCAATATTTTTAAATGTTGCTCAATTATACAGATAAGTACTTAGGTTGTCCCAGATCACTGCTGACATTTCTAAAATATTCTATAGTTTCAGAAGCACACCCTGTAAATACATTATTTGGTGCAAATTATTATTTGGATTCTGAGATTTCTGCTGTTTCTAGAAGAGGATTTCTTACTGACACAAAATGTTTTATGTCTCTTTATAATGAGGTGCTATTAGGATATACACTATGGTTCTTTATTTGTTCTCTGTTCGTCTCAACTTGGTATGCATGCCTGCCAAAAATGCTTATGAAAGCTGGAATGTGGATTCATATATGTCAGCAGAAATGTGAATTAAGTCAATTATTGATACTAGGCAGACACATCTTATTTTCAACGTCTTATTAACATTAAACCAGATCCATTTATGATGTCATCACCATCTCTGTTGACTCTCATTCTTGTCTGAAGTCAACTCATCAGGAATTGGGAGAGAAAACCTTTGAACCTGAAACAACTTCAATTATCACCCTGCTCCAGGGAATTGTGAGCCAGAAAGATACCCGTACTATAGAGAGAAAAATAAAGATGCCTCCATGAAGATTTACATTTGTCTAAGAGATAATACTATTTATCCAATGCATGGAGGGAAGCCCAGAATAGAAAATTAGGTTTTCTTATTTCTTTTAAACAACAATAAAAAGGAGAAATAAGGAAAAATAGAAGAGAGAAATGTATTGCTTTTTATTGTATCAAATAATGTAAAAAGAAGAAACAAAAATTTGCTAAGTGGATAGATAGCATTTTAATTCCTTTTGAGATATCTTTTCCAAGTATAACTTTACTTTAGTTGAAGTACTAAGAAGTTTCAAAACTGGTTATACATCAAGTTTGGTAAGTGTGAAAGCACATCCCAAAGCCAGAAAAAATGAGATTCATATTTTCTGCAGCCAATCTTTCCCCATTTTACAGCTTTATTAGTGGACAACTCAAAACTATGTGGCTAGGAAAATGAGCAATTGAAGATAGAAGGGTGTGAATAAAAACAAATATGTGTAATTGAAGGCTGTATGTTGAGAAAAGGCTTTATGCAAAAGACATAGAATTAAAAGGACGTTCTGGTGTAATTTCTGGGATTAATATATGTCCACTGAAGTTGTGGATAGATAGGGGAGGAAAGTAGAAGACCAGAGAAAAAGTTAGGCAAAAAGCTCAGGTGTTTCCAGAAAACTTAAGAGAGATAATTGTAGGAAACACACTAGTGACTACATTAATTAAGAAAGTAGTGCGAAAGAAACAATATGTTTTTTCCCTAAACTTAATTTTTCTCCCCTGTGGCAGTAGGTCCCAAGTCTGAAAGGAAAAAGCAATGGGGGGGGGCATATATATATGATGTAGATGAAGTTAGAAAAGAAAGCAGAAACATGTCATTGGGTCAAATCTAAAGACTACAAAACTTTAGGTTTCTCCTAAGGAAAAGTAATACCACGGACCTGAATGGACAAAGATTAAAGGCTCATGAATAGGAAGGAGACTAGAATATAGGCCTTAGATTTCTATTTAAACACGTCATTAAAAGTGCCATAAATTGTTTTTCCAACTAATTTTATCAAGTGAAATCTTCCATCTGGTTTTACTGAGAAAAAAATGGAAAAGTTGTGGAATAGTAAATTCAGGGCTGGAAGGGATCTGTGTGTTTTTTCCTCCCAACCCCCTCATTTTTCTTTTAGCAATTCCAGAGTGAGGTGTAAACAGAATCTAGGGAGCCCACATGCTCCAGACTTGCTCATTAAAAACACAAAACACACACCACAGAACAGCTTCAGTCACTCCTATGTTCTCTCCAGTTACTCTTCTGTCTCCTCATAGCTAAAGGCTTGCAACAGCAGTTTATACTGGGTCTTTCTACTTTCTCACCTTCCATTCACCTCCCCAGGCCACCTTATCAAAAATGCCCTCAGTCAATTTCCCTTTCAAAGCCCACTCTTCCATCTGTGGGAAGTGGGTTTTGCAGCAGGACAGTCTGGCTTAAAATCCTGCCTCTGCCATTTACTACCTGTGTAATCTGGGGCACATTCACCTCTCTGTGAGGCATATTCTTATCTGTGAAATGGGGACAATAATATATACCTACTGCACAGTTTTAATAGAGCGCTGAATCAGTTAAAACATGTCAACTGCTTAATATTGTGTCTGACATGTTATAATCCCTTAATAAATGTGAATTATTGTTGCTATTAGGTGCCATTGAGGCAGTTCCAACTCATAGCACAACAGAACAAAACACTGCTCAGTCCTGCACCTTCCTCACAATCCTTGTTACCTTTAAACCCAATGCTGCAGCCATTGTGACCATCTAGTTGGAGGAACTTCCTCTTTTTTGCTGACTTTCCACTTTAATAAGCATGATGTCCTTTTCCAGGAACTGGTTCATACTGATAACATGCCCAAAGTATGAGAGACAAAGTCTCACTTTAAGAAGCATTCTGGGTCCCAACCAAGCTTCAGCTTGGTACCTGTGTAGGTACCTTGGTGGGCTCTTTATTTTTCTTAGGCTGCAAAACGAGCAAGCTCCCAGATGGAGAGCAAAAGGAAGTCTCAACAGTTGAACTACCTGAGCTCCCCAAAGGGTTTTATGTGGAGACGATTGTCACCTATAAAGAAGATTTTGTTCCGCTTACTGAGAACATCTACAACTATTTGAAATCAGGGACTGGTGGCCCTGGTACAGAATCTTGACTGACAGCTGAATTCTGAAAACTAAGAGTGTGCTTCAGCATGTAAATTTGATAAATGCTTTGATTATCATTTTATGTTTGTGAGAAATATTTTCAGAGAGAAAACTAAACCTGTATTTTAAGAGGAGAGGTGTCCGATATTTGCATAAGTAAAGGATGGAGGTGAACTTTCATAAACTTAGTTTTCTGGGGGGGAAAAAGAAGCATTCTTTTTTTAATGTTTTATATTGAATTATGTGATCATTTACATGGGAGAACATTAGGTTTACATTCATCCTATTGTATATCGTTTCATTGCCATGGTTACAATCCCCTCCATGCATTATCAACCAACCAAAGGTTACACCCTGCAAGCCTGGCCCCTAGTTGTCAGCACACAGCCCCTCTCCCTCTCTGGGTCTAGAGTCCCCAGCCACTCCATCTCTCCATGTCATCGTCACTGTTTCTCTGGGTAGGGTCCTGCACTCCACTCTTCTCCCTTGATGGCCCCAGGGACCTCCACTTCTGGAGTGCAAAGTCAATCGCTCCCCTCCTTTTGGTACAAAAACATCTACCTTTACATTTCCAACCCTCACAGTCAGTCCTGATAGTAATTATTCATTATTGTGCCACATGAGTGCTATCCATCTCCTTTCATCAACCCCATCCAGACAGATTGGATGCTACTCAATGGAGAGTCTACCTTCCTCCATGCCCTCTGGATCTAGGCTCCCTTTTGAGAGCTTGTAAGTCAGTCACTTCTTGCTTTTGTAGTCCCCCCCTCCCCCCATTTTGAGTAGTCAATGTCCAAGTTGACCATCCCTATCTATCCTGTGTATCGAGGGGGTGGGAATGATCTTCACTATAGAGATTTGTTCCCTCTTTTGAGCTACTGCTTCCATAGGTATTGGTCAAGTTAATCAAATTATATCAGATTACTCTTTTTGAAAAAAAAAAGCATTCTTGATGTGCTTCTTTTTTTAATTTTTTAAAATTTATCACTGCCTCTTTGACCAGGTCTTTTTTTTTTTTTTTTCAAGTTTTTATTGTGAATTGGTGATAGTTTACATAGGAAAACATCGGTTTTATACTCATTATTTCATTGCAATGATTACATTCCCCTTCATGCGTCATCATTCAACAGTATTTGCTTCTATTCCCTCTGTTGTTGGTTTTTTTTGTTTTGTATTTAATGTACACAAAAATACTCAGGAATATATAATCATTTAAACAACTGAAGGGCACGTTCTGCAAGCCTGCGTCCTGGCTGCCAGCACACAGCACCCTCTCTTTCCATGAGTCTAGAGAGTCCTCAGCAGCTCCCTCTCTCCATGTCCTCATCTCTGCCTCCATCTCAGGTATCACTGCTTCTCTGGATAGGGTCCCACATTCTGCTCATGCCATTCCACTCGTGTTCTTCTCCCATGATGGTCCTTGGGTCCTCTGTTCCCGTAATGTAAGATTAACTACTTCCCCCTTTTAGTTACAAAGCTTCTACCTTTACAGTTGTGACAATCACAGTTAATCATAACAGGTACTCACTTTTGAATCATAAGAATCTTGTCCCCCTCTCCTTTCACCAGACCTGTCTAGACAAGATGAAAACTGTTCAGTTGGGATTCTACCTTCCACCGCACACTCTGAAACTAAACTCCTTCTTGAAAACTTTAAGCCAATCACTTCATACCCTCTCTTCACCTCATTTTAGATAGACAATGTCTAAGTTTCCCGTCCCTATCAACCCTGTATACAGAGGGGATAGGATTGATCCTTGGATGTGAAGATTCCTTTCCTCTCAGTTGGCATTTTGAGCTACTCTACATCTATAAGTATAGGTCAAGTTCATCAAATTGTAGCAATTTACCCTGTTTCCTTTATCAAAAATTTTTTGTCTTCCTATAGTCGAGTTCTGATTATCAAGCCATTGAGGCTAGGTCAAATGGGTACTGTCTGCAAGTTTGGGTGTTCTTGTGCATCTCCCCTCACTTCATATCAGCTGGATGCTTCACTCTCAGCTCTAGCCCTCTGTGGCTATGTCCTTGTCCATGGGCTTAAGTGTCCCCAGGTCTCACCACCCTTCGCGCCAACCAGCCCTTCCACTTCTCTCTCTCAGCTCCAGGGCAAAAGGAGTCTATGGAACGTGGTCAAATTCAGCCCATATCTTCGTTGCTGACTTTCCCCCATTTCCACTCACCAGTAGATGACCAGGTCTGTTTTAATTCAAAATACGCTGTCCAAAATTATTTGACTTGTTTGGGAGAAGCAAATGTAAAGAGTTTATGCAGCAGGCTTCTTTTCTTCTGTGGGCGGTTTATTTTCTTCTCAGCTGCTGGTTTCTTGCTAGTTGCAGCCTACTTCCCTACCACAGGCTTCTTGCCTGGAACCCCCTTCTCATCTGATTTGGCCTCTCATGCTGCTGCTGCCTTAGCCACCCTGAGTTTGTGCTTCCTGGCCTGGTGATGAGTAGTGTTTTGGCTCATGGTCTTTGCATTTGGATTCAACCTCAACAGGATTCTCAGGTTTCTCAGTGGGGTCTTCTTCAGGATTCTGTGATGAATCTTCTTGCAAGGTGCTTGTAGGGCTCTTTGGACTTCAGGGCTTTTCAGGATTCTGCTAAGGTCTATGTTGATCATCTTGTGCACGGAAAAGTTGTAGTTACTCTGAGGGAGGCAGCTTCACGCCAAGTGCCATACAACTTATTGGGCTTTCGAAAACACCTTCAGTACAAATGAAGAAATGGCCTACATCCCCACTAGGAGCAAGTTTTCAAATGTTCGACTTGTTTACATTAAGCAGAGTAATAATTCCAGGAATGGTTCTGAAGGCCTTTGTGATATCATTGTTCTCATTACAGACAAAGCATGGTTCCCTGCACTGCATACGTTGGTGATTTCTCATTTTGCCCTTGCCAGCTCTCATTCACTGAGAGGCCTAGATCTTTTTGCTCTGTTCCAGGCCTTAAGTTTCTTAAGCAGTAACACCGCCTCTTTGGTCTTCGTGTAGGCTTCAACTTTATCTTCGACCACTAAAGGAAGTTCAGGAACTTCCTCAACATGATGACATTTAGACATGACCAGGGCTGGTAAGGCAGAAGCAGTCAGAACAGAGCAGATGGTATAGTGCATCTGAGTTGTGTTTATGGTGCTAGCAACACCATGTTTGGGTTGGTGCAAATACACGCCCTCCATGACACATAGTTCCAAAAACACCTTGGCCAGAGTGGTGATTCCCACCACTTCGAACTCTGAGAATTCTGACTACAGCTTTGCCAGTATCCCAAGACATAGCACTAGTCTGATGGCCTTCTAGATTCGCTGACAGCATAGGGCTGCCTGTTGTTTTTGTGCAAGTTGGTGTGAACAGAATTCACACTATCCTGTCAAATGGGGCCCTTGAACACAGCAGGCAAAGTAACATTTTTGCCAGATGATTCTCCCTTTTGGGAATACACTGATCTCAGTGGATGAGCACATGCCATGACGAGGAGTGAAGGCCACGTTCCTTTCAACCTGGAGGCTTCCACAGGCAAAGCTGGCTATACTTCTCCCAAGACATATTTGTTTGTCAATATATATGTGAAATGTGTCTGATATGTTACAGTCCCTCAATAAATATGAGTTCCTAGCTATACTTTTTTGTGATACCTTTATAGTCCTCCTATCCTATTGACCAATTCCCTCTTTCCAAATGTCCTTTCATCCCTCCCCATTCACTTCTTGCCCTAGTTCCTTACTTTCTGAGTATGTGAATGTCTCTCCTATGTGCCAGACCACGGAGCGGTCAGTGGTGAGTAAGACAGCACACTGTTTGTTCTCATGGAGCTCACACCTATTTGCTCTTTCCCAGTTTTCTGTGGAGACTCTTTTTCCACTCTCTGCTTCTTAGCTTCTCAAATGGCCCTTAAATTTTGTCTTCTTCTGTAAGAGTCCTGGTGTGGTACTGTAGGATAAGTGCTGGACTGCTAACAGCAAGGTCAGCAGTTCAACCCACAAGATAAACCATATTCAGGGTTGCTATGAGTCAGAACCGACTTGACAGCATTTAACCACAACAACATATGTTTTCCTAAAGATGGAGACATCCATGGTGTCCGAAGCTTATGTTCTATCTTGGCTTTACTGCTAGGTCTGCATTTCCAATTACATATTAGTTATGTACACCTGTTATACATACATCCCAATCTCAAAATGTCCATTATGGAATGGATTAACCCCACCCCACCCTGCAACTGCTGCCTCCTGATTCTTACCCTGTGGTCAACAGCACCACTATTCATCAGGAAAGTCAAATCAGAATCCTCTTCCCTCATCCACCTGCTCTTCGAATTCTATTTGTTTCTCACTTGTACCTTCCCTTTTCTGTTCCCATTTTCTTAGGAAGACCAGTTTCCTAATGGTCTCTGACGTCTATTTTCCATTCCAGCAATCTATCCTTACATACTTTATTTCTTTTTTAAAAAAGATAGCTTAATTTTTTAAAATTAGTTTATTTATTTATTTATATTGTGAACTGAGTGATAGTTTACATGGGAGAGCATAGTCTTTACACCATCCTTTCTTTGCAATAATTACTATCTCCTCCATGCATCATTATTCAACAGTATTTGCTTCCATTCCCTCTGTTTTTTCGTTTGTTTTTGGCAGGGGTAGAATCCCCACCCCCACTGAAACTCTTTTCTTTGTTCCCTTGATAAACTACTAGATGATCTTCATAATTCAGGTCACATTTTGGTCATCCATTCAACTCAGCCCAGGACTCAGACCATAACAATGAGCAAAACATGCAAATCCGTCCTCTCACAGAATTTATGTGAGGGAAAGCAACAATAAATAAACAGAAAATCAGATTCAAGATGATTTCAGATTGTGATAAGTGCTGTGAAAAGAAAGTTAATATAAAGTAATGGGGGAGAGAGAGACAGTTTGTGTGACGGGGGGAGGTAGTGGGCACAATTTTAGATGCGGTGGTTGGTCAGAGAATTCACTCTTGGTGGAATAACGTTTAAGTTGAGCTGAGATCTAAATGAAGTGAGGGATATCTGGAGGAAGAACTTTCAAGGCCAAAAGACTAGCAAGTGCTAAGATGCTGTGGTGGAAGTGTGCCAGAATGCTCAAGGAGCAACAGAGAGGTTGAAAAGAAGGCAGCAAAATTGAAGAGTGAGTTTCTGTGACACTTCTGATTTTGCACAGCAGAGTTAGGTGCTCATTTCCCTGTACTTAGATATTGCCTGGTATAACACTGTGCTCTTGTAGCATGGCATATGGTTGTCATTATTTGTTCATATCTGTCTAATTTATAAGACTGTATGGTTGGAGAACATCTTGATTGTATCTTGATTATATCTT
>NW_006408604.1:7064522-7066309 GCF_000296735.1 Chrysochloris asiatica
GGTTGGCCCAGGATCGAACATTGTTTCATTCTGCTGTGCATGGGGTCGCTATGAGTCGGTTCCGACTCGATGGCACCTGACAACAACAACAACAATGGTTGCAAGGATGGAGACCAGTCTACACTCATTTTTGTATGCTCAGGCCTATCCTGGTCCTTGGCTGGTGCTTGAACCTTTGCTGAATGAATGAGTCAGAGGCTCTCAGGATACACTCTCATACTTGAGTCACCTGATTTGATTTCTGGGTTTCTAGTGTTTTCAATATTCTTCTAGATTAGCAGTTTACCCTGTTAGCACCAAATAGTGATCTTTTACCAGCTCCAGCTATTTTACTCCTGGGACCTTAGATCATGAATGTTATGATGTTGATTTACAGTCATGACCCTCCACTCTTCCCCACATTTCTTCTGTGTTACATTGGTAAGTATGGCTGTGTTGAGATGCCAAGGAAGGGCTCTACATAATGAAGCTATGGGAAGGTTCATAACTAGAGCAATAATAAATCAAGCTAAATGTATACCATGGAGTCAGATTCTGGAAGAACTTGCAAGTTGAGAAGAAAAGAAATATACTGGCAACTGAAAATTTTACTGTTAAGGTTTTATAAATACTTTGTATTATCTATGCCATAATCTATTTATTTGTGCAAGAATGAATAACTTACATTTTGTAGTTTATTTTCAATAATCAAAAGATCATATATGCATATATTAGAATAGCATAGCTCCATGGGATATTGGCCCCTGAAATCAGGTGATAGCTATAAAATGTATTACTTATTTTTTTAGAGCAGGAAATTGGAGTTATATTTTTTAAAGATAAAAATCTCTAACATTATAAGTACAGATGAGAATTATTAACAAAAACAACAACAAAAAATCCCTCTAACTTGTTGAAAATGGTGTTATCAATAATACAAACAAAAATTTACATATTTACATTATTGATAACATCATTTTAAACAATTTAGAGGTGTTTTCTGGTTTTGCTAATAATTCTTATCTGTATTTACAAAATCAGAGATTATTATCCTTGAAAATAGAACTCCTTAAAAATATCCATAAAGGACTTCCAGCAAGATGATAGACTAGACGATGGACTACATGGACCCCCTCCAACAAAGATATGACACCAAATGAAACAAATACAGAGGAAAATTCAGGAACCCTGAACTTCAGAGGAAAGGACAGGAAAGTGGATTGAGTGCTTGCTGGGAGGAGAAGCTGAACAGGATGGCACAAGAGGGAGATTGACTGATGTGGCTTGATGCGGCGTGACAATCTTGGGAGCAGCTTGGACAACAGAAGTAGGCTTGCCAGAGCAGACTCACAGTAGGCCAGCTAGGCAGTGCTGAGTGTGACACAGGGCTGGGTGTGCAGCTTTGGCTCACTGCTTTGGTGCCTAAATTTAGACAGGATCTGCTTTAGGCCTACAGTACTGGCCACAAGACCAGCATGTAACCAGTGCCCCTGCCTCCAGCTCCTGTGGTCCTAACAGATACTGAAGCCAGCTCTGTCAAGGGTCTCTAGAAACTACTTCCAGATTGAGTCCCCTGAGCATATGTGACATGGAAACTGACAGGAACTCTGTCAAGGGCCAGGAAATCTGCCGTCACATCCCTTCCATACCAGCTTCATGAGCTCTCAGAGTTTACTCTGAGATCCAACAATGGTACCATTTTTTTTGTTTTTATTTTGGGGTTTGTTTTTTTTCCTTTTGTTGTTTCATTGATTTTGTTCATTTTTTCCCTCCTCCTCCTCTTTCTAGTTCCCTGAATTTTATTCTAT
>NW_006408604.1:7067295-7069842 GCF_000296735.1 Chrysochloris asiatica
ACAAACAGACAAAATAAATGCAAACTTTGAAACAATACAAAACCTGCAGTTAGAAATTCAGAATATTAGTACTAAGATTTCAGAAATGGTTAATACACTGAAAGGGCAAAGGAGTAGATTCAAGGCAATAGAAGCCCAAATTAATGGGCTTGAAGATAAATCCCTCAATACTAGTATGGTAGAAGAACAATAAGAAAAGAGGATGGAAAATCCAGAGGAAATCTAAGAATTATGTGGACACTATGAAGAGGAAAAACTTATGGGTAACTGGAATTTCAGAACAAGAAGAGACAAAAGCACAGAGAAAATTGTTGAAGAGTTGTTGGAAGAAAACTTCTCTAACACATAAAAGACAAAAGGATAAGCATACAAACCTGAACAAACCCCAAACAGGATAGAACCCAAAAGAAAATCACCAAGTCATATCATAATCAAACTTTCTAAAACAAAAGAAAAGGAAAGAATCCTGAGAGCAGCTAAGGAAAAACAAAAAGTTACGTACAAAGGAAAACCAATAAGACTATGCTCTGATTTCTCAGCAGAAACCAGGCAGACAAGAAAGTAATGGAATGACATATACAAAAGTCTGAAAGAAAAAAAAAAAAAAATCCAACCAAGAATCATATACTCAACAAAGCTGTCCCTCAAATATGATGGTGAAATTAGGACATTTCCTGATAAACAGAAATTAAAGGAAATTGCATTGACCACACTATCTTTACAAAAAGTACTGAAGGGTGTTCTTTGGACTGAGAACCAGCAATGGCAGACAACAACCTGAGATTGCCATGTATGATGACATCACCTAGAACTCAATCCTGATATAGAAGTATTTAAAATAAACCAAGCCTACTGAATATGGAACTAGAGATGTCAATTTATAATGAAGTCAACTACAAAGCAAAAAGAAGGAAGAGTGTAGATAACAGAAATTCCAAATGACTAGGAAGTCACGTAGATTTCAAGATAAAACAGACTGCTTTAAATAGGAAAAGTATTAGTAAATTATAAGGTAACCTCAAAGAAAATTAATATGCCTTCAGATCAAAATGAAAAAAGAGGAAAACTAGGGCAATTTAGTAAATATTAACATAACAGAAATGAAGAAAATGAAAAGAAAACTCACAAACAAAATGAACTCAGTGCAGAAAATTATGTGGAACAATGAAACCAACAACACCACAAAAAAAAAAAAAAAAAAGCAAAATGAGAGCAATCAATTCATGTCTATGGATAATTACACTGAACATAAATGGATTAAATGCACAGTCAAGAGAGAGTTCAGAAAGGACAAGAATCCTTCAATATGCTGTCTACAAGAGACACATCAAAAAGGTAAAGACAGCCTAAATGCCCATCAACAGAAGAAAGGTTAGACAAACTATATGTTCACACAATGGAATACATGAGATATTGAAGAATAACAATGAATCTGGGAAACATAACATGGATGAACTGGAGGACATTATGCTGATTGAAATTAGTCAATCACAAAAGGACAAATATTATATGAGGCCAATGTTATAAAAAGTTAAGAAAAAGTTTTCTTAATAAAAGAAACACTGATGATTATGAGAGAATGAGGGAGGGAAAATTATTCCCAGGTTAGAGTATAGACTCATATTAACATGAGGGATGGGGCAGGCAATATACAACAAAAGGGAGGTTAGCAGAGCAAAGATGAAGGTAGTGGGAGACGCAGGGAGGAAAGCAATGTCAAAGTGACTAGAGGTA
This sequence comes from Chrysochloris asiatica, assembly GCF_000296735.1. NCBI lineage: Eukaryota > Metazoa > Chordata > Mammalia > Afrosoricida > Chrysochloridae > Chrysochloris > Chrysochloris asiatica. The sequence continues at coordinate 7,069,030 of NW_006408604.1, forward strand.
AATACTGTTAACTGCTGCTACATGGAGGAAATTGCAATCACTGTAATGAAGCAAAGTATATGATGTGCTGAATGTAAAACTGATGATCTGCTCTATAAACCACTCAATTCACAATAAAAAAAAATTTAATCCATAGAAATATGTAAATTTTTGTTTATATTATTGATAACACTTTCTACAATTTAGCGTTGCTGTGTTTGGTTTGGTAATAATTCTAATCTGCATTTATGAAGTCAGACATTATTACCCTTAAAATATTTAATTTCAATTTCCTGTTCTAAAAAAGTGATGCTTTTTATAGACGTAACCTACTTTCAGGGACTGATATGATATCTCATGAACCCATGGTATTCTAATGTTTAATGTAAAGAAATGTATATATCATCATAAAATAGGGGTCCTATTGTGGCACTGTAGAATAAGCACTGAGCTGCTAACTGCAAGGTCAGTGGTTTAAATCTACCAGCAGTTCCTATACAAGGTTGCTCTGCATTGGAACTGACTCGATGGCATTTAGCAATAACAACATAATAAAACAACTTTTGAGCTCCTTACAGAAAGCCTCCAAAACAAACAAACAGCAAAAAACACCCTAGCCCAAATCTGTTGCTGTCAAATCAATCTAACTCAGTAACCTTAGGAAACTAAGGGGAACTACCTCATAGGGTTTCCTTTGTGGAAAGCTGAAATCTTTATGGAAACAGACTGCCACATCTTTCTGTCCTGGAGAGAAAAGTTGAACTACCAACTTTTTGGTTAATCATCAAGTGCTTAACCACTGTGCATTTAGGGCTCCGTATTATGTAAAGTCTA
>NW_006408604.1:7070417-7089622 GCF_000296735.1 Chrysochloris asiatica
CAGTGCCTAAACCACAGTACCACCTAGGCTCAAAGAGAAGACGGAAAGATTTAAATAAGCAGATATCAAACATGCCGAATGATAGCCATTTGGGGCCACTAAGTCTAGGGCAAATAGTTTAGTCACTCTAGACCACAAGGTTGATTTGAATATCAATATCAGTGGTTTAAATTCCCTAGCCGCTCTTGTTCTTCAGATACCCTGTACAGGGCTACTATGATTCAGAATGACTTATGGCACTAACAACTAATGACTCATTGGCACTAACAAATGTAAGTGTACAATGGCTTATTTACAATGTCAAACCAAAGGCCACATCTGCATATAAAAAGGTGTTTCTGTTTCATTTTTTTCCCCCATTTTTATTTGGTCAGAAAACTTGATCCAACCCACATTTGTTTGGTAGCACATCGGATGTGAATCTGTTTATGAATTTTGTTCCAATTTGTGTGGATATGTTTTACTGCAGAAATAATGTGTTTGTTACAGAACCTGCTGGGACTGTTAAGAATTTCTAGTATATACACCACATTACCTTTAACATCCAAAACAGCTGATCCCAGGAGTTTTGGACAAGTCTTGTCCTTATGTAATATAGTCATGAATGCACATAATGATGGTTCTCGTTAATAAAAAATGACATTAGTAAGATCAGCAAGTGTGGCATATATTTATAAATGTTCACTAAAGGGAAAAGGAAGACAGTATATTTGGAAAGTTAATGTATGTTTAAAATACACTTTAGGGCTTTTTCTCTGTGTCTGCATTTTGGGGTCCTTTACCATGAATTTATTGACACAGTATCTGCAACAATGGGCTCAACTGTAGCAACTATTTTGAGGATGGCACTGGGCAGCAGTTTTTTATGAGTTGGAACCAACTCGATGACACCTAACAACACAGTGAATTTATACCTGGTATCTGGAGGATATATTTGTTCTTGGTTTGCCAGAAATAAATTCAATGCACTGTTATAAAGAAAATTATCATGAAAGTTGTTGAAGTTACTAGGGATGTAACTTGAATAACAAGGATGTCTGAATGAAGTAAGTATTTATAGATGTGAATTTGCATTTTAAAACTTTCCAAATTCATAATAGGAGTTTTGCTTTGTTTTTATGAGGATTCTGCTGTTAATGAAGAAGAAAGTTCTGGTGCCAAGTAAAGGAAACTGAGTCTGTGTTTGCAATGCTAATGATGTATCTACCCATGGGGAATTAATAGCCTAAGGGTTATTTTAGCTCAGTAAACGTAAGGGTACAGAAACACAATTCCATGAGGTGATGGGGATTTAAAAAAATCTATATGAGTTCTAGAAGCACTGACAAATATAGCAACACACAAAAATTCACAATAAATAATAAACAACATATTACAGTATCAAATTTTATCTGATGTGATATAATATAGATCTATAGTTAAAAATTAAAGCATTACAGAAATATAGACCTTAAACAATGAAAGAAACTCCTAGCTACACTCTGACCTCCTCCACTTAAAAATACTGTTAAAGTGTTGGCTTATATTGCTCTAGCTGTTATTCTTTTCACATAAATCAATTCATACTACATATTATATTTAAGGAGTGCTGGTGTGGTGCTGTGGGTTAATGCACCAGACTGCAAAATTGTTTGAACTACAAAGTTGGTAGTTTAAGCTCACCAGCTTCTCCTTGGAAACCCTATACAGGATCGCTATGGGTTGGAATTGACTTGACAGCACTTAACATTGTATTTAAACTTGCCCTTTTCCCTTTACTTACTAACTCTGTATCTTGTATGTTCCTGTAAGTTGTTAGTTAATATCATCTCATTATTTTCAAACATGAGATAGAGTTTCATTTTATGCCTATATTATAATTTAAAATTTATTGTTTTTAGGTGACAATTTCCACCACCAAATATACACCCATTCAATAATTTCTCTATATACAATTCAATGACACACTGCCATCATTTTTATTGTTGTTTAGTGCCGTTGAGTCGGTTCCAACTCATAGTGACCCCATATAGGATCTTCCTAAATGATTTCACCATCATTAACTTAAACTTCCTAAATGATTTCAACATCATTAAGGAGCCCTGGTATTGGCGGTGGATTTCAAGTTGGACTGCTAACTATGAAGTCAGCAGTTTGAACCTACCAGCCACTCCTTGAAAACCCTATACAGGGTCTCTATGAGTCAGAATAGCACTTAACAACAACCCCCTAGAGTTCTCATCTAAGCTTTAGAGTTACTGTTGCTTATTTGATTTCATATGTAAAATTATTTTAAAGAGTGAAGTACTCTATTTTATGTATGTACCACATTTTGTTTATTCATACATCCATTAACAAGCATTTAGGTTCTTTAAACATTTTTGCTGTTGTGAATAATGTTGTGATGAATATTGGTGAATGTATGTCTATTTGCATCAGTACTTTTAGGTCCCTAGAATATATATATCTATGAGTGGAATTTCTCAGGTAGCGTAGTGGTTATGAATCGGGCTGCGAACCTTAAGGTCAGCGGTTTGAAACTACCAGCCGCTCCGCGGGAGAAAGATGAGGCTTTCTACTCCCGTAAAGATTTACACCCTCGAAACCCTGTACAGGGTCGCTATGGGTCGGAACCGACTCGACGGCACTTAACAACAACAACAACAACAACATGGTATTCCTGGTGTGGTACTGTAGGGTAAACACTGGACTGCTAACCAAAAGGTCAGGGTTCAAATCCAACCAGCTGCTCCTTCAAAACTCTCTACAGGGTTGCTCTGAGTCAGAACCGACTCAACAGCATTTAACAACAACAGCAATAACAACAACAACGTGGTGGTACTGTTTTTAACTTTTTGAGGAACCACCACACTGTTTCCCATAATGGTTGTACTATTTTACTCTCCCACCATCAATGAATAAGGATTCCAATCTCCCCACACCCTTGTCAGTATTTGTTATTTGTTTGTTTTTTAATCACTACCATTATAATAGGAGTGAGGTGGTATTTCACTGTAGTTTTGATTTGCACCTTTCAAATGGACATGCTGTTGTCCTGGTTTGGTGCTGTTGAATAAGCACTGGACAGTTAACCACAAGGTCGGCAGTTCAAGCCCACCAGCTATTCCTTGGAAACCCAATACAGGTTGCTGAGTCAGAACTGATTTGACAGTACTTAACAGCAACAATGACAATGGACATGCATAACATTGGAAAAACTGAAGAAAAAAGAGTAAAACCTCAAGCTGTACTACTGAAGGATTCTAAGAACAAAATAATGAATGATGCAAGAAGAAATAAAGTCACTGTACCAAAAATAATTGGTCAGTAAGTGTTCAATCATTTTAAGAGGTAGCTTATGATCTAGAACCGATAGTACTGAAGGAAGAAGTCCAAGCTACACTGAAGGCATTGGCAAAAAACAAGGGTTTGGGAATTAACTGAATATCAGTTGAAATGTTTAGGGAATCAAGACAATGCAGGAAACATCCATTCAAATATATCAAAAGATTTTGAAGATAGCTATGTGGTCAACCTACTAGAAGAAAGTCACACTTGTGCCCATTCTAGAAAAAGATGATCCAGCAGAATGCAGAAATTATAAAGCAATATCATTAATATCACACACAAGTAAAATTTTGCCATTGCCATAGAACTACCAGAAATTCAAGCCAGTTTCAGAAGGGGACATATAACAAGGGATCTTACTGCTGATGTCAGATAGATCTTGACTGAAAGCAGAGAACACCAGAAAGATATTTACCTGTATTTTATTGACAAATAAAGTCATTCAGCTATGTAGATCATAATTATGGAGAACATGGTAGAGACAGGGAATTCCAGAACGCTTAGCTGTTCTCGTGTGAAACCTATACATAGGAGTCAATCACTCAAACCGAACAAGGGGCTACTAAGTGGTTTAAAATTAGGAAAGGTATGTGTCAGGGTTGTACCCTTTCACGATACTTCTTCAATGAGCAAATAATCTGAGAGGCTGGACTATATAAAAAGAAAAATGGTATTAGAATTAAGGAAGACTCATTAACAACTTTTGATATGCACATCCTTGCATACTGAAAGCAAAGAAAACTGAAGCACTTACTGATGAAGATCAGCCTTCAGTATGGATTACATCTCAACATAAAGAAAATAAAAAACCTCACAACTGGACTAATTAGCAACATCATAATAAATGGAGACAATATTGAAGTTGTAAAAGATTCCATTTTACTTGGATCCCCAACCAATAACACTGAAAACAGTTGTCAAGAAATGACATATTGCATTGGAAAAATCTGCCACAAAAGAAATCTATATCCAAAAGACATCACTTTAACGATAAGATATGCCTTACCTAAATCATAGTATCTTCAATTGTCTGATGTGTATTAGAAAGCTGGACAATGAATAAAGAAGATGGAAGAAGAATGAATGCCTTTGAATTATGATGTGGATGAAGTACATTTCTCATACCATGGACTACCAAAAGAAAAACAGTGGCACAGAAGGACAAGCACTGGACTGTGAACTACAAGTTTGACAGCATGAGCCTACCAGTCACTCCGTGGGAGAAAGGTGAGACTTTCTGCTCCTGCAAAGATTTACAGCCTTGAAAACATTAAACAGGGTTACTATGAGTTGGAACCAACTTGACAGCACTAAGCTGACACAATAACAACAATTTTGGAAGAAGTACATCTTGGAAGAGACTCTGTCTCAGGTACTGTGGATATTCTATAAAGAGGGATCAGTCCCTGCAGAAGGATATCAGACAGGTAGAAAGAGAAAGGCCCTTAAATGAGATGGATTGACAAAGTGGCTGCAACAATGTGCTCCAACAGAGCAATACTTGTGAGAATGAAGAGCAGGACCAGGCAGTGTTTTGTTCTGTTGCTGACTCTGTAACACCTAACAACAACACACACACAGCAATAATGCTGAACATATTTTCATGTACTTGTAGGCTGCTTGAATCTCCTCTTTGATGAAATGCCTGTTCAAACTTTTTGTCCATTTTTGATTGCGTTCGTGGTCTTTTTGTTGATAATTTATAGATTAGACCTTGTCAGATGCATAATTTCTAAATCTTATTATTAGTTTGTAAGGGTGTAATTTTTTAAAATTGATGATTTCTGAAGATTTTCTTTTCCCCACTGTTTCTCTCTCTCTTTTTTTTTAAAGCTGCATTGTTTAGGCACAAGGAGAAAACTCAAAATACTAGGTTTGGTTAGGAAAAAATTTTGATGAGATCAGTGCTGTTTTCAAATGGCAAATTCCAGTTCTGTGGAATGAGCAGTACAATTATTTCATGAAGATAAAATAATGTCAGTTTTGCATTTTAAAGAATATTCAGGTGTTACAAGGAAATGGTGTCCTGGGGTGGCACTGCGGGATAATGTACTGGACCATAAGGTTGGTTTGACCCTCAAGGTCAATGGTTCAAACTGTATATGGGGTCACTGCAAGTTGAAACCGACTCAATGGCACTTACAACAAGAACACAAATAAATGGATCAATAACTCAAATTCAAACATGAAAATTCCCTCAATTATACAAAAGCATTAAAATTCCTGAAGTAAATAATCTCATCTTAAAATTAGTCCTTTACATTTATAATTAGGAATAGCATGTATGTGTTCCTATTTTAACAGGAGTGCTTTGCTTACAGAGCTCATCAGTGGATCAAAGATCCTTGAGAATAGGCATAAGGCATTCTGAAGATCTGAGTCCAGGCATATGAGGGAACATGATTTTCTTTTCATCACGTTCAACACTAATTTTTCTTCAATTGTTTTAGTCTTTACCTAGCATTAGCTGTTTTCCTGAATTAAGGTCCTCCACACTATAGGATAAACATTGAACTGCTAACTGCAAAGTTGGTGGTTCAAACCCACCAGCTGCTCCTCCAAAACCCTATATAGGGGATGCTATGAGTCGACTGACTCGACGGCACTTAACAACTACAACACTGTACGATAAGTACCAGATCACAAGCCACACGGTCCATGGTTCAAGCCTGCCAGCTACTTCGTGGGAGAAAGATGAGGCTTTCTGCTCCCGAGAAGATAAAATAAAGCCTTGGAAACCCTATGCAGGGTCACTATGAGTGGGAACAGGCTCCAGAACACTTAACAACAACAGCACTATATTTAATTCAAATGTATTTTCCTTCTCCATAAGGAAGTGTAGTAATTAAGATGAACACCTATGAATCTACCTTACAATACTATTGTAATTTATCTGTTAGCCCATCCCTCTTCCTATCCTACAGAAATAACCACTTTCCTGAATTTTATGATGAACATTCTTTTGTTTACAAATAAGTTTTTAACAAATTTATCTGTACTTCTAAATAATATACTATTTCATTTTGCTTGTTTTTAGCTTTGTAAAAGTATATCTTGTTGCATTTAATCTGTGAGTTTTCTTTTTCACTCAACTTTGTTTCTTAAACGAATCCATGGGGCAGCACATAGCTATTCTATCTTCCTGTTGACTGCTGTAAAATCTATCCCATGTAGTTCTCGGTCCTCTGTTTTTCTTTTGTTTTCTATCATGAATCCTCAGTGAGATGCACTGACACAAAACGCACAACAGATTCCAGCACATCAACTGGTAAGAACTATCAGGCCTGGGCAACATTTCTCTCTGTTATGTATAAGGTTGTCGTGAGTTGGAGCCAACTGAACAACTAACAATGAAAACTACAAGAATTTTTAAATGCTACAGCGGTTCGAAACTACCAGCCGCTCCGCGGGAGAAAGATGAGGCTTTCTACTCCCGTAAGGATTTACACCCTCGGAAACCCTGTACAGGGTCGCTATGGGTCGGAACCGACTCGACGGCACTTAACAACAACAACTCTGATTAGCTAGAGAGTTTAGTCCGTTTATGTTATGATTATTTATGTTTTGGAACTTTTCGTCCTTCAAATTTTGTTTACATTTTATCTTTCTATTTGTTCCTTTTTTACTAGACTTTCCTTTTGCATGGGGTGGAGAGAAGAATTTACTGATATTTTTGTTTGTTTATTTCTTATTTCTTTTGGTTCCCTTTACTGATTTGGAATTTTTACACTCTTTCTTTTAGTCTGTTTATCATAATGTAGGAGTCTTGATGTGGCGCTGTAGGATAAGCACTGAACTGCTAACTGCAAGGTCCATGACTCTAACCCACCATACCCTACACAGGGTTATTATGAGTCAAGACCAATTTGATGGCACTTAACAACAAAAACAAAAGGGAGTAGAAACGTGGTGGTAAGAATATCTTAGTTCTATTTATGTTCCATAAATAATACTTTTCCTAGGCACAAAATTATAAGTTAATGGTCATTTTCTCTCAGCATTTTGAAGAAATTCCATTCTCTTCTGGCCTCTATTATTTCTGTTGAGCTTTCTTTAATCGACTTGTATTTTTATTTGTAGATAATCTATCTTTTCTGTCTGGATAATTTTAAGATGACCTTTGGTATTTTGTAGTTCACTATGAATTATCTGGTATCCTGGTGTGATACTGTGGGTTAAGGCACTAAACTGCAAAGTCAGTTTGAATCACAATGTTGGCAGTTCAAGCTCATCGGCTGCTCCTTGGAAACCCTATACAGGGTCACTATGGTTCGGAACTAACACCATAGCACTTAACAACAACAATGTATCTTGGTTTGATTTTCATTTCATGTATGTTAGTATATGTACATGTTGTATTTCCTCAATTGCATTCTCCTTTCTTGTTTCCTATTGATACTTACATATGCTGGGCTTCCTTTCTTTGTGGATTCATGTTTTACATTAGTCCTGGAACATTGTCAGTTATTGTCTTTTTACATTTTGCCTCTATTCCTTTCTTTCCAGTCCCTCATTCTGGAATTCTGAGTATATATATATATGAGTATGTAGATCCTCCTCTGTCTCATTTTAGCCTCCTGGGCCTGAGACTTTCTTTGTAATGTAATCTTTCTAATTTAATCTCTACTTGATATAAACTGATTCAGATGATTTCTTTTTCTTCATATCTCTTCATGTTGCTTAATTTCCATGTCTTTTTAATCTGTAATTTTTTCATATCTACCTCACATTTTTCTCTTTAGTTGCACCTAATCTATACTAAAGGAGCTCTGGTAGCGAAGTGGTTGTGAATCGGGCTGCTAACCTCAAGGTCGGCAGTTTGAAACAACCAGCTGTTCTGCGGGAGAAAGATGAGGCTTTCTGCTCCCGTAAAGGTTTACAGCCTCAGAAACAGGGTCACTATGAGTTGGAACCGACTCTACGGTACTTAACAACAATCTATACTAAATAATAATAATTGTGGTAGCCCAAATGAAGTTACATATCTACCACGTTATATTTAAAAGCCTTAGAATGGATCATAAATATAATACAATTCTAAACAACAGTACATACCTTTTCTAGGTTGATCTACAGATATGCTTTTGCACTCTATAGCACTGAAATGCTAAGTCTACAGAAGTATACCCAACAGTTTCTAAATTATCTTCATACAACATAAGGAGGAGCAGGAAAGGGAGAGGAGTTTGAAAAATAGATCTGAATCCTGGGTAGCCCAAATGTAGTTCTTATTTCCCAGATAACATTCAACCATTATAATTTCTTCACATTTTCTGTATCTAGCTTTTACACCCCATCACTCATCTGTCAGTCTGTGTACTGTGGTGGCTTGTGTGTTTCTGTGATACTGGAAACTATGCCACCAGTATTTTGAATACTCGCAGGGTACATCCTTGGTGGACAGGTTCCAGCTGAGCTCCCAGAGTAAGACAGACTAGGAATAAGGAGATGCGTACTACTTCTGAATGCTTGTTCTTGTAGCTGTTAAATGTCGTTGAGTTGGTTCTGACTCATAATGACTCTGTATAGGGTTTCTGAGCCACTGCTTGGTGGGTTTGAACTGCCGAACTCATAGTTTGCAGTCTAGTGCTAATCCTACAGTGGCCCACTGAAAACCTTATGAATAGCAGTGGAGCACTGTCAGATAGCACCGGAATGTTGAAACATGATAAATAGCATTAGAATACTGTCAGATATAGTGCTGGGAGATGAATTCCTCAGGAAAACACTCAAAATATGACTGGGGAAGAACTGCCTCCTCTAAGTACAGTTGACTGTAATGATGAGAATAAAGCTTTCGGGACCTTCTTTTGTTGATGGGGTACAACTCAAAATGGGGAGAAACAGATGCAAATATCCATTAATAATTGGAACATGCAATGCATGAAGTATGAATTTTGGAAAATTGAAAGTTGTCAGAAAGAAAATCAATATCCAAGGCATGAATGAGCTGAGTTGGTATGGTATTAGTCATTTTGAATCTGACAATCATGGTGTACTATGCTAGGAACGACAAATTGAGAGGGATGGCATCACATTCCTCATTAAAAAGAACATTTCAAGATCAACCTAGAAGTATAATCTGGTCTGTGATAGGATAATATCCATACACTTGCAAGGAAAACCAGTTAATACTACTATTAGTCAAATGTGTATCACTAACGTCAGTGAGGATGAAATTGTAGAATTCTACCAATTTCTTCTGTCTGTAATTGATCAAACATGAAAACAGGATGTACTGATAATACTGGAGAATGAAATGCAAAGGTTGGAAACAAAGAGGAAGGACCAATAGTTGGAAAATATGGCCTTGGTGATAAAAATGATTCTAGAAATTACATGACAGAATTTTGCAAGACCAATGACTTCTTCATTGCAAATGCCTTTTTAAAATAATATAAAAGCAACTATACACATGGACCTCACCAGTTGAAATACACAGAAGTCAAAATGACTACATCTGTGGGAAGAGATGGTGGAAAAGCTCCATATCATCAGCCAAAACAATCATTCAAAATCAAAAGGGCAACATTTTTCTAAGGACAAAGAAGGGATGAGAAGGTGGGTGGAATATAAATAGGAACTACAGGGAGGAAGCTGGATAACTGTTGTTGGGGGGGTGGGAGTGGGAGGTTGTCATCATTGAGATGAAACACCATGTATGATTTGTTTAATCTAAAACTGATGAGCTTGTCTGTAAATCTTCACTCAATTTACAATAAAAAAAAAATTTTAATGGGTTAATTTGAAAACAGATCCTGTTTAAAAAGCTAGATTTTTATTGTTGTTTTCGTTTTTTAAAGTGGTTCCTTGGAATGGTAGATTTAAGGATGCTAGAGGCACTAAATTTTTATTTCACCAAAGTATCAAACTGTATGTTTAATTCTGGCTGGTTATGGTCTGGTTTCATGAAATAAAGTACATGATCTTGAAAGGCATGAGCTGTAAGGTTCTTTTCTAAGCCTGTTTAATGTTAGTTTTTGTGTTTTAATTGGACTTAAATGGAAACAATGAAGGTATGATCATAAAATTTACAGATGCCATAAGTTAGAAGTGAATACTAATATTTCTTAACATGAAATTAGGCTAAAAAAGACGTTGTTGTCTCCGTATTTACTTATCCATTGCTTTGCTGAAGATTGAGTCACGAGGATGCTTGGTCTTTTTTTTTTGTTTTTTGAGTTTTGTTTTTCGCACTCTATCCAGGACCTTCCAATATGGTACCTTTCAGTGCTGTTGGTGGTGGTAGCTGGTGGTCTCAAGGTCTTAGAGACTGAAGTTTGTGTGGTCTATTAGTCCATTGGACTAATTGTTTCTATGCATCTTTAAATTTCTTCACTCTTTTTAATTCCAAACAGGGAGAGTCCAGTTATTGCACTTTGCTCAGCCATTCATAAGCTTTTAAGATCCCAGAGAATATTCACCAAAGTACTTTGTCTTTGTGGACGATGTTTTACCAATTGACCGTGGTGTCCCATGAGAGTATGGTCCTGAGACCCCAGGGCCAGCAGCTCATTTCTTCGAAGTGTTTGGAAATATGTAAGAAATGTTCATGATTTTGCCCCATTGCTGTTGTTGCTAAGTGGCATCACTCAGTGACCCTGTGTAGGGTTTCCAAGGAGTGGCTGGTGGGTGAGAACTGCCAACCTTGTGCTTAGCAGAACAGGGCTAATCATACCCCATATTGTTGTTGTTGTTAAGTGCCGTCGAGTTGGTTCCGACCCATAGCGACCCTGTACAGGGTTTCCGAGGGTGTAAATCTTTACGGGAGTAGAAAGCCTCATCTTTCTCCCGCGGTGGAATTATTTTCAGCAAAGGTAAATTTGTACCGTTATCCTCTGTTACCTTTGTATATTTGTAGGTATGCTCCTACTACTCCCCTCGGCTTCCCACATCTGCTCAGCGTGCATGTTTATCTATGCATCTACCTGAAGAACGCTATTATTGAAGAATTGTGTATTTAAAAGTATTTATCTCTATTGCCTTTAACCCTTGCAGTCCTCTCAGTGTCTTTCCATGCCTCCATCATTTTTTGCTGACTTCCCTCTTATTGTATGTTGTCTTCCCTTTCACCTAAGTCAATAAGTGTCTACCCTCTGGTCCAGTGAATTATTCCTCCTTCCCTGCCATCCTTGGAAACCATCAAGGAATGTTTCTTTCAATGTGAAAACCTTTTCTTGACTCTTTATAATAGTAGTCTCATACAGTATCTGTCCTCTTGTGATTGACTTATTTCACTCAGTATAATGTTTATCCATGTTTTCAGGTGTTTCACAGATTCATTATGATTTAGTATTGTAATTATCGATAGGTATGAACTATTTGCAGGGTTTTCTTTTGTGTGTGAGTGTGTGTGTGTGTGGCACTTCTGGTTTCTTTGTTCTACATGATTTTCTGTGTTGAGTTCATTTTGTGAATTTTCTTTGTTACTGTTTTAATGTTTACTAAATCTTTATGATTTTCCTCTTCTTTATATTGATGAGATTTATTTTCTTTCAGGTTATCCTGATAATATATTAATTTCCTCTCACGTTTAAAATGGTCTCTACTGTTGAAAACTTCCTTGTCATTTGGAATTTCTATATCTACACTCTTCCCTCTTTTTGCTTTATAGTTGTCTTCATTACAAATTGATATCTCTGGCTCCCTATTTTCAGTCTTGTATGTTTGTTTTACTTTTGTTGTTCTTGTTAAGTGCTGTCGAGTCAGTTCTGACCCAGAGCAACCCTGTGTAGGGTTTCCAAGGAGCAGCTGGTGAGCTTAAACCGCTGACCTTGCGGTTCAAAAGGCTTTGTAGTCTGGCACATGAATCCACCACGCCACACCAGATACTTCTATATCTGGGTTGATTCCTGGGTGGTATTGTCATGTATGTTAATCTCAAGTTGTTGTCTGATGTTGTTGGTTCTCTAGCTAAAGAACTCCCTTTAGTATTTGTTGTAAAGTTCACATGGTTTTTACGAATTCCTTTATTTTCTAATGTGCTACAATTGTCATCATATTTGAAGGACAGTTTTTTTGGGTATGTATTCTTTTTAAGCATTTTTTTTCCTTTTCTTTAAGAGTTTTTTCAGGGAACACAGATCTTGAGCTCAGCTACTCTTAGTGTCTGCACGGACTTTTCCAGATTACATTCCCTGACTATATATAACACGTAGATCTGCAAGGAAAAAGAAAAGTGGAGAAAAATGATTAAAAATAGGGGAAGAGAGAGAGAAGAGGGAGAAATTTTTTAGAATAGGAAAATACTAGGGCAGAGGCTGTTCTCAAAAAGGAGAAAATGATGAGGGCCGAGTGCCTGGTATGGATGGTTAAGGAGCTCACGAAGTGGTAGGGGAGAGGTGAAAGGCATGTCCAGCCCTAGATGGAGTTCCTATAGATCTAGGTTCTCTTGGGTCAGAGCACCTAATCTGGAAGTAGTGACGTGAAGACCCTAAGAGTGACTGAGGTCAAGTGCTTTGTCACCAGAAATAACTCTTTCAGGCCAAAGGGCAGCTGGGGACAGGGTGCCTGGCTATGAGAGTTCTGGCTGGTCCAGGGATGAGTGGGGATGCGCTCTTCGGGTTCTGCTGGTCTGAAGAGGCAGAAGTCACATGCCTACTGGTGTCACATGCCCACTGGTCACCAGGAAAGTGGGAAATCGTACTGTTTGTGTCACCAGTCACTAGTGTGCATCGTGCCATAAGGCGGCAGTCTGGATCCAATGCTGCTCACTAAAGCTCAAGATGGCCATACCCAGGCAGATATCATGGACGACCAGAGAAAAAAATCCCGATCTATCTTGGAAGAAGTAAGCACATGGTATGAGAGACCAGTTTCTGGAGAAGCACATTATGTTTGGTAAAGTACAGGGTGATTGCAAAAGAGGAAGGCCAACAAGACGGATTGATACAGTGGTCGCAACAATGGCCCAACCGGGGAATGCTTGTGAGTATGGGGCAGGGACGGGCAGTGTTTCTGTTGTAATAGGATCGCAATGAGTTTGAACTGACTCCGTTACGTAAGAACAGCAGCTTTTCAGAAGCAGCTCTCCAGGCCTGTGTTCAGGGGCATCTCTGGGTGGGTTCCAAACTTCCAATCTTTCAGCCAGCCAGTAGCTTACACGTTTAATTGTTTGTGCCACACAGGCAGGGGGCTATAGGTGGGAGCTTCGGAGAGGAAAATGAAAGCTGCCCCATTGTGAGGTACAAACATGCTTACTGCCCCAAAGGCCAAACAACACAAAACAAAAAATCCATTGCTGGGGTCTGATTTCTACTCATAGTGATCCTATATAGCTTAGCGGTTATGAATCAGGCTGCGAACCGCAAGGTCTGCAGTTCGAAACTACCAGCTGTTCCGCAGGAGAAAGATGAGGCTTTCTGCTCCCATAAAGATTTACAGCCTCGGAAACCCTGTTCAGGGTCCTATGAGTCGGAACCGACTCCACGGCACTTAACAACAACAGGATACAACAGAGCTGCCCCATAGGATTTTCAAGCCTGTACATCTGATTGCCTTTTCTCCTAAATAACAGCTGGTGTGGTCCAAGCACCAACCTTTCGGTTAGCGCTTAACCTTTGCGCCACCAGGACTCACACATGAACTGTGTACAAGAGCCGGGACATTGTAACCTGAGAGTCCATGTCGCCTGGAGCACCATCTCTTGCCTGGAGGCACACTCTATTCCTCTAGCCTCATATCCTGGCTGCTAGTCCGTCCTGCTAGGGCACTTCTGAAAACCTGTTGGCAGCACTGGAACCTTAGTCCGACTTTGATGGTGGCCTTGATAAGTTGACGCGGCGTTCCGCCTTCTTTCCCGCCCACGGTTCTGCGGTCCATTCTATGGTCATCCCTCCCCTTGCCCAAGCGCTGGTGTAAACCAGACACTCTACAGCTCGGCTGCCCTCAAGGCCCGGAAAGCGGAGTGTGTTCTGGACCGCGCAGCGCGCGCTCGCTCGCTTTCTACTCGAGTGCACTGGGCATGCGCAGCGCGCGGCTGCCTTTGGCGGCGAGCGGGCTAGCTGGCGAGCGGGCGGGCAGGTTCAGACTTCACAGGCAGCGGCGGACGTGGTTGTTTCGGCAGCCGCGAGGCCCGGGCTCTGGCTGCCCGGAGACCGCTTCTCAGCTGCTGGACGCGGAAGGCGACTTTGCAGCTGGCGGAGCGTTGGGAGGGCGCGGTCCAGGTCGGGGGCTTTTCCTGGTCGTCTCCACCCTTGCCTGGGCTCGCGACCCCTACGGGGAAAGCCGCGGCCCCGAGGGCAGATCCGAGGTAAGAGCCCCTCGGTGAACGGCGCCTGCTGCGGGTCCGGCGGCTCTAATTCTTCCCGGATTGTAAAAATCCGCCTTTGTGTGCTGGGATCGGAGCTGTGCCAGGCGCTGCGTCCGCCTTCATTCACTTTGACTGCTTTCAACTGGTGTCGGGAGCCAGGTGTGCGAGGGCACTGCTCCCGGAGCGCGTTAGCGCGGCGGGTCCTGGCGCCGCAGAGCCCTTGCCGACCCGCGCCCACCGCGCCCACCGTGCCCGCTGGGGCCGGGGAGGGCTGGCCAGTGAAGACGCCCGTGTCTGCTCTGTTTCCTAGTAACCTGAGCTTCCGCAGGCACACCTGCGGCTATCTGGTCCGTGGGGCCACGGCACACCGAGGATTCTTCCCAGGGCTGTATTTATTTAGATTTGGCGTCTTGAGAACGCCTCTGCATATCCTACTGTCACCCCCCACCCCCCACCCCCTAACCCGCCAACCTTGGGGGATCCTTTCAAATAATCCTTTGGGACAAGGTTCCACCTTTGTACACGTCCTCAAATTAAGATAGATATTGTTTTTGATTCCTGTAAGCTTTCCTTTGGTAGCCAGCCCCACTTTACAGACTCACCCATTTACTTTTGAGAAGACAGCAATTCTCCTGTCTTCACCAGCTAAAAAAGCCTTTGCAGCAGGGTATTTGACCACTCGTGTAGCACCCAACGGAGGCGAACTCTCCACTTTTCTTTCAAGGGGTTACCTATATGCAAAAACTTGGCATCGATTGTTGAGTTCCTTTGCAGTGTTTCTAAAATCGTTCATTTCCCATAATGTCCTTAGTAGTACTAACTACTGGCATCTTCTTGGGGACAGGATTTGTAATCCATAGACACCTAAAACTAGAGAATTAGGGGGTGGATTCCTTTACAAATTGCCTTTCACTGAAATGTGATGCTTTGAAAAGTTTCAGCTCTTGCCTTGGACAATAAGAATGGCGTATGTAAATGAGCTAATGTCTTAGATGATGTTGTTGTACAGTGTCGTTGAATTGACTCCTACATACAGCAGCGGATGGGTTAGGATAAGAATCCAGAAAAACTTAGTTTTCAGTTGTTTTAGTTTTGGCTTTGTAAGTTTTGAGAAAGGAGAATTAGGATTCTGGGAAGACTTCTTTATAGTTATAAAGTAAAATTAACCATGTGTGTGTTACTTCTGATTTATTTACGTTTTTAAAACTTCCTTGGGTTTTGGAAAGTGTACTAATGATTTAGAGAATGTGGTGGTTGGTGGTTATGTGTCGTGGAGTCAGTTCTGACTCATAGCCACCCTCAACAGGGTTTCCAAGGCTGTGAATCTTTACAGGAGCAGACAGCCTCATCTTTCTCCCACGGAACAGCTGGTAGTTTCAAACTGCCGACCTTCGTAACCACTCCGTTACCAGAGCTCCTTAGAGAATGTGGTAGTGAGACCATTTAATTTAAAATCAGAGACATCTTTTTTTTTTTTTAATTAGTATACGTTTTCTATTTGGGATTGGAGTTTTCTAGACATTTTGGTGTAGTTCTTAAGTTGCCAGTTTGGAAAATATTTGGTCGTGGAGTCACACTTTTACTTAAAGTTTGAAAATTAAAATATTTTATGGATTTTCCATATAAAGGGCAGACTGTGGCATTGTAGAATAAGCACTGGCCTGCGAACCACAAAGTCTGCAGTTTAAACCCACTGAGTTGCTCCTTGGAAACCCTATGCAGGGTGCCTATGAGTCTGAACCTACTTGACATCACCTAACAACAACTACAAAATGTATTACAAATGTAATTAATTTCTCAAATTCTTTAATGCAAATGACGACTAAAAAAATTCCACAAGTCATTCACTTCACAGCAGAAAAAAAGAAAAAAGGGGAAGAAAATTTGCTTATAATCTGTTCTGAGATAACCACTGTTCATAATATTAAGTACATTCTGTTTGTAATTTCTCCCCCACTTTCCAATGTCTTTGAATGTATTTAATAATGTTTAGTTTGTATTCATAGCAGGAAATACGTCAAAATGGATTGTATTTAGTATGAATTTTTTTAAAGTGAATTTATTCCCTTTTATTTCCTATCAGTACATCTAATATCCAATTTTGAACATTTACTTAGTTTTTATTAAATGTAAATATTTCATTTTTTTAAATGTCTAGCATTTTCCTGCTTTCAGATTTTTAATCTATGCTGATTCACGTATCAGTCATTCCCCTTCCTCCAACCATAACATAGCATAGGCTTACTACTTACCTGCTCTCAGTGCTTTTATGTGGTACTTTTCAAATCCCAGTTCTTTTCTTTTTTCACTCTACACTATACACCCTTTCAGTTGTTACTTTTTCTTCTTCTCCTGACTCTCCTATTTTCTTCATTTGTTTGTATTGAACTCTGCAGAATTTCACTAGAATCATGTTTGTATAGGAAGACATAGTATGTGAGATAACTTTTTTCAGGTTCTCTCTTTAGATGTGTAAAGTTTGTTGGATATTTTAGCACTGGCTTGATTTAACTTAAAATTGGAGTTAGCTCTTCTGAGTTGTATTAAATGTATTTGGATCATCTCAAAGCAACATAAGTTAATGATAGTTTACAACTTTTCAGACATCTGCAGCAGTGTGTAAGGAGAAAAAAATGAAACTTTAGTTAGAGTACTCACTCTGGCTTTAATATATCCCTTCTGAGAATTGCTGCTTGAAATTGTTTGCAGCTGTTACTGATTGGAAATATTTTCTTAAGAAAAATTCTGTAGAGAATAATTGCAAGGACTTTAAATTGAGTATATGTAAGGAGAGGAGAGTGTAATGATCTTCAGTGCTGCACTACAACCTCAATGCTTGTCTAGATACATTCCTAAATGTGTGTGTGTGTGTATGCTTTTGATAGACTTTATTATTTGAAACAGTTTTAGGTTTACAAAAAAATTGCTCAAGTAGTGTAAAGAGGTCCTAGATGCTACCCTTGTCCAGTTTCTTCTCTAATTAGCATATTCCATTATTGTCATTATATTTTGTATTTGTTACAATTTCTGAGCCAATATTAGTTTGTTATTAGTAGACGAAGCCTTTGGGTGGTGCAAATGGCTAACACACTTAACTGTTAACTGAAAAGTTGACAACTTAAGTCCATTCAAAGGCACCTGGGAAGAAGATCTGGTGATTTACTTCTGAAAAGTTAGCCGTGGAGAGCCCGATGGCGCACATCTCCACTCGGTCACACATGGGGTCACCATGAGTTGGTGAATCAAGGCATTGACTTGACGACAGTTATTAATTAACTAAAACCCATACTCTATGTGGATTTTCATTTTATCGTATGTCCTGTTTTCTCACAAGATCCCATCCAGATACCTCATTGCATTTAGGCATCCCTTGGCTATAACAGTTTGCTAGACTTGTTTTTGTTGTCCTTGACAATTTTAAGAAGTCTGGTCAGGTATTTTATAAAATGTACCTCCTTAGGATTTCATGATAAGACTGGGATACAGGTATTTGGGAGGAAGACTACAGAGATAAAGTGCCATTTTCATCACACCATATCCATATATAATTTATGAACACTGATGCTGATCTTGACCACGTGTCTAAGGTAATGTTTGTCAGGTTTCTCTACTCTTTTGGTTCTGTGTTTTCAAACTGTACTCCTGGAAGGAAGTAAATATTGGCAGTCCACATTTAAGAAATAGAGAATTATGCCCCATTCCTTGAGGACTGCTTATCTACATAAAGTATTGTGAAGTTTTCTGCATGGGATGTTTGTCTCTTCTCCCTCATTTATTTATTTACTCAATCATTTGTACTTTGGGCTTATCATTAATTAGTACTTATTTTGTGGCTCAGATTGTTCCAGCTTTGACCATTGGGAGCCCTGTCAGTTGTCTTACATGCCCTGTTAGCATTCCTCTATCAATTTTAAGTTAGGTTTTTTCGGGGTGTGTACTTCCCTCCTTTCTGACACGACACAGTGTTCTAAAACCCCAACAAATCCAAGCTTACTGCCATTGTGCCGATTGCAGCTCTTAGTGATCCTATTGGGCAAAGTTGAACTGCTGCATAGGGTTTCTAAGGCTGAAGAACTCCTTATTGTAGCAGATTGCCACATCTTTCTCCCATTAAGTGGCTGGTGGCTTTGAATTGCTGACTTTGTTTAGCAGCCAAGTGTGTAACCACTGTACCATCAGTGCTCCTTACAGTGCTCTACATTCATGTTATATATGTCCTACCCCAGTCTTAAGAGCCAGACATTTCTCCATTAATCTGGTTCTTTTTATTGGGGAATGGTATTAGAAACCAAGATCTGGGTTTCTGTTGCTACTGGTGTCTGTTGTTGTTAGGTGCCATCGAATCAGTACAGACCCATAGTGACTTTATGCACAGCAGAACGAAACACTGCCCGATCCTGGGCTAACCTCACTACTGTTGCCATACTTGAATTCATTGATGCTGCCACTTGGCCAATCCATCTCATTGGGGGTCTTCCTCTTTTTCTCTGACCCTCCACCTTACCAAACATTATATCCTTTTCCTGAGACTGGTCCTTCCTGACAATATGTCCAAGTATGAGACATGAAGTTAGGTCATCTAGGCCTCCAAGGAACACTCTGGCTGCACTTCTTCCAAAATGGATCT
>NW_006408604.1:7092236-7117732 GCF_000296735.1 Chrysochloris asiatica
AACTTCCAATTTTCCCAAATTCATACTTTGTCCATTCCATGTTCTGATTTTCAAAGGATGTTTACAGCTATTTGTCTTCATTTTGAGTTGTGCCCCATCAGCAAATGAAGGTCCCACAGGCTTTTCTTCCATGGACTTTACTCCATTCGCGTTATCACGGTCAACTCTACTTTGAGGAGGCAGCTCTTCCCCAGTCGCATTTTGACTGTCTTCCAACATGAGGGGTTCATTTCCTGGGCCTATATCTTACAGTGTTTCTCTACTATTTATAAGGTTTTCAGTGGCTAAATATTCGGAAATAGTTTGTCACTCTTTCTTCCTAGTGTGTCTTCATCTGGAAGCTCATCTGAAACCTGTCCACCATGGGTGACCCTGCTGGTATTTAAAATACCAGTGGCATAGATTTCGGAATCACAGCAACTCATAAGCCACCACAGTATGAGAAACTGACAGACGAGTGGTGACTGTTTGGTGTCTAAGCCTTCTCATATGACAGCAAGAAAATGTTTGTGTATATACTTAACGGAACCAGTAAACAACATCATGGTAAATGGAGAACAAGTTCATGTTGTCAGTGAGTTCATTCTGTTTGGGTCTTTAGTCAATATTCATGGAAGAAGCATCAAGAAATCAAACCACATGTTACATTGGGCAAATGTGCTACCAAAGACCTCTTTAAAGGCTTAAAAACAAAGTTGTCATGTTGATGAGTAAGGTGCATCTGACCCTAACTATGATTCTATCTAATTATTTGGTAAGCATGCATGAACTTGGAAATGACAAAGGAAGACAAGAATAATTGAGGTATTGGAGAACAATATTGAATATACTATGACTTGCCACAAGAATAAGGTGCCCTGGTGGCATAGTGGTTTAAGCCTTTGGCTTGTAACTGCCAAGTTTAGCAATTTAAACTCTCCAGCTCTTCTATGGGAGATATATGAGCTTAGCTGTTCCCATAAAGATTTACAGTCCTGGAAACCCTATGGAGCAATTTTACTCTGCCTTGTAGGGTCACTAAGAGTTGGAATTCAGTGACAATATATGTGTGTGTGTGCCAGAGAATGAGCAATCACTTTTAGAAGATATATACCCAGAATTCTCCTTAAAAGTGAGAATGGTAAGATTTCAGTTTGCTTCATTTGAACATGTCATCAGGGAAGACAAGGACCTCATGTTATTTGACATAAAGTTGAGGGTCAGCAAAAAGGAGGAATATCCTCAATGAAATAAATTGATACAAAGCCACAAGGATGGTCTCAAACATAACAACCAACAATCAGGAAGATGGTACAGAACCAAAGTTTCATTCTCTTAAACAAGGTCACCACGAGAAAGAGTTGAATGAGGGCAAGTAATAGCAACAACTTACTTGTATATATACACATCTTTGTAGCTGTTTCTATATGCAACTGCGTGTATCTGTATTAAGCTAAATATGAGTATGATTTTATACTGATGTCTCTATTTCTTTTTATTACCATCTGGGTCATTCTAGACTCTTCTTCCCCTTGCTTATCTGTAAATTCTCCAATAGTGAAATCCTTGCTTCCACCAGCTGTCGTGCATTGACTTTATTGTTCATTATAGCAGTATGGGGATTGTGAACCCACACCCCTGTGGGAAACTGTTTTAATTAAGAGTAGAATGCTTATGTGCATTTGCTTCTACTTTTAGTTTTACAGGCTATACTGATTTCCGCTTACTTAGTTCAGCACCTTTCCCCCTTAGTGGAGTTATTTCATACATTTGCAATATAGTTAGATTCTTTTGTGTTCGTCTTTTCCATCATTGTTTATCCCTTTTGCTATAAAGTTCTATGGACTGGGCCAATACAAAATGTATCCACCACAACAGCATCATATAGAATAGTTTTACCATGTGTTTCCCGTCTTCATTTCCCTTCTTTCCTCCTGGCAGCCAGTGTTCCTTTTCTGTCTCTATAGTTTTACCTTTCCCATATATTATATAATTGGAATCCTATGACTTTTCCAGAGTGGTCCCTTTCACTCAGTACTATGTATTTTAAGGTTTATCCATAGCTTTTTTAGATTGAGAACTCATTTCTTTTTATTACTGAATGGTATTCCATTGCCGGGAAGTACTACATTTTGTCCGTTCACTTATTGGTTTCTTCCAGTGCTTGCAATTATGAATGAAGCTGCTATAAACATTCTTGAGTAGGTTTTTTGTGGACATAAGTTTTAAACTCATTTAAGTAAATGACTAGTGCATGACTACTAGATAATTGTATGTTAAGATTAGCTTTTAAAAAGCTGCCAGACTGCTTTCAAATTCGTAGCACCATTTTACATTCCCACCAGCAGTAAATGAGGAAGATTCTAGTTCTACATCCTTGCAGGCATTTGATACTGTCATTTAAAAAAAAGAAAAATACTATTTTGGATTTTAGGCATTCTAATAGTTGTGTGGGACTTCTGGTGTGGCGCTGTAGTATTAGCGCTGGACTTGGAACCACAAGGTCGGCAATTCAAACACACCAGCTGGTCCTTGGAAACCCTATAGAAGATCACTATGAGTCAAAACTGACTTGAAGGCAGTAACAACAACAACAACAATAGTAGGTGTGTAGTGGTATCTCTCTGGTAGCGTAGTGGTTACGAATCGGGCTGCGAACCTTAAGGTCAGCGGTTCGAAACTACCAGCCGCTCCGCGGGAGAAAGATGAGGCTTTCTACTCCCGTAAGGATTTACACCCTCGGAAACCCTGTACAGACAGGGTCGCTATGGGTCGGGACCGACTCGACGGCACTTAACAACAACAACAGTGGTATCTCATTGCTGTTTTAATTTGTAATTCCCTGATGACAACAAGGGCACTTAACAATGAGAACTAATGTTCAACATCTTTTCATTGCTTATTAACTATTTGTATATTTATCTGTTTTGTAATTGGTTTACTTCTTTTTTAATTGTTGAGTTTAAAGATTGATTTGGATACAAACCTTTTATTATGTATCTGTTTTGTCAGTATCTTTCTCTCAGTTTGTTTGGCCTTTTTATTCTTTTAACAGTGTCTCATAGTTATCAATTTCATAGATTGGCTTTGGTGTTATGTCTAAAAATTCATTGCCAAACGCAAGACCACCAAGATTTTCTACTTCGTTTTTATTTTCTAGAAGTTTTATAGTATTGCATTTTTTCAGTCTGTTATCCCTTGTAAAGTAATTTTTGTGAAAGCATACAGTCTTATGCCTAGATTCAGGGTTTCTTTTTGCATATAGGTGCTCATTTGTTCCAGTCCTAGCTAAATGTATTTTTTTTTTATTTAAAAAAATTTCCCCCAATTAAATGTGTTTTTAAAGCCAAAATAGAATACAAATTAAGTGTAGAGTTAAAAATAAAATATTTTTATTTGATTTCCACATGCTCTTCAAAATGATGTGAAATGATTTAAATCGTATTAAAATAATACATAGATGGTGTGCTGAGATTTGTTCCTAGAGACAGTACATTTCTTTTTAGTTTGCTGATTCAGATTTTTCTTTGTGGAAAATGAAATTACCATTATAGAGTAACATTGTCAATCCTTTTAGATATGACCGGAAATAATAAAATTTTACTTTCTACAAAGAGAATCTCAAATAAGTATTTGCAATGTGTGTGGTTAGAAGAGACAGATGAGGAACCTAACATCTAGAAACCTGAGACATAACTAGATGGTCTTGAATCTTATCTGGTTCTTCTCTTGCCACAAGTTCCCTTTTTAAAGTGGTTTTCTTTTTGTAAACAGTTTGCATTATTGACATTGGGGTGAAAGTATTTATGCTGTTATATAAAATTAGAACCACTAAGTTCCAAGAAGCAGCTAGTGTGGTATCTGACTTAATAATAGTAGTTTTCCTCTATTGAACACCATCTGTGTGGCAGGTGTTATATACATTGTCTCCTTTAATCCTTAAAAGAGCCATTAAGAGCTGGTATCTTTATCTTGATATTATAGATGAGAAAAAGGCTCAGCACAATAGTGACTTCTCTGTAGACCGCATCAGGAAGAAGGGACAGAGTTGGGATGATAGCATTGATTTTTTAAAACCCATCTTCTTTCCACTTTCCTGTTCGGCTCCACAAAAGAAAAATGTAAGAATAGTATTTAAGTGTCCTTGATTGTATTCTTTTCATTAATATTATACACTTTGAATGGTCAAGGAACTAAACAGGAATGACTGAAAATATTATGCATTTGAGACTCATAGAGATCCTTCTAACTTTTTTTTTTTTTTTTCTGTTGAATGATCTTTAAGGCACATATCCTACTAACTGGAGGTATATTGTTTGGGAACATGGTTATAAAGAAAGAAAATTGTTGGGGATTAGGAAAACTAAAACAAGTAATGTTTGAATTACCAGTTGTTTTCCCCTCTTCACTGAATTATAAATTTCTTGAGAGCAAGGAATTGAGTTTCAAATATCTCTAAATCCTCTGTAATGTTTAAACATAGCATGTTATATATGATACTCTCGTTATATATGATATACTCTCGTGAAATATTTGTTGAATAAAATTAGCACTTACTACTGTACTGAACTCACCAGTCACTACTCAGAAACCCAAATCAGGGTTACTATGAGTGGGAATCGACTCCACGGCACTTAACAAATAACAGCAATTATATTTTTCCAATATACAGATTTAGAAGGGGATGAGTTTTTCCTCATTAATATTCTTCATGTACTAATGAGTTGGATATTATTATATTTTATTTCTTCCTTCATTCATCATTTATTGATCATTTGTTGACCATCTGTTCTGTGCCATGCCCTGGGAATACAAAGATGAGTCAGGCAGGATTTTCACCTTCTTTCATTGGAATACCTAGAAAATAGAGGTAACCAGACAATCATTTCAGTACAACATGATACGAAAGAAGTAATAAAAAAAAGGGTAGGCTTTGAAATTAGAGAGATTTGATCCTCACTTATTTTCTTATCAACTAGTGGCAATGACAACAGTGTTGGTATACATCACTTCACATCCATTTGGGCAATGTCCAACAGAATATATGTACATGGTCTCGTAAGGTTGTTTTTTTTTAAAGGGAAAGCAGCTCTGTTTATTTGCCATTTCTCCCTAATGGTTTTAAAGATCCCAAACCATACTCTTACAACACCAGATCATGCATGGGAAGAATATAGGCAGCTGAGGCAGAGGACACAGCTCTTGGCGAGGGTTCTGCAGGTTTTGCCCATCAGGTGGGCTGGCACCGTGGCTGTGGAGCCCAGGCTGCTTCTGCTGCTCAGGTGGCTGGGGCTAGGTGTGCTCTGCTTTTCCTTGCTCACTTCTGCTTGATCTGCTCCTGCTGCTGTCCTTTCAGCTGCTGCCACCACCACCATCCACTTCTCCAGCCTCCACTCGCAGCTCCAGCAGTAGCAGTGATGGCAATGAGGATGACCACAAGTGTGCTCCCATAAGGTTTTAATATGGTGTTTGCACAATGTCCAAATTATATTATGTCCTATCTCACAGAATGCATTGTGACTATTAAGTTACATCCTGGTGTGGCGCTGTGGGTTAATATGCTGGACTGCAAAGTTGGTTTGAGCCACAAAGTCTCCGGTTCAAACTCACCAGCTGCTCCTTGGAAACCCTATACAGGGTCACTATGGATCGGTACTGACTCGACAGCAGTTAACAACAACAACAGTATCTCTATTTATATGACACAATTGTAGGTGGGGGATTAAGTGGGGAAAATATACATTTGTATATATTGAAAATGCTATGGTGTGCAGTTCTCAGATATGTATTTGCCATGAGCTGGAATCAACAGCAAATGTCCATACTGTGTGTATGTATGTGTGTATATATATGTGTGTGTATATACACAGTACAAGGGAGAAACTCACTGTAGCTGAGAAAGTCAAAACAGGGAGGTGGTGTTTGCTTTTGAAAGGATTCCCCCCTCCCCCCCCCCAACCAGGAATGAAAATATGATGTGGGATTCTCTAGGGCATTCTACACAAAAAAATGAATGTATTTGACATGCATAGAAAAAGTAGGTATGATGACAGTGGTGGGAAGTTCTACTCATCCCTGTGTAGAAAGAGTATACGATGATTTGTTGTTTTTGTTAAGTGCCTCGAGATGGTTCCTACTATAGGGTTTCTGAGGAGCAGCTAATAGATTTGAATCACCAATCTTGTACTTCAAATCAACCTTGTGGTCCAGCACTTATCCTACAGTGTCACAACAGTACTCATATAGGATGATTGTTGTTGTTGTTAAGTGCTGTCGAGTCAGAGTGACCCTGTATAGGGTTTCCAAGAAGCAGTTGGTGGCTTTGAACTGTATGGTTCACGCTCCAATGCTGATCCTGCAACACCACACCAGTATTAGAAAGAACCAAATAGCCAGTTATTTTTCATTTTCGTATGTAACAATATGATAGACTATTGTAGTGTTGTTATGTTGTTGTTAAGTATCATCAAGTTGGTTCTGACTCTTATCAACCTTGTGTAGGGTTTCCAAGGCTTTTAAGTCTTTGGAGGAGCAGAAAGCCTCATCTTTCTCCTATGGAGTGACTGGTGAGCTTGAACCACAGACTTTGTGGTTTGCAGTCTAGTGCTTATTGTATACAGCCTCTGTGCGTTATATTGTAGTAAGAGAGACTAAAGATACCAAACCTCTTTAAGAATTGTTTGAATCACCTTGTCATATATTGAATTGTGTCACTCCCCAAAATCTGTGTCCATTGGGTTGGATCATGATTCTCAATGGTTTGGCAGTTATGTAATGTAGTAGTTAGGTGATACTGATGTTATTTGATGTAGTAAACAAGTTCCCATGATGTAATCTGATGTGATAAACCAATCAAAAGGATTACGGGTAGACTGGTAAACTGCAGTACTCTTAACCCATCAGGACCCTAATCTGCTGTAAGGGAGGCTCCCACATGTATGGTTGGTAACATCTTTTATTTTATAAAGATAAAAAGAGAGAGAAGTGAGCAGAGAAATAGGGACTTACTACTTCCAAGAAAGAAGAGCCAGATGTGGAGTATGTCCTTTGGACCTGGTTTCCCTGCACTGTGAATCTCCTAGATCCAGGGAAAGATTGATGCCAAGACACATGGAGAATGCCAAGGAATTCTGGACCTACTGATACTGAAAAAAGACAAGGATCTTTCCCCGGATTTGACAGAGAGAACGCCTGCCCCTAGGACTCTGAATTTGGACTTCTAGCTTCCTAAACTGTGAGAGAATACATTTGTTTGTTAAAGCCATCCACTTGTGTATTTCTGTTATAGCAATACTAGGTAACGAAGACATATGTCTTCTAATCGTTGTTGTGAAGTGCTGTCAAGTTGGTTCCAACCCATAGTGACCCTGTATAGGGTTTACAAGGAGTGTCTGTTGAGCCAGCTTTGCAGTTCAAACTGACTTTGCAGTCAAGCGCATTAACCCATAGCACCATACCAGGACTCCCTTCTAATCATATGACTTTCTAAATATCACAGTTTTTGTCATGGGTAAAGTTTTATGTTCTTTTTCAGTGCTGTGAGATATGGGACTTAAGAAACGGGAGTTGTATAGCCCTATTATACAGTCACATCTAAAGCTGTCAGCTTCAAATGTCAAAATGATGGTAGAAAAATGAATTGGATTCAATATCTGTTTAGAAACAATGAATTTCATGCTAACTCTTTTTATGGCTTATTTTTTCCACTTAATTTTGTAAGCATTTTGTTTTCTAAAGAAAACATAATAACTAATTATAATATTATAAAAAGTTATAAATGTTAGACTCAACAGAAAAAGACACAGAGTGTTTAATGGTCATAAACATATTTCAGATACTAGAAACCTGTTGTTGCACTGAAGCTAACAAATATACATATATTTCTAGAATGTTGTTGTTGTTGCTATTAAGTGCTGTTGAGTCGATTCCAACCATAGCGACCCTGTATAGAGTTTTCAAGGAGCAACTGATGAGTTTGAACCACCAACCTTGTGATTCAAAATGACCTTGTGGTCCATTGCTTTATCCCACAGTGCCACATCAGGACTTCTAGAATAAAGAATATTTAAGAAGTGGCATTTAAATGGTTTGAACCGTAAGGTAGGTGGTTCAAGCTCACCAGCCATTCCTCAGAAACCCTATCCAGGGTCGCTGTGGGTCGGAACCAACTTGATGGCACTTAACACAACAACAACAAAATAAGTATTATTAACCTTCAATGATGATCTTTGACAGTGTTTTTCCCTTCATGTACATACTTTTCCTTTATTATTTTTTCCCACCCTATTTTTTTTCCTTTTTATCTGTCTTCAATATTCAAAATGCAACTTCTCAACAGTAGACCTCTAGCCTCCTTTTTTTTAAAAAAACTTTTTGTTGTGAATTGAATGAAGGTTTACAGAGCAGATCATCAGTTTTCTATTCAATGAATAATATACTTTGCTTCATTACATGGTTGCAATCCCTCCATGTACCAACAGTTAACAGCATTTACCTCTGTTCTCTTTAAGTACTGCATTCCTCCCTGTGTCTCCTGCCACCCCATCTTTCTTCTGCCAGCCTCCCTCCAGTTGTATATTGCCTATCTCACTGCCCATGTCAATGCGTGTGTACCCTCTAGTGCATGTATCATTTCTTCCTCCTACCAAAACCATCATAGATCGTTTCTTGAAAAAACAGAACAATCCCAAAACACGCAGGGATATATAATAGTTTCAACAACCAAAGGGCACATTCTGCAAGCCAGCCTCCTGCCCACCAGTACACAGCTTTTCTCTTTCCCTGAGTCTTGAGTCCTCAGCTACTCTCTCTCTCTCCATGCTATCACCTCTGCATCCATCTCTGGTGATCCTGCTTCTCTGGTTCGGATCCCGCATTCTGCTCATGCTCTTATCTCTTGATGGTCCTAGGGTCCTCGGTTCCTGGAATGTAAGATTAACTACTCCCCCCTTTTGATTTACAAAACTTATACCTTTACAGTTGTGACAATCACAATTAGGTTTGATAACAATAATCACTGTTGAATCAAATGACTCCTATCCCCATCTCCTTTCACCAGACCCATCTAGACAAAAGGAAAACTATTCAGTGGAGATTTTACCTTCTTCCCTCTCACACTCTGAAATTAAACTCCCTCTTGAAAGCTTGTAAGCCAGCCACTTTGTGCCTTTATAGTCCTTCTCCATCATTTTAGGTAGGCAGTGTCTAAATTGCCTGTGCCTATTAATCCTTTGTACATAGTAGATAGGTTTGATCCTTGATGTGAAGTTTCCTTTCGTCTCTGTTGGTATTTTGAGCAGTTACATCCATAAGTATAGGTCAAATTGATCAAATTGTAGCAATTTACACTTGCTTCCTTTATCAAATTTATCTTCGTCTAGTCAAGTTCTGATCATGAAGCCATCAAAATTAGGTCAAATGGGTATTATCTGCAAGTTTGAGCGTTCTTGTGCATCTCACCTCACGTCATATCAGCTGGATGCTCCACTCTCCACTCTAGCCCTCCATGGCTAGGTCCTTGTCCATGGGCTCAGGAGTTCCCAAGTCTTATCACACTTCAGACCAACCAGCCCTTCCTCTTCTGTCTCTCATCTCAAGGTCTACGGGAGTCTATGAAATGTGGTTGGACTCAGCCCATATCTTCATTGCTACCTTTCCCCGACTTCCACTTACAAGTAGACCAACATGGTCACCAGAAAATTTACATGCCTGCTCGTGTGTTCCCTTTGAGTCTTGGAGGGGGGTTTGTCCTGAAGGGACTTTGTTGCTTGCCTTGATGGCTCCCCACCGAACACCTTGTTTGTTATTTTAGTAGCCATCAGACTGCCATTTTTGCTTTTGATTTTTCCTGCTGGTCTTTCTTTCAAGAAGTATCTTTGTTTCTCTAGCTGCTCTGGGCTGGTGTGCATGTACTTTCAAGTGGGAATGCCCTACCTCAGAAGGTTCTTGATGGGTCTCAGGATTCCACCTAAGGTCCTATACACTACAAAGGCTCCACAAGAAGCCTCTTTCACAGGACAAGTAATAATACCTCTTTTAGATATTGCAATCAGTTATAGGCTGAAGATGGGCTTACAAGCTTTCTGTAATCATGTTTCCTGACATTCCTTTCTATCCCACTCAAGTGTCTATTTTATAATAGTAGGCAAGGGAAACCAATATACTATGATAGTTAAGTATCTTAATATTATTTCCCCTCTTCTATCTATTCAGGCTATACCTCCATCCCTGTATCCCAGAATCCTCTTGTTCC
This sequence comes from Chrysochloris asiatica, assembly GCF_000296735.1. Classification (NCBI taxonomy): domain Eukaryota; kingdom Metazoa; phylum Chordata; class Mammalia; order Afrosoricida; family Chrysochloridae; genus Chrysochloris; species Chrysochloris asiatica. The sequence continues at coordinate 7,102,468 of NW_006408604.1, forward strand.
AAGGTTGAGCATACATCACTATTTACCTCTGTCCCATTTAGCCTATGCAAACCTACCTAAGTGTTCCTCTATCTTCCTTGTTCTTCCACCCCTCCCCCTTCATGTATATTGCCCTCCCTTTTCTTGTAAATTGTCCTTCCTAACACTGGAGCTGTGATGTGACTATCCCCTCACCTGTGCTCTACCATCTCCTCCCTCCTATCCCTGGTAACCAACAATTTTTTTTTTCTTTTCTTAAGGTTTTATAATAATTGTCTTATGCCATATTTGTTCTTTTGTGACTAATTTCACTTAGCATAATGTCCTCAAGGTTCATCCATGTTATGTTGTGGTTTGCAAGCTTCATTGTTATTCTTCAAGGTATCTTAGTATTCGATTGTGGGTATGTACCAAAGTTTGTTTACCCATTCTTCCACTGATGGCCACTTAGGCTGTCTCCATCTTTTTGCTATTGTGAATAGTTCTAACCTCCACTTATAAAGCACATATTTTATTTATTAAACAAATTATTTTAGCACATTTCCAGATTCTGTTCAAATATTATTTCGGACTCTTTTAAAATTCAGAATCAACTCAAATAGGGTTAGATGCTGCCTTCATGGGATATTAGATTTTTATATAACTAAATATAAGAATGATTTGTGACAGAACCTTTGATTTTTGCTAACAATCAAACATAAGCATACAAGTTAAGTATTCTAACTTAAAATTTAAAGCAAGTTTTTTTTTTTTTTTTGTGTGTGTGTGTGAGATGATAGAGAAGGGAGATATATTTTAAATGTGTAATTAGTAAAGGAGTTCTGGTAGTGTAGTGGTTACGAATCGGGTTGCTAACCTCAAGGTTGGCAGTTCAAAACTACCAGCGGTTCTGCGGGAGAAAGATGAGGCATTTTGCTCTCGTAAAGATTTACAGCCTCGGAAACCCTGTGCAGGGTCACTATGAGTCGGAACCGACTCCACAGTACTTAACAAAAACAATTAGTAAAAGCCCATCACATTTAAAAATTTTACTTTTGGGAGGTCTAGGATTTCTTAAAATTCGATTTGTGATAACTTGGTAAATTAATGACTGTTTTTCCCAGGCCATGCAAACTCTGCATTTGATGGTTTTTTTCTCATCTGAATGAAACAGAAGACTTGCATTTATCTAGATGTCTTTTTTTCCCTTTCTTTTTATTTCTACCGTGAAAGCATGCTCAGCTTCTGTATGTGTGTGCTTGTAAGTAATCACTAATATGTCTTTTCAAAACTCTGTTTTATGACAAAATATATATTTTGAGGAGCCATGGTATTGCTGTGATTAAATGTTCAGCTGCTAATAAAGGTGAGCAGTTTGAACTTCACCAGCCATTCTGTGGAAGAAGGCTATGGCAGTCAGCTTCTATTAAGATTTACAGTCTTGGAAACCCTGTCGGCCAGTTCTACTCTAACCTATAAGGTCTCTAGGAGTCTGAATAGACTCGATGGCTGTGGGTAAACTCAGCAACAATGGATTGAACATAGTATATTTTAATCTAGGGTCATGGATTTACAAGCCACATCTTTGGGATGAGTTGCCTTTATTATTTTAGTGTGTTTATATTATCAAAATTTCTGGTATATTGTCTATTTATTTCCAGTACCCCATACTATGAAGTGCAGTGTAAATTTTTCTGTCTTTCAGGATTCTTTTAGTCAAGAGTGGACTATACATTTTGCTGATAGTTCTTTTGTTCAGCTCTTCTGTGGGACCTTGTTAGATTCTGAATAATTTAAAGGCAATGGAATTCTTTCTGTGATAAATATCTAGTCATTCAGCCAAATCTTGTAGCATTATTCACATGATACTCGTGTGTAAAGGTGTAGAGTTAAAATGTATGACAGAAAAATATGGTAAAGTGGATGTTTTTAATCCTTGGGGAGAATGGTCATCTAAGGATTTTACTGTGTATTAATTCACAAATTTGCTTAAAGTATTGTCACTTCTACTTTTAAATGAATAATACATAATAGTTAAGTCTGAACAACAATGATTAAAGAATAAAATGAAGAATTATAACTTCACTTACACTGAGGAATAATCAATTCTAAATTTTGGTGTATGAAAATATTTGCTATCTTTGTAGGATTATATCAAAACTATTGAAACAAAAAGTTCCAGCGCTAGTTACTATAACATTCTATGCCCTGACTGCATTTCACATTTTTAAACTTTATCTTAAGACTTGCTACTTTCTGTGGTTTCCTGTAGAAAATAGTCTCATACAAATCTTGAAGCAGATAAATGACAGTGTCCGCTTCCCTTGCCACCCCTTCTCTACCCAGTTCCCTCCTCCAGCTTTCCCCCTATCCTGTAGCCCCAGTCTGAGGCCTTTTCAGTCCTCAGATAATTTTTGATGGAAGACTGTATCTTTCATAATTTTGATATCTTTCCAATCACTGCTTAGTGGAACTTAGTCACGAAGAAAAAAGACTGAATAAAAGAGTCATTCATGATAGTTATGACTGTGAAAGTTAAGTTTAGACTGCTAGAGAGTGTGAAACAAAGGGATGATTGAAGCTTTTACCACCTTCATCTTATTTGTGTAGTAAGTATATTATTTGAGAAATAGTAAAATCTCGTTATGAAGATAATGCAATTTTGTCCAGGGTAAAGACATTAAGAGAGCTTAATATTAACTGGAATATGTCTTACTCCATTCAACACAGGCAGCCCCTGGATTACAAACACCTGACTTATGAACAACTCTTACTTGTCCTCTAAGTGGGGATTCAAACCTGTTCAAACCAGACAGAAGTGTCCTGGATGATGGAGCAAAACAGAAACAGACCTGAATTTTTACAGCTTGGGCTATTTGTCATGGTAACTAGAATGGGAGACTTGGAAGAGGCATGCATAATGAGCCCTTTCAGTAGCCAAATCTGTGAGAGTGGATTGTTGGCAGGCCCATGGAGAGCCACATACATTCAAAGCATAGTACCTTCTACTCTGAGCAGGGGTCCACTATCTTTGAGCTGGCACAGTGCTATTTAGGCTCAAAATTCATTTTGAAAATTTCCTCACTGTGAAGTGATGAAGGAATCCTGGTGGTGCATCTGGTTAAGTATTGATCTGCTAACTAAAAAGTCTGTGGTTCAAACCCATCAGCTGCTCCACAGAGGTTAGCAGGTAGAAAAGCAGCAGGGAGACACAGAAGGAAGACAGAAGCGAAGCAGAGCTAGAGAATAGGCAAATGTAAAAAATGGTACCATTCATCCCTCGCCTGGCATGGTCTACTCAGCCAGGTTCAATAGTTCGGTCAATGGCCACAGCATACTCACAATTATGGGGTTTATTAACGAAGTTAACAGGCTACAAGTCAAGGTCAGAAATGTGTAGGCCATAGTTCTTTAGTTGGGACAGTCTTCAGCCATGACCACAGACAGACTTGCCTTCGGCTCTAGGTTTGGCCTCTATACTGCTTTGACACTGTTACCGAACTCTTTAAGGGCTGCTGATAAATGCTGCAGGTCATACCATTCCACCATAAGCCTCAGTCTGAAGGTACTTGACTAGCTTCTTGAGTCAGCATACCTAGCTCCCCCAATTAAATGCCTAGAGGCACCCCACTCTGCAAGCAAGTCTCTGCCCCAAATCACTCAGCTTTAATTGCTCAGTGGGCTGGGAAGCCCACTACTTTATTGTTCTCTGGCTTTTGGTTCTGCTGTTGCTTTTCCTTTGCCACTCCTCTGGTATTTCTGTTTTCTGTCTCTGAGTTGAGGAGGTTCAAAGCACAGGGATCTCAAGGTTGAAAGGATGCACTCCACTCCTGGCTCTTCTTTGATGATAGTGAGATTCCTTTCTTCTTCTTCTGAAATGGTGCATTTTATACCCATGCTAGAGTTTCATGTTTTTAATGAAAATGTTAATGTCCACAGCTGAATCATGTCATCCTGTCAGTCAGTATCTTCTCCCAGCTCCTCTTACCCGATCAGGGAAAGAATCATTTGGTGGGAGCTACAAAGACTGTGGCTGGAAGAGATTTACAAAGTAATTCACGGCATCACAGCTAGTAACCTCCTACAAGAGTTGTAACACTGGTCAAGGACTGTAAACCTCAAGAGCATGAGAGGCCCAGAGGGGCTCAGTGGCAGACCCAGCAATGGCAGATGGCAGGGCCAAGAGATGCCGATCCTTAGGGAGCTGAGAGGAGGCCTGAATAGTCTAGAGTAGCCTAGAGAGCTGTCCTGCACTTGAGAAGTGAGATTCTACCTTCATGGCTCTTGATGCTGATTCCTGAATTGTAGCCCATTGATCTTTATCCAAGTTTTACCCTTTTCTTTAATAAACCACTTTATTCTCAGATATGGTCTGTGAGTTCTGTGTGACCATTGCAATGAATTAACAGCCCCAGAAGGTAAAGTAGACTCCTGTAGCAGGGTTTCAGAATTGGTAAAAGGTTGGAGAATGGAGATAAGTCTTACCTCTCCTTCATAGGATCAGCATATGATGTTGATTCTAAATATCCTCCCTGAAGTTAGCCAGGTTCAGGTGATGCTACTATTATTCCCACTGTTCACAATGTGCTGTTAATTTTTTGACATTTTATTTTTTAGGAGTCCCTTAATACTATAGGAAATTTCAGAATTTGGATTCAAATACATCTCAAGTAAAATGCAAACTATGATTGTATATGGAATACTCCATGGCATTATAAAAGGTCTTCAAAGAGGAATGAAAGTCTACATTTTATTTCCCCACCTCTCACCTGTATCTGTTAACCTATAGAAATTACCACTTTATCTCTGGCAGGCATTTAGTGAAATAGTTTACATTGATTCTCACTGGACTACAGAATTGGAAGACCAGAAAATAATTCCTTAATACAATTGCCACCAGTTATACTTTGTGCTATATTTATGGTTTTCAAAGGCATTTACATGACCAAACTATTATTTTTTGTTGTTATTGTTAATTGCCATTGAATTGGTTCCAACTCATCACTCAGGTTTCCGAGGAGTGGCTGGTGGCTTTGAACTGCCAACCTTGCAGTTAACACTCCAGTGTATACTACACTGTCACTCCAGGACTCCATTGTTTGGAAGCATACAATTTTAAATAAGATTTTAAGTGTATGAGTGAAGTGGTACAATGAATGGAAATAACAAACGGTGTGGATTTGATAAATCGTTTGTCAGTAATAAGTGTGGGAATACTAAAATTTCATGAGCTCATAAGTTGTTTTTACCACTCCTTTGCTGTTCATGAGCTACAAATAGGGACTTTAGGTTTTATGTAAGGACCAGTGTATTATTTTATATAGGTTAAATTTTATTCAGTAAATAAGAGGCCTTAGGTTCTTGCCTTTGTAAGATTTAATAGCTAACGTTGACTTTATTAGTCTCATGTGGGCATTAATTGAATTTTGGATCTTGGCTATAATAAATGCTTGATGACCTCTGTGGCTGATTAGTTCCTGAAAACAGATGTGAACTAGGGAGAAGCTTTTATACACTAAGCATCTGGTTCAAGTAATCAGGAATGCATTATTATTACTATTTTCCTGGAAGAACTTTTAATAGTTTCTTGTTAGAATCATTTCAGCTTCCTCTTCCTCCTTCTTTAATTACTCTTGTTAAGTTTTTTGTTACTGTTGTCTATCACAGCAATCACTGGAAAGGTTAATACCAGATGAAACATGCTTTTAAAAGAAAAGTTACAGAAGAGAAATATATAATTAAATACATAGCGACTGTAATAAAATACATATTGTCCTTTGTATGCAGATGTCATGGATTGAATTGTGTTCCTCCAAAATATGTATCAATTTGGCTGCACCGTGATTGTCAGTGGTTTGGCAGTTATGTAATGAGCCCTCTACATGTAATCTGATAAACAAAGCAGTTGTAAAAGGATTATGGGTGAGATGCAACACCCTTAGTCCCATCACAGCCCTGATCCAATGTAAGGGTTAAGCCTGCAACATTTATTTTATCTTACAAGAGATAAAAGGAGAGAGAAGTGAGTAGAGGAAGGAGGACCTGCCACCACCAAGACAGAAAAAGAGTCCTTTGGACCCAGGTGCCCGCACTGGAGACCTCCCAGATTCAGGGGAAGATTGATGCACAGACACATGGAGATCTCCAAGGAATGTTGTGCCTACAGAGGCTGAAAGAAGTCAAGGACCTTGCTCCTAAATTGTGAGCCAACAGAGAACACCTTCTCCTAGAGCTGGCACGATGAATTTAGACTTCTAGCCTCCTGAGTGGAGAAATAAATTTTTGGTTGTGAAAGTCATCCACTTATGCTATGTCTGTTGTAGCAGCACTAGACAACAGGAACAGTGAAGGAGACTTGTTTGTTGTAGTGGAGATAGATCTTGTTCGATCCTTCTTGTGAGTGCATAATATAGATGGGATGTGAGATTAGGGGTTTGACTAAACCATTAGCAGATCCATTGACTTAATTCAACCTAATCTTATTTCTTGATCTAATAGACCTGACATATAAAGCTTCATTTAATAGAAAAGAATTTTGTTAGTGAAATTTCTCTCTCAATAAAGAAATATTGTTAAGTGCCTATTAACCATAAGGAGGCTTGGTGGCACATTGGTTAAGCACTGGATTACTAACAGAAAGAGCTGTGGTGTGAACCCACCAGCATCTCCAAGGGAGCAAAGACCTAGATCTCCTGGAAAGATAACAGCCTAGGAAACCCCTGGAACAGTTCTACTGTGTCATATAGGGCCGTTGTGAGTTGGGCTGGACTTGACAGCACCCAACAACACATTAACTGCTAGTCATATTTCTAAATAATAAAAATAGTGTAGCTTAAGAAAAAGGTATCAAAAAACTATCAGACCCTAGGTCTAAAATGTGGGGGGAAAAATTAATATTCTGGTTTCTATCTTTAATTTCTAAGAGGGTGAAATTATTTTATATTTTCTGCATGTGGAAAAAGATTTATAGTATTTCCAAGTATATATGATTTTGCAATAATTCTAAAAAGGAACATTTGCTATTTATAAGCAGCTTGGGGAAAATTATAGTATATCAGTTCTCCCTTGGAAAGACTCAGCTATTAAGGTCAATTTAAGATCAGATCAGACAAGTATGGTTTATATTATTTTTAGAGACACTTCAGTATTTTTCTTGGAAACTTTCAGGAATGAAAAACCATTATTCATAAGATGAAGTCCTGCTACAGACTTCAGACATTGTACAATGTTAAACATTATAGACAGACAGGCAAACTTTTATTATCTTGAACTTATATAGCATTAAGATTGCCATATGAAGTAGCATTGCTTTTATATTTTACTTTCTAGAAAGGAAAAATTTGAACTCCTCTTCCTTTAGGGAAGCCAAACACTTTCTAATACACCTCTCGAATTGCACAGCAATGAAATGATCCTTACAGTGTGTTTGGCTCATGTGTTTTTGTGAATGAAAGATTTATAATGATCTATTTCAGAGAACTTTCCCCTTACTTAATTACAGAGAAAGTAGTTGTTTAATAGAAAGATCAAGATTTGTTTTTAAATTGTAAGTCAGCATGTATGGTTTGGGCCATGATTGGTGCTGAACTGAAAAAAAAAAATATCCGTGTCAAAGAATGTTCTACATATTTATTGAATGATTGTCATTTTACTTCTATTCTGAATACGCCAGCTAGACATGTGTAGGAACTCTTTCTTCTTTCCTATGGTGTAGATATAGCTCATGTCATATGATAGAGTCCTGATGTGCTGTAGGGTAAACACTGGACTGCTAAACACAAAGTTGGCAGTTCAAATCCACCAGCCTCTCCTTGGAAACCCTGTATGGAGTCACTGTTTCAGAATGGACTCAAGAGCACTTAACATGTCATATGATGCGTTGAAAAATGTTGTACCAGAAATATATGCTGGAATGATAAAATTGACATACACCGTGTTAGCTAGGCTAACTAACTATCCTTTCTAATGAATACTTGTACCCTAGAATACTTACTTGATTCTGCCATGTCTTATCTCTTTTTCTACCTCTAAATGCCTTCTTACACTTCTGAAAGAATTGGTGAAGCCAGTTTGCCAGTATTTCATGCATATCCCTTTAACAGGACATTGGTTCCATGCCTATCTTTCATATCCACTATATCAGGGTATCCCCATTCATTCTCCTTCTTCCTCTGAGGATGATTATATTTCTGTGACTTCAAAGACTAAATGCTTAAAATGCTCTTTGTTCTAGTAAGGTAAAATGATAAGGTAGGAGTACTTTGTCTGCAGTAAATTCCGTTCCCTTTCTATTCATTTTTCCATATTTTGTACCACAGTTGCTCCAGAATTAGCCTGCATCCACCCAGGACATGTCACTGTTACCATCCTCTCTACTCTTCTGAAATTGACCCTATTCAACTTACATCTGGCTAGAGAGCCTATGATTTATAAATAAAATGGTTGGATTGGGCCAGTGTGAAAACTTTTTAAACTTAGCCTTTGGTTTCTTGCCACCATCCTTCATAACTCTCGTCCCTCTTAAAAAGAAATATATAGTACTTTACAATGACAGATTATTACCTAATAAATATAGCTGTCTAGTGGTGACTTAATTTTTAATCTCAATTATTTTGGATATTGTAAGAAAAAAATAGCCTCGTAGCAATCAAAATAGATAAAACAGACAACAAAGAATCTTGAAATACAGAAAGTATGAAGATTTAGAGATTGTGTAGTCTAGCTGTTTTTTTTTAATGCTTGAAGAGTGAAACTTAACAAAGTTCAAGCAATTTGTTCTAAGAGACACAATTAGTTAATTGCAATTGTTGTTAAGTGTTGTGAACTTGGTTCTGACTCATGGTGAACCTGTATAGGGTTTTCAAGAAGCATCTGATGGGTTTTAGCTGCTAACCTTGCAGTTCAGTGCCTATCTGACAATGCCATACCAGGACTCTATTACTAATTGTTGTTGTTGTTGTTATGTGCCGTGGAGTCGTTTCCGACTCATAGTGATCAAACACAGGGTTTCCGAGGCTGTAAATCTTTATGGGAGCAGACCGTCTCATCTTTCTCCCACGGAACCACTGGTAGTTTCGAACTGCTGACCTTGCGGCTCACAGCCCGATTCGTAACCACTATGCTACCAGAGCTCCTTACTAATATTCAGGTATTATTGCCATATGTGGACTCCTGGAGTGGCACTGTAGGATCAGCACTTGGCTGTGAACCACAAGGTTGGCAGTTCAACCCTAATGGCTGCTCCTGGGAAACCTTATACAGGGTTGCTACGGGTTGGAACTGACTCGATGGTACTTAGCAACAACACCACCAACAGCAATTGTCATATGTAGAGTTCTGGTGTGGTGCTGTAGGGTAAGCAATGGACTATTACCACAAGGTCAGTGCTTCAATCCTACCAGCTGCAGCTGCTCCTCTGAAAACCCTATACAGGTTCACTGTGAGTCACCACTGACTCAAAGGCACTTAACAACATTGTCATGTGTATTGTATTGTCATAAGACTAATGGTTTCTTGAAATGTACTGGGTTGCTATTATTTGTCTAAGGGCTCCAGGTGGTGCAGTGATGGGTGCTCACCTGCTAATTACAAGGTTGACAGTTGAACCCTTCCCCCCAAGTCACTCTTCAGGAGAAAGCTGTGGCAGCCTGCTTCTTTAGGATTATAGCCTTGGAAACCCTATGGGGGCAGGTTTACTCAGTCCTGAGAGCTGCTGTGACTTGGAATCAACTTGATGTCAGTGGGATTGGGTTTATTATTATTTGTTTATCAATTTGTGTACCTCATTATTGCTGTGTTCTGTTGAGTTGATTCTAACTCATAGTGACCCCATAGAATAGAACCAAACTTCCTCATAGTGTTTCCCAGGCATACATCTTTAAAGGAGCAGTTTGCCAGATCTTTTCTCCTATGGAGCCACAGGTGGGTTCAAACTGAAGACGTTTTATTAGCAGTCAGGTGCTTTAATCATTGTACCTCACTGTTGTTGTTAAGTGCCTTTGTGTCGGTTCTGACTCACAATGGTCCTGTATAGGGTTCCTGAGGCTGTAAATCCTTGTGGGGCAGAAAGCCTCATCTTTCTCCCATGGAGCGGCTGGTGGGTTTGAACTGCTAAGCTTGTGGTTTGCAGTCCAGTGCTTATCCTACAGAACCACTGCATTCCCTTATATCTCACTAGAGCTATATACAAGTATTTAACCAATCTTAAGCTTTTCCCCCCCCATGATAGAGGTTTTAATCTCCCCTTTCCCTTTGCTGATTGAGGAGTAGGACTTCGTCCATTGCCAACAGCAGATACTAGTTTCTGTATGGTAAAGTAATTAGATTGGTTTATCTCATTTCCACTGTGTTGGTGTGTTATGTGCCATTGAGTCAGTTTTGACACACAACAGCTCTGTATAGGGTTTCCAAGGCGTGGCTGGTGAATTTGAACCATCGACTTAGTGGTTCAAACCGACCTTGCTGTCCAGTGCTTTACCTACAGTGCCACACTTAAATTATTTATGCTATTTAAGATTTTATGTTGTATGAATTTATTTTATAAAAAGCATTCTGACTATTCCCCAAAGTTTCTAATATGCTAATACATTTATTTAGTAAAATGATGTGGCTGAAATTCAACTCAATAAGAGGGTTGGTGGTAACATATTCTAAAATTAAAGCAAAGAAAAAAAAAAAAGAAAAACCATGAAGGAGGAGCGTTTACTTGGCCATGTTGTATAGGATATTTTTGCTGTTTCTGATGACAAGAGTGTTATTTTGTGTTGCTTGTGTTAGGACTTGCACTTTGGTTAAAAGTGAAGCTCTTTATGGAGTGGGGTACACAATTCTCTAGAGAGCATAACTCTTCTAGCTCAGAATGCTAACTCCATGCTGCTTTCAGCTCTCACTTTTCATTTGGTTAAAGCTTACTCTTAACATTAGTGGCTTAATGCCTAGAGTTGGGAAGGAAAGTTATGATCAGATGACACTTGAGTTTTATGTTTCCTTTGTCACTTGGATGACTTCCATATGACAAGCATGTTTTCTCCAGTTCATTTCCAGAGGCTTAAAAAAGGGAGGAAGAAAAATTGAAGGAAACTTGGGATATTTTTGACATCTCATTTGAGTTCGTGATTACTTTATACAAGCCATGTTTTTTTTCTTTAGCATTTTTAATTTATCTCGCAATTGTTGTTAAATGTTGTTAGTTGGTTCCGACTCATAGCAACCCTGTATATGGTTTCCAAGGAGTGCTTGGTGAGTTTGAACCACTGACATTTCTTATCTTTCAATTCTCAATACTGCCACAAGTAAATCCTTTATATTGAGTTAACTTCAGAAATAGTTCAATTCTAGGGAGAGTTTCTAGGCCACTAGAAAAATCCATCTTTGACTTTTTCTTTACCTGCCATATCCTATCTGTTGCCAAATCCTGTTGCTTTCAGATTAAAACTGTCCCTTGCTTTTTGACTCTTCAGCTCAGCTTCCACCATTATTGGGCCACATGACCATTTCGTTTAACTATTGCCTGTGTCCTACTGCGACTCATTATTAAAATTATTCTTGCTGAAGCTCAGCTTAGATCATGTTTGTTTACTTCTTGGAAACTACTAACAATAGAAAATTAATTGTAGGCCCTTTACAACCTGGTCACTTCTTTTCATTTGAACTTTAGCCCCAATTCTCCCATTCCTATAAATAACTAATTAGCCAAAGTGAAGTACTATATACTTTTCCCTTTATACTTCAACTTTCTAATTTCTCTGCCTTTGATGTCTCCTCTCTTTACGTCTAATGTATCTTGGCCTTATCTACATATACAAATCTAGTAGATCACTTGAGATCCGGTTCATGTGCCATCAAGGGATGAGCTTTACATTTTCTGATAGCTACCCTCTCTTCCCAGTGCATTTTCTCAGGATCTCTTTCTAGCATGTGCCATAAATTACATATATATCTTATCTGCTACCAGATATTAAGTTTCTCCAAACTTCTCAATATCTTAGTTTTGCTTTTGTGCAGGCCATAAAGTCTAGAGTGGTTCATTTGGGTTTGGTAGAAACTCAATACAGACTTGTTAAATGATAAAATAAATAAATTTTGTCTTTCACATTCTGTTATGAGATTTGCACTGATAACACCTCAACTTTTAGTGTGAAAAGGAAAAGTAGTATACTCGTCACAGTTTTTGCTGGGCCTAAATTTGAAATACTGTGAAAGAGTTTAATCATGGAGACACTGTAGTCTGCTATTTAGAATAAGACTTTCTGGCAAACATGCCTGTTTTTCAAGTTCTCAGTGTTTTAAATGTGAGCTATGATTGTTCCCTTTAGCATCGCACAGATTTAATAAGTAAACCATTGTTTTCAAATTTACTCCAGGAGGAACCTGAACTCATGTAGTAGAAGGCCAACAAAGGTGGGACTATTGAGCTGTCACACTTCCCTTTTCCAGGCATGCCTGTCATTAGAGCCAAGTTGTCTAGGTTGTATAAAAAAACCAGGCTATGTGTAAGACAGTAAGATCTTTCTGATGTTTTCACTAACCAAACCCTCAAGAAGAGGGGCCCCAAAGCCATACTTCAGCAGAATATTTTTTACCAACCTCTGTTGTAACTAGGGATTCTTGGTGCGGCACTGTAGGATCAGCACTGGATTGTGAACCACAAGGTCGGCAGTTCAAACCCCCCTAGCTGCTCCTCAGAAACCCTATACATGTTTGCTGTGAGTTTGAATAGACTCAGTAGCATTTAACAACAACAACATTGTAACTGGTGTATCTTTGATAAGATGAATAATCCTATCCATGCTCCTGGCTTTTCCTAATCGATTTTATGCCGTTTTCCTTAGTAAAGTAAACAAGATTCACTATTGCTCTTTAAGGTACTATTTATTAGGTAATTCTCAATGCAGATTAAAAAAAAATTATTGTGAATTCGGTGAAGTCTTACAAAGCAGGTCAGCAGTGTTATATTCAACAAATCAAACACACTTAGTTTAATCTAATTGAATGCAATTTCCTCAATGTAATGTCAGATCTAATAAATAAAACTCAGTTAAAAATAAGAACATTTTAAAATAATTATGTCAGTGGAACTGTTTTGGGTAATATTCAGCTATTAAGAGTAAAATAAGTATAACTTAAAAAAATTTCTAAGACAAGGTGTGTCTTTGGTCAGAAAACTCAGGAAAATGTTGTACTGTCTTCAATTATTTTCCTCTGTTTACAGATTCTGGTGGATGCTCTAAATAATAACCACATTTTCAGACAAAGGATTGAAACGCTGGTTACTATTTAGAGATGTCCATTGTTCGGGGAGATATTTAGTAGAATCGTGACTATTCTCATGATGTGGATTTTTGTAACGATTACTCTAAACCAGGGGTGGAAAACCTTTTTTCTGCCAAAATTTGTAACGTCATTTGTGGGCCATGCAGAATTATCGACTTGGAAATTAGGAGTCCTGGTATGGCATTGTTGGTTAATGCACTGGACAGCAAAGTCAATTTGAACTGCAAGGTTGGTGATTCAAGCTTACCACCTGCTCATTGAAAACCGAATACAGGGTTGCTATGGGTTGGAACTAATTCAACAGCACTTAAGAACAACATATTTGGTTAAACCTTTAATTAACTCACCCCTAAAAGGAGCTCTGGTTAGCATAGTGGATATGAGTCGGGATGTTAACCTCAAGGTCAGTAATCTGAAACTACCAACCGTTCTATGTGAGAAAGATGAGGCTTTCTGCTTCCATAAATATTTACAGCCTTGCAAACCCTTTGCAAAGTTGCTGTGAGTTGAAACTGACTCCATGGCACATAACCACCACTACCAATATGATTGAGGAATCCTAGTTTGGTGCTGTTGGTTAATGTGCTAGACTGCAAAGTCAGTTTGAACTGCAAGATCGGCAGTTCAAGCTCTCTAGCCACTCCTTGTAAACCGTATACAGGGTCGCTATGGGTTGGAACTGACTCAGTGGCATTTAACAACAAATAACAACAATGTGATGGAGTCCTGGGTTAAAGCACTGGACCTCAAGGTCGGTTTGAACCAAAAGGTTGGCGGTTCAGACTTAACAGTTGCTCCTTGGAAACTCTGTACAGGGTCGCTATGAGTTGGAACTGAACTTAATGGCACTTTAACAACAACAACGTGATGACTAGAACTATGGTTGCCTTGGCAAGGCCAGACTAAATGATAGTATGGGTCTTATACTCATGGGCCAGACTTTCCCCACCCTAGTGGTTACGAATCGGGCTGCTAACCTCAAGGTCGGCAGTTCGAAACTACCAGCTGTTCCACGGGAGAAAGTTGAGGCGTTCTGCTCCTCTAAAGATTTACAGCCTCGGAAACCCTGTGTAGGGTCACTATGAGTCAGAACCGACTCCACGGTACTTAACAACAACAACAACTCTAAACCATGGAGTCCTGGTGTGGTGTTGTGGGTTAATGTGCCAGACTGCAAAGCCGTTTGAACTGCAAGATTGGCGGTTCAAGTTCACCAGCTGCTTCTCGGAAACCCTATACAGGGTGCTATGGGTCAGCACCGACACAACAGCACTTCACGACAACAACAATTCTAAACCATGAATACATCATAAATGTGTTTTGCTTTTTAGATAATATATGTTAGATAGTTCTATAAAAAATATTTGCAATCATTTTCTAATGTTTTTCCTACAATAGTTTGTTATACAATGTTTGTTTAAACTTTTAAAAGATAATTAATATTTGTAATTCTTGGTTGCTTATTTTGTTCAGAAGTCTGAACAATCCTCTAGAATGTTCCAAAGAAGCCATGTTTTTCAACAATTTCTTCTTTGTTCTTAGGTTTACACACCAAGTGTTGCTTTTAATGAGTCTGCTGATAAAACTTGCAGAAATAAAATTGCAGTTTTGTGCTTATGATGGAAAAATGCCATGTAAAATTTGCCTGAATTTATCTCTTATTTTGTGTGTGTTTTGCTAAGCACACATCAATTTCTTTTGTCAACATTATTCTATCGAAAAAATTCCTGTTTTTTTCTTTGGAGTTAATTATGTTATGTTGGTTAATGGATCATAAAGTTAAATCTTAAGGGATGATAAGGGGAAAGAGAGTAGGTTTAAAATGGGAAAACTTGGAAAAGGAAAAAGATGTTCTTTTCCCATAAATTAAAAAAAAATCTAAGAGAAACTTTTGCCTTTATAATAATGGAGCCATTGTTGTTGTTGTTATCAGGTGCCATCGAGTTGGAATCGACTCATAGCGACCCTATGCACAGCAGAACGAAACAATGTCTGATCCTGGGCCAACCTCACCACCGCTGCCACACTTCAGTCC
>NW_006408604.1:7120504-7166133 GCF_000296735.1 Chrysochloris asiatica
CATAGAGTTTTCAGTGACTAGCGATTCGGACGTAGTTTGTCACTCTTTCTTCCTAGTCTGTCTTTGTTTTGTAGCTCATCTGAAACCTGTCCACCATGGGTGACCCTGCTGGTTATTCAGAACACCGGTGGCATAGCCCTCAGAATCACAGCAACTCAAACCACCACAGCATGACAGACAGACGAGTGGTGGCCGTTGTAGATATGTCTTTATATTTTAAATGCCTCAAGTGACTCCAATGTCATCTATAAAATATTGAAGTATATTATTGTTGTTAAGTGCCATTGAGTCGGATCCAATTCATATTGACTCCTTAAAGGGATTTGGAGTAACGGCTAATAGGTTTGACCACCAACCTCGTGGTTCAAGCTGACCTACTGTCCACTGATTTATCCTTTAGTGCTACTCCAAGACTCCATTGAAAGTGTGGTGGTGGTAGTGGTGGTGTGCCATGGAGTTGGTTCCAACTCATAGCGACCCTGGATACGGTTTCCAAGGGTGTAAATCTCTACAGGAGCAGAAAGTCTCTTCTGTTTTGAGTGGAACTGCTTGTAGATTTGAATTGCTGACCTTGAGGTTAGGGGTCCAACTTGTAACCACTGTGCTACCAGAGCTCCTTATTGACAGTATTGCTGCTGCTGCTAAGTGCCGTTGAGTCAGTTCCCACCCATAGCGACCCTGTATAGGGTTTCCAAGGAGCAGCTGGTGAGCTTGAACCACCGACCTTGCAGTTCAAACGGCTTTGCAGTCTGGTGCGTTAACCCATAGTGCTGCACCTGGTTAAAATAGGATGTGTTTACAAAATAGTCTTGGTCTTTTTTTTTCTCCCTTACTGAATCAAAAGTTGTGAGAATATAGAAAACCTACAGAGTACTAGGTTTTTTTGTCTTTGCAGCCTATTGTATCATGTTATGTTTTCCCTGGTAATATTGTGAAAATGACTTCATGAAGCAAGTATCATCATTGTTTAATGTTAACCATCTACTTACAAAGTTAGGGAAAAAAACGTGTTTCGTTTTCTGTATGGATGTGTGTGGAGAGCCACATCATCACTGTCATGGAAGGAGATTATATTTGTTGTAGGTTATTATGACTCTCACATGAATTGCCACAATGGCTTTAACAGTGGACTCAAACCTAGCAACAATTGTGAGAATGGCATACGATTGGGAAGTGTTTTGTTCTGTTGTACGTACAGTTGCTGTGACTCAGAACTGATTCAACAACCATAACAACAATAATAACATTGTGAAAACTCTTTTTTTCTCCTTTTAAGAAACTGACATCTGGTAATTCTATTAATTGAAATGTCAAAAGCCCAGCTTTTAAAGTGGTCTTGGACAGTCTTGAATGATCTCTGAGATAATGTGAGTTGAATTAATTGAATGTCTGTATGACTCCTTCCAAATGTACTGTTCTATGAATATTTGATTTTAGCTTAGGTTATTTCTCAATTATAAAGGAAGAGTAGAATGATTGTAATTTTTAAAGATAACACTATCATCCTAAATTGTAAAAGTTATTTGTAAAACAACAACTAAAATGTATCTAGCTTTTATTCTCTGGGGGAAGACAATTCTGTATTTTTCCACTTGAAAATGTTTTTACTTTAAGAAATCCTACTGTGAAAATAGATTTTCAGATAACTTAAAACTGAAAATGAAACAGTTGACAGATATTTGTCATAGGAGAGCTGTAGCCACCAACCATTTAAATTCCCCTATTATAACAATCTGTTTAGTAGAATAAGACCTACTGTAGTTTGAAACAAATATTTAGTGGTGGGGACATGGGTAAGTATAAACTTTTAAAATATGTTGTTGTTAAGTTCTGTTGAGTCGGTTTCGACCCATAGCGACCCTGTATAGGGTTTCCAAGGAGAGGCTGGTGAGCTTGAACCGCCGACCTTGCTGTTCAAACTGACTTTGCAGTCCACCACATTAACCCACAGTGCCACACCAGGACATAGTGTATTAAAAATAAGACGCTTATTTGACTGTTGTGGAGAATAACAAAACTAACACTGTTGGTAATAAAGTGCCTTTTATGATCTCATATTATGACATTTTGGACATTGCAGTTAGTATGCTTCTATAGGAGGGTTTCATTTGTTCCACTCTTCCCTGTTACTTAATGGCTTTGTTGTGTGTGACATCTGTAGCTTTAGAACAGAAAGCATCAAAATATATTTTATAGCCCAAAAATTGGCGCGCGTGCGCGCGCGCGCGCGCACACACACACACACACACACACACATCTCATTGGCAAGCAATATTCAGCAGACCTCAGTAAGTCAATAGAAACTAGACTGGTCCTATGAAATTAGTTTGTGAAAAAGGTCTGGTGGAATGTCTTGGTTCTATTTATTTGACATTTTTAGACTCCTTGTTGTTGTTAAGTGCTGTCTAATTGGTTCTGACTCATAGCGACCCTGTATAGGATTTCCAAGGAGCAACTGGTTTGAACTGCTGATGTTGTGATTCAAACTGACCTTGTGGTCTAGTGTTTATCATACAACGCCACACCAGGACTCCAGACTCCTCATTTGTTGTTGCTGTTAAGTGCCATCGAGTCAGTTCCAACTTATAGGCACCCTGTATGGGTCGATACCGACTTGATGGCCCCTAACAACATAAACAACAATAGGGTTTCCAAGGAGCAGCTGATGAATTTGAACCTCTGGCCTTGTGGTTCACACACCTTGTGGTCCAGTGCATTATCCTACTGTACCACATTTTCTCTGACCCTCCACCTTACCAAACATGATATCCTTCTCCAGAGACTCGTCCCTCCTGACAATATGTCCGAAGTATGAGAGACGAAGTTTGGCCATCCTGGCCTCCAAGGAGCACTCTGGCCGAACTTCTTCCAGCACAGATGAGTTTGTTCTTTTGGCAGCCTGTGGCACTTTCACTAGTCTTCTCCAACACCATAACTCAAAAGCATCAATTCTTTTACGGTCTTCCTTACTCACTGTCCATCTTTCGCGTGCATATGAGGTTATTGAAAATACCATGGCTTGGGTCAGGAGCACCATAGTCCTCAAGCTGACATCTTTGCTCTTCAACACTTTAAAAAGGTCTTGTGCAGCAGATTTACCTAATGCAGTATGTCGTTTGATTTCTTGACTGCTGCTTCCATGATAGCAGCATCAGTGGGCTCTAGCTTGGCAACAGTAGTGATGTTGGCCTAGGACCGGGAAATGTTTCATTCTGTTGTACATAGGATCACTATGAATCGGTACTGTACATTTTCACCTAACAACAACAACAAATATAAATCATGGAGTCCTGGTGTGGTGCTGTGTTTTAATGTGCCAGACTGCAAAGTTGTTTGAACTGCAGTCCGTGGTTCAAGCTTACAAGCTGCTCCTTGGAAACCCTATACAGGGTCGCTATGGGTCAGAATAGCCTCAATGACACTTAACAACAACAACATGTAAAGCATGGAGTCCTGGTGTGGCACTGTGGGTTAATGTACTGGACTTCAGTGTTGGCTTGAACCACAAGGTTGGCAGTTCAAGCTCACTAGCCATTCCTTGGAAACCCTATATAGGGTCGCTATGGGTCAGAACTGATTTTCTGGCATTTGACAACGACAACAACAATATAAAGCAGGGTACCCTGGTGGCACACTGGTTAAAGTGATGAGCAGCTAACTGAAAAGCCAGAGGTTCTAAACCACTAGCTGCCTTGTAGGAGGAAGATGTGGTAGTCTGCTTCTGTAAAGATTTATAGCCTTGATAACACTGGGACCGATCTACTTGAAAGTGACTCCATGGCAGTGAATTTAGTTTTTTTATTGTAAACCATATAAATAAAATTTTTTATAATTGCAAATGTAAGAAACAGCATTCATTCTGTTGCTCTTCACTATTATTCGCCAGACCCACACAGACAGAATGTTAGCTGCTGTCATTGTTTACTGTTATCTTTATCATTGTCATAGTCATCATTGTCAATATGAGGGGCTTCAAAAGCTTCAGGTGAAATTCCATGATCTTTTAATTCCATTTCTTGACAAATTTTTTTGAAGCCCTTCTGTATATTTAAAGATCATAGTCTGGTGTTTGGTCTGTAAAATTTTCGAAAAGTTCAGATTTGAAGATCTTGAAATGTAATAGTTGTTTTTAAAATTAGAGCAAATACTATGGATAGTTGTAGAATTTAAGACTAATTTCTTTTGACATTGTTATTGTTTAAATGCTGTCTAATTGGTTCTGACTCATAGTGACCCTGTATAGGGTTTCTAAGAAGCGGCTGGTGGGTTTAAGCCACCAGTCTTTAAGTTAGCAGTCTAGTGTTTACCCTATAGCCCCACACCAACTGAATACTTTTGGTTTACTTCAGAGAATTAAGTTATAGGAATTAAATCTGAATGCCTTGACAGAATCTTATTTTACATGTCTGAAATAAGTGAAGGATTCCTGGAGCCACTGTTGGCACTGCTAACCTGAAGGTCGGGGTTTCAAATCCATCAGCCGTTCTTTGGGAGAAAGATGAGACTGTTTTCACCTGTAAAGATTTACAGTCTTGAAAACCTTATGTAGGGTCGCACTGAGTCAGAATCCACTCACTGGTAATCGGTTTGGTTTTGGACTACTGGGTGAAAATCACTTATATTTACCTTTTAAAATGGAAGGACAGGGTTTATTTATCTATTTATTTTTCTACAGTAGTAAGACATATCCTTGGGAGACAAATACTTTTATTAAAAATTATGAAGAAATAAATAAATGGAGGAATTGTTGCGTACGATTCTGCATATGAAATGAGTCTGGAATTTGTGTCTTTGAATTTCCAATCTATAACACTGGCTTAATGGTATAGAAGAGCTGTATTAACATTCCCTAACCACCTGAGATGGGCTGGAGAAAAGAAGATGCCATGTAGCATGTGCCTTTTATCATCTTGCTTCTCGATTTTCCATCTAGTTGAGAGCTGCATATTCCCTTTACAAAAACCATTTAAAGTTGAAACTCTGAGTCTGTTCCATTAAGGAACAGAGGCTCCTTGTGTGAAGCCAGAACGGTCACTGTGGTTCAGGATGGTAAATTGCCTTGCTGTCAACTCTGCCCCAGCGTGTTATTCTCATGCCCTAAAGATCCATTGTTCAGAGACTAGGGCATCAGTCAAGTCTATTTCTGCTTTTTCTAATCTGCACAGTCTCCCCATTTAGATTGGAATTGATCCAGATGTGCCATTCTTTTAGTGTTGTTAAAGGATGTCCTTGTTTCATTGCCTTGTTTTGTTTTTATTACCATTTTTGAAAGTTTAGTGTTTGCACCCAGATAGATACCAGTATTAATCATTGGCATATGCATTCAGTTTTCCTTCTATTCGGTTTAAATATCACCTGTCTTCTTGAAAACAACAACTCTGTCTTCTTATTTTAAAATATAAGGCTTATATCAAAAACATTTTACCATAATTTTATAATGAAAACAATTAGAATTCTGTATTTCCCCGTGCAATTTAAAAGTAACAGTTGTTTTTTGTGTGCAAAAATATAATTTACTAACTCTGGTGTCATTCTTACTGGGCAAACGTAAATAAAATAGACCTTCATTGTAAAGTATCTTTATTGTATAAAATCAGTACTGTGTTTAATCAAGCTTAAGATTGAAGAAATATAGATAATTGCTACATTAAATGCATGATGCAACTTTGGCAAGAAATAATTTTTATTTCCCAATTGGATGAACAGATGTTTCTTTTTATATGTAATCATTTTTTCAAAACATGTTTATTGGAGGCACTTTTGGTGTGTCATAGCACTGTGTTGGTTATTATGAAATCCAAAGGGAAAATACTAAGTCATAAAATATTTGGAAGTATGTTGTTGTTGTTAAGTGCTGTTGAGTCAGTTCCGACCCGTAGCAACTCTAGTATAGAGTTTCCAAGGAGCAGCTGGTGAGCTTGAACCACTGACTTTGCAGTTCAAACAACTTTTCAGTCTGACGCATTAGCCCACAGCACCATACCAGGACTCCAGTTTATATAAAAAGTACAATAGACAGTAAAGAGAAAAGATAATTTATTCTAACATATTTTTATTAAAAATGTAAACCTGTGGAAAAGCTGAATGAATAACACACACCCCTTCTTCACTCACTGTTATGGTTAAGTTCCAGAGACTAGGTTGCATGAGAACATAAGCATTTTGTGAAACTACAGAAGGACCACAGCAGATCACAAATGGAGGGTACATAACATTGCATAACAGCCAAATTACTTAACTGCCAAACCACTGGGAATCATAACCCTGCCAAGTTGTCATATCACAACAAACATTACTCTCACATTTCACATCACACCTTGGTATTCACTACTGCCAGTGTACTTTGTTAATGCACAATATAGTCAGATAGTAGATTTTTTACTATTGTCATAAATGTGAAACATCAGGTAACTGTATAGTTGGTATGTAAGGAGTATGTGTAACGAGCACCCATATACTTTTAATTTAAATTCACCAGTTGTTAGCATTTCACCATATTTGAGTTTACTGATTCTTATCTTCTCATTCTTTCTCTCTCTCTCTTGCTGTGTATGCATAGGAGTCCTGGTGTGGCACCGTAGGATAAGCACTGAACTGCTAGCCACAAGGTTGGCAGTTTAAACTCACCATTCACTCCTTGGAAATTCTACACAGGGTTGCTGTGATTCGGAACCAACTCAGAGGCACTTAACAGTAACAATGTGTATGTATGAATATGTATGCTTTGTATGTGCGTGTGTGTATACATACATATACACACAAGCACACACATATGTAGATGCACACACATTATCTATCTATCTATCTATCTGTCTATCTATCTATCTATCTATCTATCTATCTATCTATCTATCTATCTCTATATATATGCACACACACACACACACACAAAACATACATATATATGAGGATAAATAAAAAGTTGTGTTCCTTGGGTTGCAGTTCATACATGGATGGGTTTATTCTAAACAAACTGTCTTTAAACATAGCTCAGCGATCAGTGGATGGCTGCAGACAAATTCACTTAGTCACATTAGAGTACCTTCAAAAAAAAGGGTTTACTTTGTGCTGGGAAAAAAAATGATTTTGAGGTCAAGGCTGGTATCAAATTTATAGTAAAACTCAAGTGAACATCTTCCCAAATCATTGAAGATTTGTAACAAGTTTATGGGAATGCTGTCTCGCATAAAATAGCAGCTTTTATATGTATAAAACATTTAAGGAAGGTAGAAGATACCTCAAATTGTGGCTGAATTCTATAAACTGGTAGAAGACTCCCGAATGACCACTGATGCTAATAACTACTAAAGTTGGGATCTAGCACTGTTTGGCCATTACCATTTTTAAAGAGACATTTTGACCTCAGCAGGTTTTCTGATCTATGGGCACCATAAGTGTTGTATGAAGATAAAGTTCCTCCAAGATCTGATCTTTCCATCAGTCTTTTAAGCAAGATTGAAGCTAATGGTAATAGTTTTGTGGAATAAACCTTAACTGGGGACAAGTCTTGGGTTTACCAATACAATCCAGAGAGCAAGATCCAATCAAAACAGTGGCTTGTACTCAAAACCATAGAAACCTTCACTGAACAAAAATAGCAAAATGTAAAGGTGTTGTTTCTTAACATATCCCACATCTAGGTCTGTACATGTCTAAAGACCATGTTTTCATCTCTCTAACACTTCCCCAAAGAATTGTGTGCTTTTTGATTTACACCACATTGAAATGGCAGTTTTGACATCCTTGAGGAACTTAAATCGTGTTCCTTTTAAATCTTCTTTTGAGTTTGAGGAGCAAAAAGAAGTCTGAAAGGGGCAAGATTAGGGCTGTAGAGTGGATGAGGTAAGGTTTCTCTGTGAAATTCTCATAGGACAGCACCTAATGAAATTTCTTTCTCAGTAAACCTCTACACTCAGAATGAGCAGGTACATTGTTATAAAGGAAAATCCTTAGTGTAGCTTTTTTTTTTTTTTTTCTCACCATGTAGTTTTCTATTTTCTTAAAACTTCTTCATGATATTGTTGTTGTTAAGTGCCGTCAAGTCTGCATAACATAGCAACTCTGTATAGGGTTTCTAAAGAACAGCTGGTGAACTTGAATCACAGGCCTCCTGGTTCAAGTGGACTTTGCAGTCTAGCGCATTAACCAACAGCGCTACACTCCCATAATTATCCGCTGTCCATGAAAATCTGTCAAGGTTACACGTTTGGATTCCTAAAATCAGTTACTATAACCTTCTGAGCTGACCTCTTTGCTTTGAATTTATATGGTCTAGCTGATTCCTTGAAGCCACTGTTTTGATTGGAACAACATGAATATATATAGTTACATAAGTTTTTCTCTTTCTCAATGGGCATATGTGTGTGTGTATATATATAAATGCACATTTCTTTTTCTAATAAGAAAGACATTCTTTTATATAGATAGTATATCATTTTAAAATAAAAAGAAGTGATTTAAATCTCATCAAGATTATATAGTCAATTTTCAAATGTCTCCACTTGTACTAAAATTGCTCTTCATAATTTTTTTTTTTTGTTAGTCTGAACTAGGTTGTGACAATTTGGTTATCCTGTTTGTTCAGGACAGGCCTCCTTTAATCTATATCTGTGATGTACAATATGTGAACAACTATTTATATTTAATTTGATTTTAAATCTAAAAACCCCTCAGTTTCTTAGTCACACTAGCCATATTTCATGTGCTCATTAGCTGTATGTGAATGGTGGATACTGTGTTGGATACACATAAATAGAATATTTCCATCATTTAGAAAGCTCTGTTGGACAGATCTAGAATGTTCCTTATTTCTTTATGCCTTTCATGAAATTGATATTTTGAAGAGTTTAGGCCATTTGTTTTGTTGAATGTTCCATGTTCTGGATTTGTCTTGGTTGTTTCCTCATGATCAGATTCAGGTTGTGGCAGATTGTGTCTTTCATTGGTAGGTAATTGTGTTACTATATGTAGCCCATTTCACATGTTTTCTTACAGTGTGACTGACACTCCTTCAGTTGAGTCCTGGAGTCTTTGTTTATACTCCTTGGATGTGGTTGAGGGTGTGTGACAGCCTACACATGAAGTAAGGTGACAGTGATGCTTTGCAACTTAAGACTCACCCACTCTTTTTTTGGATTCTTAGCTCTGGAACCCAGCCACTACATTATGAGGAAGTCTAGACCATTTGCAAAGATTACACAGCACAAGCTAAGGATTCAGCTGGCAGATAATGTAAATGAATGTGCCTTCAGATGATTTACTCCTAACTTTCTCAACAACCCAACAAAAGCACACCCACTGCTGTCGAGTCAGTTCTGACTTAATAGTGTTCATGCTTATGTATCAGAGTAGAACTGCTCCATTGAGTCTCTTACTTGTTCCTTCCTGGCTTCTGAGCTTTACCCCTAGGCAAATAATGCCCTTTTGATCAGGTATAGTTGATTGTTTTAAAGAGTGTGTACCTCCCTGGTGGTACTGTTCACCTTATAGGCCTATCAT
This sequence comes from Chrysochloris asiatica, assembly GCF_000296735.1. Classification (NCBI taxonomy): domain Eukaryota; kingdom Metazoa; phylum Chordata; class Mammalia; order Afrosoricida; family Chrysochloridae; genus Chrysochloris; species Chrysochloris asiatica. Next base: position 7,130,003 of record NW_006408604.1, read on the forward strand.
TTGACCGAAAGTTGAGCTGTGGGGATAGATTCAATTTCAGGCTTGAAGGGTGCCTAAGGGCTATGTTCTAAGGGGTTTCACCAGTCTCTTTTAGACTAGTAAGCCTGGTCTTTTTTTTTTATGATTTTGAATTTTGTTCCATATTTTTCTGCCACTCTATCCAGGACCCTCTACTGTGATCCCTTTCAGGGTTGTCAGTAGTGGTAGTCAGATACCATCTAGTTCTGACCTTCACATTGTTCATTAGTCCTGTGGACTGATTGTTTCCTTGTGTCTTTCTTTGCTTTTGTTTACTCTTCTTTGCTCCAGATAGAAAGAGACCAATAGTTCTATCTTAGATGGCCACTTGCAAGTGAAAGTATGATGTAAAACATTGTCTTTATTGATGGATTATCTTATGCCAATTGACCTATATGTCCCCTGAGACAATGGTCCTAAGCCTTTGAGCCCAGTGACTCAGCTTCTTAAGGTGTTTGCTTACGGATGGGAAGTTTGTATAACTTTGTCCACTGGCTGCTCTACTATATCCATGAATATATTTGTAGCACATGTAACTACATAGGTAAAAGTATTTCCTGTCAAACCTATAAGACCCATACTTTTAAATCCTAGATTCATACGTGGGCTTCTAACATAGCTAATATGACAATCTGTGCTAAATGTATATATTGTATAATTCAAAAGTTATGAAAGTTCTTATACTGCAACGACATTAAAACCTTCCCGAAACAATGACTTAATCTTTGAATATGTTATGGAAACAGTAAACTTTGAAAAAACATTTTCAGCATTATATCATTACAAGTCTATGATGTTGGGATTTCCTTAGTGTAAGAGCCTGTTTATAATCCATCAATAAAGATTGTTTTGTGCTATTTATTGCTAATCTTCTTAATGTATAATTATAGGTATATTAAGAATATCTCGTATATTGGTGAGACCTTTTGTTTAGACTTTTTTTTGCTAATGTCATTAAATTCATGATATTAATTCCGTTGTGGGTGTTTTAGGGATCTGCAGAGGATCAGAACCTCTGATTGATTTATATATAATATACAAGGGGCTTTAAAAAGTTCATGGAAAAATTCCATTGTCTTTTAAATTAATTTTTCCACAAACTTTTTGAAGCCCTCTTGTATACCTATGTACACACACACACACACACACACACACACACACCACCCACTGGTTTTCCAGGCTGTGAATGTTTATGAAAGCTTACTGCCTCTTCGTTTTCCCAAGGGATGGCTGGTGAGATCAAACTGCCAACCTTTTCATTACCAACCAAGCACTTAACCAATGTCCCACCAGGGCACCTTGGACCAACTCTAAAATAAGATTTAAAAAGCCCCAAATATGCTGCTACTAAGTCAATTCTGACTGAGTAGAACTGCCCCGTAGGGTTCCCAAGGATATAAATATTGAAGAAAGTGGACTGGATGCCTTTATTCCATGGAAAGTCTGGTTGATTTTAACTGATTTCTCAATTAGCAGCACGTAAACACCATGTCACCAGGAAGTCCTATCTGATTAACTCTGGAAGGATATGATAAATGTGAAGGAATATACAGCTGCTTAAGAAATTGAGCAAAACTGCAGAATGAAGAATTAAAGGAAGTGTAAGAAGGGACTAAGGTGCGCCTGACCCAAGCCATTCGAAAGCTGGACAGTGAATAAGGAAGACCGTAGATGAATTGGTGCTTTTGAGTTACAGTGTTGGAAGAGAATATTGAAAGTGCCATGGGCTACCAAAAGAACCAGCAGATCCGTGTTGGAAGAAGTGCGGCCAGAGTGCTCCTTGGAGGCCAGGATAGCCAAACTTCGTCTCTCATACTTTGGACATATTGTCAGGAGGGAGCACTCGCTAGAGAAGGATATCATGTTTGGTAAGGTGGAGGGTCAGAGAGAAAGAGGAAGACCCCCAGTGAAATGGATTGGCCAAGTAACAGTGTTAATGGACTCAAGCATGGCAACAGTAGTGAGGTTGGCACATTGTTGGGCAGTGTTTTGCTATGAGTCGGTACCGACTCAATGACACCTAACAACAAGAAGGGATCATTAAGAAAGTCTTGAAAGCTGGCAAACAGAAAAGGAGTAGAGGGGAGAGAATAAGGTAGTTAAATTTTGGGTTGGAGGTGTGGGGTTGTGTGTTTAATTATTCCCATAGAATGAGACACCACTGCGTCAGGTGGTTTCAAGATGAATGATTTAAGTGTTTAGGAGGAAGAGCTGATCGTCTAAAAACTTGAGACGGAAGGAATTGGCTGACAGACTTTTGCCATGGCCCTGAAATTGTGCCTATATGTAAGTGACATCATCTGCACAGGCCTTTGATGGATGTAATATATGGACAACTTCTCTCCTGACATTGCCATCCACCAGGATCAAGCAGTTCTGGGCTCTGCAGCTCTCTGGGTATGTGTACATCAGGCCAGTGTGGCATTTTAGTAGAGAGAGTAGTGACGGAGCATAGACTCGAACTGAGCAGCACTCCTCCCCTCATACCTTGGAGAGGTGGAGTGGAAAGTTCCAGCTGGCCGAAATGCCCAGGGAGCTCAGTGACTTCCCTGGCCTATTCGTACCACAATTTATATTACACAGTGCTCAGCCCACCTAAACCTCTCTCTCTCATAGGTTGAGAAAAAAAGGAAGTTAAATATTGATGCTTGTAGAAGTTTTTTTTAACCATCTTTCATTGACATTTTAGCTAAAGTTTATAAGCAGTTTGGTTGGGATGTATGGAGTTGGGTGTTCATGGAAAAGTGTTTTAATTTCCAGTGGTAGGAAAAGATTTTGAGAGTTTTTTGAATATCTTAAGTTCTGTTGACATATATGACTCTTGGCTCTGCTTGTCCTGGATTTAAAGATAAATTCACCTTCTCCTCATTGACCGTCAATCCATGCCACCCACATCCTCATATCAGGAATATGTTATTTTTTGATTCAGCCTTCTTGAGTGTTTTTCCTCCTTGTATTTCGATTTATAATGATTTGTTATAAAGATATTCAAGATTCTCTTTCCTGCTTCTCCTTTTCCTGCCAAACTCATGATCTCTGCCAATTCTATCCTTTTCATATAGTTTTGGTTGGGTTCTGGATTCTTTTTGAGTTTATAGAGCAGAGTCATTTAAACTCTTTTCTTCCAAATGGAACAAATGTCTTAATTGAGTTCAGGCCAACATCTTCTGTGACAGAATCTCTCCTTCATCCTCCTAGCACAGGGAGAGAATTCATATAGTAGAAGAATGGTGTGAAACTCTGTGTGCCCAAAACATTGTCCATTGGAACAGAGCTAATGCCCAACCAGAGGCACAACACAGTGATTCATTTGCCAAGTTCTGCTGCTCAGCTTGGTCCCCAGCCAGATGACAACTTGGTGGGTGAACTGTTGACTCTGGCCTTTCCCCAACCTCCTGAGGCCCAGGATAAAATGCCCAGCTGTCTCTTCCCTTAGATGTGTGACCCTTTGGAAACTGTGATTGTCCCCACCATTAATAGATATGAAAGCAATTTTGTTTAAGCTCATAAATGTAGTTACTTGTTTTTATTTATGTGGCTCTGTGGAATCAGCACTGAACTGCAAACCACAAGATCTCTAGTTCAAACCCACCAGCTGCTTCTTGGAATCCCTATACTGGGTTGCTGTGAGTCACAACTGAGTCAATGACACTTAACAACAACAGCAGCAACAACATAGTGTGAACGTTTTAAATTGCTTGCAGAAATTTAAGAGTGGAATCCATTTAACACCAGACGCTTAAGTATTAAAAGAATTATTTGGCAGTGAGTTTTAAAGAGCAAATGGGAAGATTTGAATTAGATTCAGTTGGTAGTTCATGAACTCTGTATATTCACTGGAAATATTTTTACGGAGATTTGCATGAATTGTAGTTCTTTTTATCTTTTAGCTATACTCTGACATCTGTAAGAAAGAAACGAACATCCAAAGTTACCCAGAGTGGAAATACGAGTATATAGCCATTTAATCTAATGTTATTTATTTTGTGTCTGGATTGAATGCTGACTTGACAGCAGTTTCCAGGAGTTCCGGTGGGTCTGCACTGCCGACTTTGTGGTTAGCAGTCCAGTGCTTATCTTACAGCACCACACCAAGTTTCGATGTGTCTATTTGACGTAGTGGTAAGTTACGAATCGGGCTGTGAACTTCAAGGTCAGCAGTTGGAAACTACCAGCTGTTCCGCGGGAGAAAGATGAGGCTTTCTGCTCCCGTAAGGATTTACAGCCTCGGAAACCCTGTACAGGGTCGCTATGAGTCGGAACCGACTCCACGGCACACAACAACAACAACAACAACAATATTTATGAGGAACTCTGGTAGCATAGTGTTTACGAATCGGGCTGCTAATCTCACGGTCAGCAGTTCAAAACTACCAGCTGTTCGCACGAGAAAGATGAGGCTTTCTGCTCCCGTAAAGTTTTACAGCCTCGGAAACCCTGTACAGGGTCACTATGGGTTGGAACCGACTCCACAGCACAAAACAGCAACAACAACAATAATATTTATAGTTTAAGATTTGCTTTCATAGTCTAAGGTGTTAATTGCCGTCAAGTCAGCTCTGACTCATAGTAACCCTATATAGGGTTTCTGAAGAGCAGCTGGTGGGTTTGAACTGCCTATCTTGTATTTAGCAGTCCAGTGCTTATCCTACAGTGCCACACCAGGTCTCAAGGGTACTTGGAGAATATAAAGAAGTCAAGAAGAAATTCTGAAAAAAAAAGCAAAGTTGCTTCATCTGGGTAGGGGTGCTGTGGTTTGAATGTTTGGCTGCTAACTGCAAGGTTGGTGGTTCAAACCCACTGGCTACTCTGAGGGAAAAAGTTGAGCTGTCTGCTCCCGTAGAGGTGTAGGCCTGCTATTACTTGGAATCCACTTGATGGCAGTGGGTGTGGTTTGATTAGGTTCATCTGTGTAGGTACCCTGTTTTAGCTCTAGCTTTGTTTTCTATGATTTTTATCCATTGCTAGGTGCATTCTTAGAATTGTGCTTTATTAATTTTTTAAAATCATTTTGAAAGTAACTGAAAGAGCCCCCGAATTTATTGGTGGAGCTTCTGAGATACAGAAATATTTGTAAGCAAAGCTCAATTATTTTGACAGGATAGGGAAACATTGCTTCCTGCTGTAGCCCAGACTGAGGGTCTCTTATTCACCCCTGAATATGCAGTCTGAGGACATATCCTGGCTTCTTAAGGATGCAGTTAAAATTTGAATCATAATATTGTAAGATGCAGTGCTATCAATGCTATCAGTAAATGATGGTTAGTTTACAAAAGGCTCTTCCATCATGGTGGTGGTTATGTGCTTGGAGTCGGTTCTGACTCATAGCGACCTTGTACAGGGTTTCCGAGGCTGTAAATCTTTACAGAAAGCCTCATCTTTCGACAGTGAAACAGCTGGTAGTTTCAAACTGCTGACCTTGAGGTTAGCAGCCTGAGTCGTAACCACTACGCTACCATGACTAATATTGCTGATACTGTTAGAAATGATATGACTAATATTGCTGATACTGTTAGAAATGATATGATTAATATTGCTGATACTGTTGTTGTTGTTGTTAAGTGCCGTCGAGTCGGTTCCGACCCATAGCGACCCTGTACAGGGTTTCCGAGGGTGTAGAGTAATATTTGCCTGCCTTCTTCATAGGATTTTATATCGATATAAAATAATGGATTCAGAAGTATTTTTTAAGGTGTAAGTGATCAACAAATGTGTGAAGAAGAAGCATTGTGACTAGGATTATTGTTACTCCGTTATACTATTATCAAAATCATTAACCTCCTCACTATTGGGATGTCACTTCTCAGATCCAGTTAGTTCCTCTACTTCATGACCAACTTACCGGGAAATGAAGGGAAATCGTGCAAAATGAATATGCAATTAGAAACTTGCTACCTTCTCTTGCAGAATATGAAGCTTCAGTATAATACGGTTCCTGGTTCTGGGCCCCTGAATTTCTTTTGCATTCCATTGCTAGGAATACTTGACTCCTGCTCAAAAGTTCAGTCCAGTCCAAGGTGCCAGTTGTGTTCTGTTGTTAAGTGCCATGGAGCTGGTTCCAACTCATAGCGACTGGTGGGCTGGAACCACCAACCTTGAGGTTAGCAGTCTAGTGCTTATTTTACTGCACCACATCAGAACTAGGAGGCGATTTTTTGGGGGGTTTTGTTTTCCTTAGAAAAATAATAAATTTATAACAACATGTAGCATAAAGTAAGTATTTAATAAATATCAGTATTTTATTTATTCACATGTTTATGTTATATCAGTACTTAAGTATGAGGGGACTTCAAAAAGTTCTTGGAAAAATGAAATTAAAGGGATAGTGGTATTTTTCCATGAAATCTTTTAAGCCTTCATGTATATGACACAGTTATCAACTATTGTTAACATTTAAAACAATACTTTGTTGTTGAGAATATACAAAGCAAGACATAGACCACTTTAGCAGTTTCTGCATGTAAAATGTAGTGATACTGAGTATATTATTGGAGTTGTGCAACTGTTTGCCCCCTCCTTGCCTGAGATGTCCCTCCTTCAGTAACACAAATTGTCCTCCTGGCTGGGGGTGGGGTTAAGAGCCATGAATCCCTAATAGTTTATTTGATATTAAGCACCATTGCTTCTGGTTCTGTATTAATTTTGTGCCCCAGTCTGATAACCAGGCTTCTGTTTTGCTTGTGTGATGAAAGCCTAAATTGTATCCTGTATTGACTTGCAGTTTTAATCTTAAAAACTTTCTCAGAGTCCTCGAATTCTCCTTGATTTGTCACATTTTGTTGTACTTCTGTGTCCTCCACCTCCAGATTTAAGATCTGCTTCAATTTGGGTTTCTTCACCAATAATCTAGTTAATATCCAACATGTTATCTGAACTCTAATGTAAGTGGGATTTGGTAGAACTGATGCTAAGGAGGAAAGAAAGTATTGAAACTTTGGAGGAGAGATGAGAAATGACAAAGCATAAGAATACAAAGGGACAAGTGTACTTCTTCATTCACAAGCTTGTGTTATTTGTAAAGTCAAGACATGTGTGTTCACTGCTGTTTCCCTAGTTTCTGAAACTATGGGTAGCATTTAACTTATCCAGTAAATTATGAATTTACTAGTTTTATTGTAGGGCACTTTAATGTGAGCTTTTAAGGACTGAGATCATTGTATTGTTTATTGCAATAGTGCTGTATACTTTGAGGAATAAAGGAATTAAGTATTGGGATTAGTAGATTTGAGGCCAGAATGCTGAAATTGATAATGTAAAATCATGAATGTTGAGTTAGGGACTTGGTTCTTATAATGATCTGGAAAGAAGCAGTGCACCTCTGTGCCTTACTGTTTAGTTTTATGACCTAATGTAGAGATTAATTCTCCAAGTGTACTCCTATTTGAGCTGAAGGTTTCAGAAAGCCCTTTTGGTACTAAGAAAAAGAAGGGATGGTTTTACGTAAGAGGCTCCCCTTTGAGTTAATAAAATTTCAACATCTAAATAGGTGCAAGTGTAAATCATGCATAAAAATGTTTCTTTTGCTTGTATGGGTTGATAGTCTACATGTTTATACACATTAACAGTAGGACTATGTTTGTGTTAAATAGCACATAGATGATAGCTGTGGTCTCAAGTACTGGACAAAACAATGAAAGGCATTCTTTATTTTCATTCTTGCTATTCTACTTTGGCTTCCTATAGTGCTAACTAATGATTCACTCCCTGAGTCTCCTTGAATCTTTGCACCAGAGTGAGTGTTTCTTAGGTGTCAGGTTCGCCTCTTCTTTTGCCTTTATCTGTGGACTTTAGTAAGCCTAGGCCATAGGATGTATGCTTTTGAAACACTGCTACTCTGGGAAATGAAACCTATCTAGAGTAAAAAACCCAAGTCATCAAACTGAGGAGGAGAAGCTTATCTTGGTAGATAAAGGAATTTGTTGAGGTTTTTTTTTTCTTCATTGAGTGCTAGGACTGCTGATGACATCCAATTACTCCTGATTGTGATAAGAATAGTTTCATATATAAACAGGAGAAAATGTGTGTGTGTGTTTACCATGGCATAGAGTATAAAACCAGGTTTACTAACCCAAGATAGTTGCGCCTAAGGACTGTGAATTGAAACTGGGGTTGGAATTAGGGCAGGGCCATGGCAAACCCACACTGAATACCATAGTGACAGGTGTGTCTCTACAGGGTGGGAGATCATTGTCACTCTTGGCTTCCTGCGCTCTCCTTATCTTCATCCAAACGCCAGCAGGTTCAGGAAGATAGAGGCTACTTTCCAGGCAGTTGTCCTCAGCAGGAGGAAACAGGAACGTTATAATCTGAAATCTTAGAAGTGGGGACAAAGGGCAGAAGGCTTGAGGCCTCTGAAGTGTAAATATCCCACACAGAAGCGTCATGCTTCATAGAGGAATTACTGTAGTTAATTAATCTAGATTTTGTTTGTACAAGGAACTGATTACTTTTACGCTTACTGGGGTGTGGGAACACAATTAAAATCCCTTAATCCCCTTGTGTAGCACTGAGGACTAATGCACTGGACTGTAAAGTCAGTTTGAATTGCAAGGTCGGTGGTTCAAGCTCACCAGCCGCTCCTCGGAAATCCTATACAGGGTCGCTGTGGGTCGGAATCAACTGGATGGCACTGAACAGCAACAATAATAACAGAAAGCATTGTTGGAAACCTTAGACAATAAAAAAGAAAATAACCATCCATAACCCCATCATGTACAATCCAGAGGAGGAGATAGAAAAGAAAAGAACAGTTTCAAGAAATAACAATTTCAAGAAATAAAATAAATTAAGGTTGTTGTTGTTAAATGCCGTCAAGTTGGTTCCGACCCATAGCGACCCTCTAGAGGGTTTCCAAGGAGTGACTGGTGAGCTTGAAGCCACCAACCTTGCAGTTTAAACTGACTTTGCAGTCTAGTGTATTAACCCACAGTGCCACACCAAGACTCTAAATTAAGATATAAAGTGTCAATTAAGTGCCACAGACAGCAAGGATTATAGGATGTTGCTGCATTACAAGATATATTGAAATAACATATTGGACAGTGTTGGAAACCAGAATAAAACATCTTTTAAGTACTCATTTCTTATGTTAGCCCTCAATGAGAGTCTAAGGTAGGACCTTAAATACAATCAAGTAATAAATACATTATGTGAACAATGAAAGTACACATTACGTTTAGCTGTTCCAAAAGGAAACAATAATGAGTCTTCAGTATTTAGTTAACTGTGCCTTAACTTTTCTCTTACTAGTATCCGTTGTTTAAATATTGCTGTGTCAGAAGTTCAGTATAATACTGGACAAATGCATTAAGTCCTGATGTTTTGTGGTATGGATTGAAGAGAATCACCCATTGCTATCAAATCGATTCAGACTCACAGTGATCCTTTGGTCTACTTTAACTTCCTGTAGGATATACCAGAACTGCTCTGTAGGGTTTCCAGGACTGTAAATCTTTATGGAAGCAGACTGCTTCATCTTTTTCTTGTGGAGTGGTGGCTAGTGAGTCTGAACTGCTGCCTTTCAGCAGTCCAGCACTAGCCACTATACCACGTGGCTCCTATTGAAGAAAAGACCATATGAGGGACATCAAAAATTTCATGGAAAATGGAATGAAAAGATAATGAAATGTTTTATAGTCCAGATAAGTAGATGTAAGGGCAATACCGCCTTGTGAAAACTGGGAAACCTGGGGCCAAATCCAAGATCACAAAGATAAATCCTTGAGCTGTCTTCTAAGAGTTTCATAGTTTAAACTCTTACATATAGGTCATTGGTTGATTTTGAATTTTCATATATAGTGTGAGATAGGGATCCAATTACATTCTTTCTTAATTAGAAAAAATCTTTTATTGTGAATTGAGTGATAGTTTACAGGGGAGAACATCAGTTTTGCACTTATCCTATTGTATTTCTTTTCATTGCAGTGATTACAAGCCCCTCCATGCATCATTTAACAGTATTTGCTTCTATTCCTTCTGTGTTTTTTTGATGTACACAGAAGCACTCAAGAGTATGTTATTTAAACAACCAAAGGGCACATTCTGCAAGTCTGTCTCCAGGCTGCCAGTACACAGCGTTTCTCTTGATATGAGTCTAGAGTCCAGCTGCTCTTTCTCTCCATGCCCTCATCTCTGCCTCCATCTTTGGTGTAGCTACTTCTCTGGATAAAGACCCATCTTCCCAATTGCATTCTTTTGCAGGTGGGAATTTCCCATGAAACATAAGATTTAGTGTTCTTGCCAAAAATTAGATTTTCATGGATGTGTAGGTTTATTTCTGGACTCATAATTCTATTTCTTTAGTGCATATGTCTATTCATACGCCATTGCTAAACTGTTTTGATTAATGTAGCTTTATAGTAAAGTTTGAAATCAAGTAGTATGGGTCTTCCAAATATGTTCATTTTCAAGATTTTGACTCTGTGGGGCATTGAAAAGAGACAAGTCCAACTATAACCTGCTGTCTTTTCTTATGACCTACAAATGCACCTTGGGCTTAGGATCAGATATGTTGGCCTGGCTTCTTGAATGGGATGAGAGTATGGACTGGCTCCTTTTCCCAGTGCATCTTTGCTTAAAACACATCCCGAAGAAGATGGTAACCCCTCTTCTCTTGTTCTGAACACTTGTCAACATTTTGAAAAACTGCTTAGCTAAATGTGTCTCTTACATGACACTTGGTCAGTTTCGTTTTGATATGTTTCTAGTGGAAACAATGTCTTTGATTTTTAGTCAAAAGAAGGGTGTGTACAGAACACTAACCTTCAGTAGGCTGTGGAGTGAGACCTGCTAGCCATAGGGAAATAATGCCCTTTATTAAAGCAGACCTTGCCCTTCCTCTTTTCCTATGTGAATAAAATGTTTCAACCTGTGCCATTGTGTAAGTGGTATTTTTCTTGGTAACTTTGAGCATTGTTGACTTTGGAGCTGCATTGACAGGCACCTCTTGATATTCAATATGAATTTGAAGATAGGATTTTCCAATTCTGGGGGAAAAAAAGTTGTGATTTTAATAGAGATTGAATTGAATCTATAGATTAATATTAAGTCTTCCAATTCATGAATATTGGATGTTTCCCTACATCAATTTAGTCTACTTTAATTCCCTTCTGCAATATTTTATTGTTTTTGGTGTTCCAGTCTTTCACTTCCCTTGCTAAATTTCTTCCTAGGTGTGTGTTCTTCTGAATTCTAATGTAAATGAAATTGTTTTCTTAGTTTCCCTCGCAGACATGCCTTTTTCCAATTAATGATGGACTTGGTATCCTTATAAAAAAATCAAATTTTCAGTGTATCTATATCTACTTTGCCATCTCACCCCATAAGTCTTCTGCTATGAGCCTTTGTTTGCTTCCCAAAATTCTGACAAAGTTTATTTTGACTTTTTCTGCTTGCTTTTTGATGTTGCTGTGCAGAGGACAGGGCCTTGGAGCTGACTACTCTCCAGTCTTGTTCAAGATTGACATGGATTAAGTTTTAAAGTTAATAAGGCCAAATGTGTACAGCAGTAGTCTCTAGGAAAAGTAACTAGAATTAGACTCTATGGAGTTTAGATGACTTTTCCTTGTAGTTTTGATTTAGAAGGTTAATTTTTTTCCCTGAATATTTACTATATAGGTGTAGCGCTGAAGGATAATGCACTGGACTGCAAGTTCATTTTGAACTGTATGGTCGGCAGTTCAAACCTACAGTAGCTCCTTAGAAACCGTATACAGCATCTCTGAGTTGAGACAAACTCAAATGGCACTTAACAGGAAGAAGGTAACACGTATTGATTATATAGAGTTTAGAGTCTTGGTGTGGCGCTTTAGGCTAAGAACTTGATTGCTAACCACAAGGTGGGTGGTTCAAACCCAGCAGCTGCTCTGTGGAAACCCTATGCAGGGTTGCTTTGAGTCAGAACTGATTCCATGGCACTTAACAACAACACAGAATATTTGAGAACATTTTAGGTAATTGGGTGTAGAATAAATTCGTTTTTTAGAAGCATTGACTAACTCAGCAACATGGAGGATAATATCACTGAGTGATAGTCATTGGGGAATGTGATTAGCTAAATTATAGTGAATAATGAATTCTAGGACAAAAGTAAGGGATTCTAGAGTTCTTTTAGATAGGACTCTTGTTTTACTTCCCCTCAACTAAGGAAATAGAATTGAGTGGCTAAAGTTAGTTAGTGGGAGAAGTGGCTCTAGAATCTAGGATTCTTGATGACTGATTTTTTAATTGCTTCAATAATGTGATCTCATAAGGGATTAGTTGTGGCTGTTGCTTTTAGGACTGGGGAAAGCAAAGTACAATAGTGCTTTTTAGGAGTGAATTCTGACAGCCTTAGGAAAGGACAATTCGAAGAGGTTTTTTGATAATCCAGGCATGAGTGATAGAGTGGAAGAAATGGAGAAGTGTGGTGATGACGAGAAAGGAAATGCTACTAAAATAAATGAATAAATTTAAAGAGTAAGCTTGTCTTATGGGGAAGAGCAGGTTCAGTTTAAAATAAAATAGGATATCAAGGAGAAATGTTTCATGAGGCAAACAGGAATATGCTGATATTATAAGTGTTAAATTATACTTTGCAGATAATAAGGATTGACTAATAGGTTAGCATACAATATAGTACTAATTTCTTCATGCAGTAAAACGGAGGGCATTTTAATTCCAGAAAGCCTCCTGAAGACTGATACTTTAAGAAAATAATAATTGTCTATTAGATGTGTCATTGAATGAAACATCTAGTTAAGAAGCTAGTGTGGGCAAGATGACCTCAAAAAGACCTTTTTTGGCCCTATTGATGATGCTTCTTTTTATCCAATAAAAGTATTAATTGGATGTGCAAACCTACATAAGACCTATGTGTTACTCTATGTGGTACAGAAAATGGTATTGCTGGTTAGCCATTGCCAGAGTGACTTTGTATGATTTTATGACAGGATCACTTTTATTATCATATAATTTAATTTAATAAGGTTAACTAGTTTCATTTGGGCAATGTATTTGCTGTAGTGACTTATTTTTTTATTTTATTTTATTTTTTTAAATAGTCATGGTGTGGCATTGTGGGTTATCATGCTGGACTGCAAGGTCTGTTTGAACCGCGAGATTGGCAGTTCAAACTCACTAGTTATCTCTTGGAAACCCTGTACAGGGCCGCTATGGATCAGAACCAACTCGATAGCACTTAATAAACAACAACATATACATATCTATATCTATCTATCTATCTCTCTATATATCTATATATATGAAACAAATAGCTATGGACATTTCAAAGAAGTGGCTAACTTAAGCTGTTATCTGAACATTTCGAAGATGGCAGGGTTAAACAACAAGGTCAACAGTTCAAATCCACCAACTGCTCTTTGGAAACTCTACACAGGTGCACTGTGAGTTGGAACTGACTCAACAGTACTTAACACCAACTCAGTGTTCTGGTGTAGTGCTGTAGGATAAGCACTGGACTCCAAGGTTAGTTTGAACCTAAAGGTTGGTGTTGGCTCCTCAGAAACCCTATGCAGGGTTGCTATAGCAGCATTTAACAACAACAATTCAGAGTACTAATGGGAAGGATTCCATGCCTCTAGGTTCGACAGTAAAGAGTGTAATAATAAATTCTTGCCTTAGCCTATAAGAGCACTTTGGTGATATTTTAAGTGTTTATAATAAATCGGTTCTTGAAACAGGTAAAATTTCACTCTAGAAACAATATTTCAAATAGTGATTAGTTCAATTCTCAGGCTAGCCCACAAAAGACTTTTTAATAGATGTGATATTATCCATTGCTAAGTAGTTTACTTAAAGCCTTGGTCCTAGGTGCTCCCATACCCTGTATTCCAACATAATACACTAGGTTGTAATTACCTGCCTAGTAGTAGCTGTTTGAATTTACAAGTTATTAATTTCTCCATGCTTCAACTTTTCATATATGAAGTGGGACAGTATTACTATTTACTGTATGAGCTTGTGAGAATTAAATTATTAAATATGTTAATCATTTTAAAAAGCACTTTAAAAAGGTACATAACAAATGCTTAAATATTAGCTGTTGAACATTGGTCCATTTCATCCACTATTCTGTTTATGGTTCATCTTTCTATAACAGTGTATGTAATAAATTTCTTTAATTCTTAATTGAAAAAGGGGTAGAAGAAGAAGGTGACACGGGATCTTATAGAGTAAGCAGGAAAAGACCAGCTTTTTAAATTTTTAACAAGTTCTGTTTTAAGCTTGCCCTGCTCCACTCTAGGTGAAAAGTACTTTCCGTAGTGACTAAGATGTACTGTAAACGATCTCAATGTGGTGGTGTAAAGAAAAGTTTGTTAATCTCAATTGAGAATAGCTAATAATTTTCCAGTGACCTTTATACTTAACCAGATGATACATATTAACTAAACACCTCTCTCCTGTTGGTGGTATTTTATTGTCATAACAAAGTAAAGGATAGGGCTGTCTATATAATTTACAGAGCCCAGGACAAAATGGCAGTTTTAAAGTCAGATCTGCAAGTCATTTCTGATGGCATCTTTGTGCCTTAGTAACCTTAGTGAATTGGTAAGTGTGTGTTAGCTTCTGAACCGTATATAAATTTTAGTTATTTAATAGGGAACTAGTCCTTTATTTAAGCAACTTTGGTAGCGTAGTGGTTACAAGTCGGGCTGCTAACCTCACGGTCAGCAGTTCAAAACTACCAGCAGTTCCATGGGAGAAAGATGAGCCTTTCTGCTCCCATAAAGATTTACAGTCTCGGAAACCCTATGCAGGTTGCTATGAGTCAGAATCGACTCCACAGCACACCATCACCACCACTACCACAGTCCTTTGTTCAGTAAGATTCTGAATTTACCAGTTTAACTCTTTTTCACAGAATTTCTAGACTGATTTCTAGACTTAATTGTGTTGTCCTCTCAGAATAGCTTCTGTTGCTTTAGTTTTCTCTTTATTTATGGGAAAGATGGCTGTCTGCTCCCATAAAGATTGACAGCTTCAGAAACCCTATATAGGGTCACTGTGAGTTGGAATCAACTAGATGGCAGTGTGTTTGGTTATTTTGGTTTTGGTATGTCAGAAAACCTAAGAGGAAAAGATGACGGATTCCCAAAATGAAACTAATGTATAAGCTTATTAAAAAACTTCTAAAGTGAACTCATGGGACCTTTTGAGTCTCCTGAAGAGGTTTTGTTTACAAGTAATCTTCTCTTCAGAGACTCTAATTAAGAATGTGGACTCTGCAGTCAGATAACACCTGGTAGATGTTCTGTGGCCTTGGGACTCATGACATCTTTCATAACTTGTTTAAGTCTCAGTATAGTTACCTGTAAAATGAGAATACTGCTATTACTTACTCCCAGGTTACTGTAAAAATCATATGAACTCTAAGGTATATGATGGGTGGCACCTGGTACATAGGTTGCTCTAGACTTGGAAGAGTAATCTTGTAGTAGTCTGTGATGAATTAAAGTGATCCACAGTAGATACATGCAGTAGATCCACAATGAATAAGGAAGACTGTAGAAGAATTGATGCATTTGAGTTATGGTGTTGGAGGAGAATATTGAAAGTGCCATGGACTGCTAAAAGAACAAACAGATCTGTGTTGAAAGAAGTGCAGCCAGAGTGCTCCTTGGAAGCCAGGATGGCCAGACTTTGTCTCTCATACTTTGGACATATTGTCAGGATGGAACAGTCAATAGAGAAGGATATCATGTTTCGTAAGGTAGAGGGTCAGAGAAAAAGAGGAAGACCCCCAGTGAGATGCATTGGCAAAGTAGCAGCATCAATGAGATCAAGCCTGGCAACAATTGTGAGGTTGGTCCAGGACTGGGCAGTGTTTCATTCTGTTGTGCATAGGGTCGCTATGACTTGGTACCAACTCAGTGGCACCTAACAACAACAACAACAACAACAACAACAACAACAACAACAACAACAACAGTAGAAATACCCTGCAAGGACTAAGACCCAAATCAATTCACTTCAGGTCCTAGACCAAAGTTTGGTAGACATAGTATGTAGCACCATTATGAAGTATTTAATCATGCAGTAGTTAATAATTTGATTCAGAAGACCTTGGAGTGAACGTGTGTACTTGTATGTATGTTCAGCAAACATTTGTTCAGCACCTGCTGCTGCCAGGCACTGTGAAGGTGATTGTGATAGGAAGATAAATACATCTGCCTCTGTTTTCTTGAACTTTAACTAAGAAGTGTTAGCTCTGAATACCCAACTGAGACAAATATGTAAACAAAGAATTGATAACTACATGATAAGTGCTTTAAGATACAGACAAAATGTCCTAGGGCAGCAGGTAAGTTGGAAAGTAGCCTTTGTTAATACTTTGTTAACACTTTATCTTCATCTTCAAGATTCACAATTTTCTTAGAAAGGAAGCATTGTTAGTCCACTGAATTATTTTGATATATTTTTAGGATAGGTTGAACCTTCAATATGTCTGTAAAATGTAACTTAACTTTTGAGTATTTATCTGAAAGTATAATAGATCTTTAAATTTTTGTTCTTTAAATTTTTCAATTTAAAAATTTTCAAAAACCCATAGCGACCCTGTACAGGGTTTCCGAGGGTGTAAATCCTTACGGGAGTAGAAAGCCTCATCTTTCTCCCGCGGAGCGGCTGGTAGTTTCAAACCGCTGACCTTAAGGTTCGCAGCCCGATTCGTAACCACTACGCTACCAGAGCTCCTAACAAACAACAACAACAAGTATAGTTTTAAATTTTTCAAAATAAATTATATAAAATCTTTGTAACTTACATAAATAGGAATTATACAACAATGGCAAAATCTTAAAGACTACTAAGAGCAGCGGAATATGAAGGATTGATATTTTAGCTCTTGAGATTGTACTTGTTTTCCAAAATATCATTTGCGTCAATGGGAATGTTGTTGGCATGTGGGAAGAATTGAGTCTAATGGAACCAATTCCATGCCACACCACTACCACTACTGACTCATAGCGACCCTGTATAGAGTTTCTGAGGCTGTAAATCTTTACAGGAGCAGAAAGCCTCATCTTTCTCCTGCCGAGTGGCTGGTAGATTCAAACTTCAGACCTTCTGATTAGCAGCCCAGCACATAACCCACTATGCTACCAGGCCTCCTTTGAGTTTAATATGGTTGTTATTAAGTGCCATTGAGTCGGTTCCGACCCATAGCGACCCTGTATAGGGTTTCCGAGGAGCAGCTGGTGAGCTTGAACCACCTACCTTAGCATTAAATATTAGTAGAAGAATCATTATTATACATATACAATTAGAATATTAGCTATTATATATCGAACACTGAGTATCTACTGGAAACCATGTTACTGTTGTTGTTAAGTGCAGTCCGAGTTAGTTTTCACTCATAGTGATCCTGTGTAGGGTATCCGAGAAGCAACTGGGGGGTTTAAAGTGCTGACTTTGTGGTTCACACAGTCAAATGCTAATCCTACAGTGTCACTAGGTAATATATAGATACATTTCTATAGTTTATATAAAAGATTAAAATGTATTTGTATGTTATATTTGTATATAAGAGCCCTGATATAGTGAGACCTGGTGTAGTGCCACATGTAGCATTGGACTTCTAACTGCAGGTTGGATAGTTCAGACCCACTGAACACTTTTGGAAACCCTATACAGGGTTGCATGAGTCAAAATTGACTTGATGGACCATAACAACAACTTGTATATCTAATAGTTCAAATCTATATATCACAGCACTATATGGAAGAAAATTTTAACATTTTACAGATGAAGGATCTAGAATTTGATTATGACCATATAAATCTAATAAAGTGCTAGAACTAGATTGGATTTTAAAACCTTTGTTTACTTTTTCCACTTTAACTCATAGGCTATATCTGTTTCACACTTAACAGGGTTTATAATACAATAATTTAAATTGTAAATGCTTTATACGTATTTGAAGAATTACTGTGTCTTCCTAGTAGTAGTTGAACAAAAAACTTTGGAAGAAATAAATCTGAAGTCTGGCAATTGGCTAATGGTTTTGAACAGTCATTACTTTTCCATTTTCAAAGAAATTGCTGTTTCAATGTAATAGAAGTACATAATAATAATAATGATAATAAAATCAGCCATTGCTTACAAACAAAACATAACACTTCATGTAAGGAATTGAGACTAATATCTATTAGTGGAGACATTGGTTATTATTTAGTCAAAACATTTTTTCCTTATGGAACATACAGTTAAAATTTAAATTGTTTTTAAAAGTGTTTCTCTTCTAAGATATGAGGCACCCTTTTAAAAATGTGGCATGTTTCTTAAGTTATATTAAAAATTGTGTTGTAGAAAATCTCAAATATATAAAATAGGTGTAATATAATTACATAATAGACATAACATAATGATCCCTCAGTGTAGTCATCATCTAGTTTCAATTGTTGTGAACTCATGTTTCATACATGTCACCATTTTCTTCCTTCTCTTTGGAAGCAAAGCAAATACCAGTTCATTTTATTATTCTAAAAGAGAAAGACTCTTTTTTAAAAAACAATCCCATAATTTTACTATTATACCTGAAACTAAAAATTAACAATGCAGTCACTTCTTAAGTTTGAATGAAAGGTCAGGTTTTACAAAAATTGGCATTATATGAAAATGTAGGATGACCACATCATTATGTAACTGCCAAACTGCTGAGAATAAGGACTCAGCCAAGCTGACACATAACCTTAACCATCACAGCCAGTATTACTTTTACCTTGTACTTTGGCATTTGTTACTGCCAGATGACACCCACATTTGTGAAGTGTTCCATATTTTTTTGGACTCCTGATGTGGCACTGTAGGATTAGCACTGGACTTTGTACTACAGGGTTGGCTGTTCAAACCCACCAGCTGCTTCTCAGAAGCCCTGTACATGGTTATTATAAGTCAGAACCAATTCTACTGCACTTAACAACAACCAGATGTATGTCATTAATGAGAAAAAGGCAGATTGTAGATTTTTTACTATTGTCATTTATGTTGAAATGACATTTATGTTGAAATGTCAGTTAGCAGGATAGTCGATAAGTAAAGAGTAGGTGTAATTCCTTAGTATTGATAAACCTCCAATTAAAGTTCAGTTTTCCAGTGATTTCATTAAAGACATGTTTTGTTTAAATCAGGATCCAAATTGGTTAATATGCCTTTTAATATCTCTTGTAATATGTAATATAAAAGCTTTTCCCTTATCTTTTTTTTTCTGCCTTTCATTTTATTGAAGAAACTAAAATGTTTTAATCTGTAGAATTTCCCACAGTTAGAAATTGTTGGTTACATAGTTGTGATGTAATTTAACATTCTTCTGTCATATGTAGTTTCCATAACATTTGATCAGAATGTACTTTATTTTTCTTCTTTCTACTTCTTTTCTCCTTCCTTTCCTTTTTTTTCCTTTTCCTCTTTTCCACCCCACTTCATATTTCATCAGTGTTTATCTATTTCTAGCAGACAACATATAATCACATACATGTGATGTCTTTGTATGGGCCTTGGAGTTGTTGATGGTTACTTCATAGGGATAGTAAAGTGTGATTATTTTAATTCTCTCATTCTGTCTTCACGTGTTTATGGAATACATCTATGATGAAAAGCTCTCCCTTATCTATCATTCCAAACATTTACTTCCCCTAATGTACTACCTACTGTACATCTACTGCTGTACAAATTAATTGTACAGCTTGTATTTTAAAAAAGCTTATAATGATTGGATTCATTGGGAAATTTTTTACTTACTTATATAAAAGAGCATAGAAGAGTTCTTATATGACCAAATTCTGAGCATGTCTTAACAAAACTAGTAAAATGGAAAATACTTGCCTTTGGGAGAATATGGAGCAGTTTTAATAATACTAGCTTTTTAAAGAAATGAATGTGTATGTGCTGCCTTGAGAAGTCTACAGATAGTCCCTCACTTCTGATTTACTGGAGCTACTGTGAACTGCATTTGTTGTTGTTGTGTGCTGTTGGAGTTGGTTCTGACTCATAGCGGCCCCTGTACAGGGTTTCTGAGGCTGTAAATCTTTACAGGAGCAGAAAGCCTCATCTTTCTCCCACGGAACAGCTGGTAGTTTTGAACTGCTGACCTTGAGGTTAGCAGCCCGATTCATAACCACTACGCTACCAGAGCTCCTTGAACTGCACTTAAGACCATCTTTTTATGTTTTTTGCAGTCTTATCATCACTAAGGAGTCCTTGTGTGGCACTGGACTACAGAGTCAGTTTGGACCACAAGGTTGGTGGTACAAGCTCATCAGTTGCTCCTTGGAAACCCAATATGAGGTCTCTATGGGTCAGAACCAACTCGACAGGACTTAACAACAGCAACAACAACATCATTACTAATGTACTGTATAATAGTGTTGCAGCACATAATTTTCTGATGTTATCATTCTGAAATGTTCAAGGTTGGATTTATGAAAATACTGATAATAAATGACAATAATGAGTATAAAAAAAGAGGTATTGTTGTGCATAGGGTCGCTATGAGTTGATAACACCACCTTAATAAAAGTGTCTGCATTTTAAATATGTGGTTACTGTGCTTATTTATAAGTCTAGAGTGAATATTCATGTACAACTACATATAGGAAATAAAGGAATGTACCTGTTTTTCTTATGGTTTATAAAATGCTAAAAGTACATTAAAGAGCTACAAAATACCTTTGTGTTTTAAGGGTTAGTTATAAATTCAGTTCTCCTTTAAGTCTTAGTATCTTAGTAACCTTAGTAACCTTCCCAGGGTTATCACAGTGATTACATCAGATAGCATGTTAATGTGAGTAACAATATTTGACCATCACGCTCCTCTTTAACTTTTCTCCTCCAAATAGTTTTGAATCAAAGTAAAAAGAAATAAACAAAAAGTTTAAGTAAAAAGGAACAAAATATATTTAGCACAAGCAACTGTTGCTTCCATACTACGCTTCAGGATGAATGATGCTTTACTTTTATTCATTTATCTTTATGTGCAGGTCACCTTTAAGACATTCTTCATTGAACTAAAGTAGGAACATAAGAATTGGAGCTTATTTTCATTTTTTTGGTGAGTAGAAACTTACGTATATTTGAAAGACTGGGCTACTTGTCAGGAAACTTTGTCCTGTGCATGTACTTAGAGGGCTACTACAATTCTTCATGTACAGCTGTCAGTGTGGAGTGGAGAGGAGAGCCCTGGACTAAGTCTGGAGCTCTTCTTTAAATCCTGGACTCTGTAGATATCCCTGCTTATTTGACTTCTTTGGTTCAGTTTACCTGCTTTTAAAAATGAGAAGAATATGCCTATTGGCCCTGCTTTTACTCTAGGTTTTAGGATTAGGTTTTGAGAATAAATTGTTAATAAAAATGTGAGTTAGAGGCATTAATATTATGCATAATCAAGTGAATTAAATGTGAACTAAAAGAATCTTTTTAAGTATGAAATTATTCAATGTTATTGTAGCCTAATGCCACTGAAACAGTAGTAAAACAGGATGGCGTTAGTTTTTGAGTACACGGTGATGGTGATGGTTGTGTGTCAGAGTCATTTCTGACTCATACTGACCCAATGGAAGGTTTCCAAGACTGTAAATCTTTACAGGACCAGAAAGTCACCTCTTTCTCCTGCACGGTGACTGGCAGATTGAAATTACTAACCTTGCGGTGAGCACCCCAGCTCATAATCCACTATGCTACCATGGAGGAAAAAAAACAAACCAAGAAGATAGTCTTGAAAACATTTTAGAGCTACAAATTTCTACACTTATTAGGAAATATTTGAAGGAATTATTAATCTACAGATTATTAAAATGCATTTTCCATGGAAAACTTGTTTACATTGTTTTAGACATTGTAGCATGCCTTGCTGTGAAAAAAAAAAACCCCAAACTAACATCTGGTTTCCAATTTTTTCCCTTCTCGTTAGCTGTAACTTTTAGCCATTCATCTGGGTGAGTTGGTATATGTGGTGTGTTGCTTAGTCGTGTTGAATGAATGTTTCTCCTGAGTACATTTGTTGTTTGTTTCTTTCTTTGGTTTCCTTTTTAACTATTTATTTCTTTTGTTATTCTTCCACCCACCAACTACATGTCTTCTCATTTCTGTTTAGGCTGAGTTTTTTTTTTTTCTTTTCATATATCCTCTTACTTTTAGTTTCCCAAAAGGAAGACCTAGATTTTAAAACATAACTAGGATACTATTTAGTGAATGTAATCCTAGATTTGTTTCCGGGAACTATGTTTGGGAATATTTACCTATATTTTGGGTTCAATGGTAATAAAATTATTATTGTTCTGTTCTCTATTATTTTGGAGTTCTGATGTAGTGCTATAAGGTAAGCACTGGACTGCTTAATAATAAGGTTGGTGGTTCAAACCCACCATCCACTCCTTGGAAACCTTGTACAAGGTCATTATGCATTGGAATCAACTTGATGGCACTTAATTCAAGTATGGTGTTTGTTGCTCTGGGGAGAGATGGTTTAGCCATCTTTTGTTTACTGTTGTAGCTGACTATTTCTGTGCCTTGTTGTGGTTGTTGTTAACTGCCATCAAGTTGGTTCTGACTCACAGAGACCCTGTATAAGGTTTCTTAGGCTGTAAATCTTTGCAGGACTCGAAAGCCTCATCTTTCTTCCACAGAGTGGCTGGTGGGTTTGAACTGCCAACCTTGTGGTTTGTAGGCCAGTGTTTATCCTTCAGCGCCACCATGCTTATTTCTATGCCTTAAATTAGAAGAAAATGTACTTTCTGTAAATTTACTTATTCACTTCCTTGTTCATCATCTGAGGGAATTCCAGTGTTCAGGACTTAAACAGTGGTTAGCAGCCTATCCTGTAATGTACAAACTATCCTTTAATCTACAGCTTAAGTTCTTATGTGACCACTAATTTATTGGTTGGCTGAATCCCCTGGAAATGACTTTTGTATTTTAGTTATAACATTGCAAATCATATTCCATTGTATCTTTAAGAAATGTTAATTGTTACTTATTAAACAATTGATTTATTTAGTTCCATTTTTAAGTCATTTCTTTTGTTTCCAAAGAAGTAGTAGACTAGTTGCTTTTTCATTAAATAGTGAATGTTGGATGTAGCAGAAAGAACTGGGGTCAGAGTCTTCATCATTCAATATTTGTGTAATTTTAGAAATGCACCCTCTCTGACCACCACTCATTTGTCAGTTTGTTGTACTATGTTGTTGTTGTCAAGTGCCTTTGAGTAAGTTCTGACTCAATGAACCTGTATAGGGTTTCTGAGGAGTGACTGGTGAGTTTGAACCATTGGCCTTGAAGTTCAAACCGACTTTACAGTCCAGTGCTTATCCTGCAGAGCCTCATCAGGACTTCTGGTGGCTTGCATATTGTTATTTGCTGAAACATGTAATCGGTATTTAAAATACTGGCAGGGTCACCTATAGTGGATGGTTTCAGTGGAACTTCCAAACTAAGACTAGGGAGGAAAAGCAGACTACTTCTGAATGTTTAGCCACTGCAACATTATGAATATCAGCAGAACATTGTCAGATATAGTGCTGGAAGATGAAAACAGTATGAACAACACCAGAGTATTGTCAGATACAGTGTCAGAAGATGAGTCCTTCAGGTTAGAAGCACTCAAGATACAACTGTGGAAGAGCTGCCTCCTCAAGAAGAGTTGATTGTGATGATGCAAATAGAGTAAATCTTTCGGGACCTTCATTTGCTGATGTGTAATACAACTTAAAATGAGGAGAAACAGTTGCAAACATCCATTAATAATCAGAGTACGGGATGCACAAAATATGACTCTAGGATAATTGAAAGTGGTAAAAAGTGAAAGTTCGATATCCTAGGCATTAGTTAGTTGAAATGGGCTGTTACTTGCCATTTTGAATCTGATAATCACATGGTTTACTATGATGGGAAAGACAAATTGAAGAGGAATTCATTGTCAGAAAGAACATTTCAAGATACATCTTGGAGTACAGTGCTGTGATAGGACAATATCCATATGCCTATAAGAAAGACCGGAGACTTGGTGTGATGCTGTGGTATAAACATTGGACTACAAGGTCAGTTTGAACCACAAGGTCAGTGGTCCAAACTTACCAATGGCTACTTGGAAACCCTACACAGGGTCACTGAATTGGAACCAACTTGACGGCACTTAACAACAACAAAAAAGAAAGACCAGTTAATGCTAGTGCGGATGAAATTGAAGAATTCTACCAACTTTTTTAATCTGAAAATGATCCAACATGTCATCAAGATGTATTGATAATTACTGATGATTGGAATACATAGGTTGGAAACAAAGAGGAAGGATCTGTAAGGTGTAAAATATGGCCTTGGTGATAGAAAATATACTGGAGATCACTGGATAGAAATTTGGAAGACCACTGACTTCTTCACTGTAAATATCTTTTTTCAACAACATAAATTTGACTATATACATGGACCTCACCAGATAGAATACAGAGGACTCAGACTGACTCCATCTGTGGGATGAGACAGTGAAAAAGCTAAATATCATCAGCCAAAACAAGGCCAGGGCCAACTGTGGAACAGACCATCAATTGCTCATATCAAAGTTCAGCTAAAATCAAGGAAAGTTAAAGCAAGCCCATGGGAGCCAAAACATGGCTTTGAACATATCCCTCCTGAATTTAGAGAACATATCAAATGGATGACATCAAGAGCATAATATAGGAAGAATGCAAAAGGTCATTTAAAAAGACAGAAATGTGAATTTGGTGGAGCACACAACAGGCAAAATAATGAAAATTTCTTAGATATTATCAAACATCTAAAGGCACAGTTGCTTGGCCTGCAGGGTCAGGACCATAGTCTCAAGGGACACTATGATCAGTTGGCATACCATAGCCCTCAACGAGAGTGTTCTATATCCTACTTTGGTGATTAGTACCTGGACCTCTGGTAGCGGAGTGGTTATGAATCGGGCTGTGAACCACAAGGTCAGCAGTTCAAAACTACCAGCTGCTCCGCGGGAGAAAGATGAGGCTTTCTGCTCCCTTAAAGATTTACAGTCTCGGAAACCCCGTGCTGGGTCGCTGTGAGTCAGAACCAACTCCATGGCACTTAACAACACAACAACAACCTGAGATCTTACATACATATGAGCAGTCATCTAAACTGCAACTGTTCAGAGGGAAGAAAAGTGATGAAAATTGAAGATGCTTGAAATCAACTAGTCCAATGGAGCATGTGAACATCAGTCACCATGACTTTGAGAGCAGAACTAGGGGGTACCTGGCTACCGATACCAACTTCTCCTAAAGGGAGGGATCACATTAGAAGGTCCTAGATAGAGTGGGAGAAAATGTAGAACAAAACTAAAAATTCTAAAACAATAAAAACAAAACAGGCTTACAGGTTACAAAGAGACTAGAGGAACCTGAGACTTTGGCTCTTTCAGGTCTGGGCCCAAGTTTCAGCCTAAAAGTAGATAGGTGTCATGCTGTACGATAAACACTTGACCGCTACGTGCAAGGTCAGTGGTTCAAACCCACCAGAAGCTCCTTGGAAACTGTACACAGGGTTGTTATGAGTCAAATGATATGACAACTTTTAACAACAACAGTAGATAGGTATAGAGTGTATGTATGTATTTGTTGTTAGTCACCATCGAGTCAGTGTTGACTCATAGTGACCCTGTCTACAACGGAATGAAACACTGCCTGGTCCTGTGCCAATCTCACAATCATTGCTACATTTTAACGCATTGCTGCTGCTACTGTGCCAATCCATCTTGTTGGGGCTTTTCCTCTTTGTCTCCAACCCTGCACTTTACCAAACATGATTTATCCTTCTCCAGCTAATATGTCCAAAGTATGAGAGATGAAGTCTAGCCATCTTGGCTTCAATGGAGCATTCAAGATGTACTTCTTACAACACAGATTGATTTGTTCTTTTGACAGTCCATGATACTTTCAGTATTCTCCTCCAACACCGTAACTCAAAAAAAAAAAAAAAAAAAAAAATTCCTTCTATGGTCTTCCTTATTCACTGTCCGACCTTCACATACATATGTTGTTGTTGTTAAGTGCCGTAGAGTCGATTCTGACCCATAGTGACCCTATATATGGTTTCCAAGGAGCAGCTGGTGAACTTGAACCACTGACTTTGCGTCCACAGTTCCACACCAGGACTCCACATGCATATAAGGTCATTGAAAATACCATGACTTGGGTCATCTTAGTCCTCAAACTGACTTCAACACTTATAAAAAGGGATTTTGTGCCGTAGATTTGCTTAATGCAATACGTCATTTGATTTCTCAACTGCTGCTTCCGTAAGTCTTGATGGTTGATTTGAGCAAAATGAAGTCTTTGACAACTTCAGTCATTTTTCCATTTATATGGGTGTTGTTTATTGATCTAGTGGTGAAGATTTTTGTTTTTTTTACACTGAGGTACAACCCATATCGAAGGCTGTGTTTTAAAATTTTTGTCAGTAAGTATTTTAAGTCCTCTTCACTTTCAGCAATTCAGGTTGTATCATCTGCATATTGCAGGTTGTTAATGAGTCTTCCTCCAATCCTGATGCCATGTTTTTCTTCATATAATCCAGTTTCTCGGATTATTTGCTCAGCATACAGATTGAGTAAGTATGGTAAAAGAATAGAACCCTGGCACACACCTGTCGTAATTTTAAACTATGTGATGTTCCCTTGTTCTATTTGAACAACTGCCTCCTGGTCTATGTACAGCTTCCTCATGAGCACAATTAAGTGCTCAGGAGTACTCATTCTCTGCAGTGTTATCCATAGCTTGTCAGGATCCACACAATCAAAAGCCTTTGTATAGTCAATAAAGCACAGGTAAACATTTTTCTGGTATTCTCTGCTTGCAGCCAAGATCCATCTAATGTCAGCAATGATATCCCTCGTTCCATGTCTTCTGAATTCAACCTGAACCTCTGTAAGATCTCTGTCAATGTATGGTTACAGCCAGTTTTGTATTGTCTTTAGCAGTGTGTGTGTACTTGTCTGTCTACACACACACACACACACACAAGGTATGCTTACCATGGTATGCTCATCATTCAAGTCCAAAAGGGCAACATTTACTGAAAGACAAAGATAAGGGATGAGGAAAGTGAAATGGAATTAAAAAAAGAACCACAGTGAGGGCGTTACATAACTGTCGTTTATGGAGGGGATTCCAATCATTGAGATGAAACTGTGATTTGTTAAATGTAAAACAGAATATCTTGTTTGTAAACCTTCACTCAATTCACAAAATAGTAAAAAAACAAAAAACAAACAAACAAAAAAACCCCAGGGGAAACAAGAAAATATACCAAAATGGACATCAAAAGAGACTTTGAAGCTTGCTCTCTAGCATAGATATGCTAAAGAAAACAGTAAATTTCAAAGGGCATTTCCAGAAGTCAATGTCAAGTGTTACATTGAAATGTGCAAAGACCTGGAATTAGAAAACCAAAAGGGAAGATTTTTTTGAACTGAAGAAAAATTCAAGCCTTGACTAATACTGAAGAATTCTGAGGTCAAAATACTGAATGACACAGAACCATCAAAAGAAGGTGGAAGGTATACAAAGAGTCACTGAACCAAAGAGAAATGGTCAGTGTTCAACCATTGAATGATCAACATCTGATGATACTGAAGAAAGAATTCCAAGCTGCACTGAAGGCATTGGTGAAAAACAAAGCTCTGGGAATTGATGGTATAAAAATGGAAATCTTTTAGTGAACTGATGAAGCACTGGAGGTTCTTACTCATGCCAAGGAATTTGAAAGACAGTTACCTGAAAAATGGATTTGAAGAGATTCATATTTGTGCCTGTTCCAAAGTAGTGTGAAAATCATCTCACAATATCTTTAATATTACATGCAAGTGAAATTTAGCTGATGATAATTAAAAAATGGCTCTAATAGAACTTCGAAAGGAAACTGCCAGAAATTCAAGCTGATTCAGAAGAGGACACGGAATGAGAATTATTATATCATTTCTGACGTTAATGATCTTAGCTGAAAGCAGAGAATACTGGAAAGATGCTTACTTGTGCATTGTTGACTATGTAGAGCCTTTTGATTATGGATCCTGACAAGCTATGTATAACCTTGTGTAGAATGGGTATTCCAATTGTGTTCATGAGGAAACTGTACATAGACCAAGTGACAATTGTTTAAACAGGTCAAGCGGATACTGAGTGGTTGAAAATCAGAAAAGGGTGTTTTCCAGTATTGTATTCTTTAACGATAATTACTCCGTCTGTATACTGAACAAATAATCTGAGACGCTGGATTTTATGATGAAGAACGTGGCATCAGGATTGGAGGAAGACTCATTAATAACCGGCGATATGCAGATGATACAACCTTGCTTGCTGAAAGTGAAGAGGATTTAAAATACTTACTGATGAAAATGAAAGACTGCATGCATCCTTCTGTATGGGTTATACCTGAATCATATAATCCTGTCAGTGTCTTCTCCTACCTTCTGTTACCCAGATCCATTAGGGGAAAATGTTATTTGGTAGAAGTTTACAAAGACTGTGGCTAGAAAAGGCATTAAGTAATTCACTGCAGCATGCTTAGAATATTTTCATTATTGTGCCCTAAAAGGATTAATTTTCACTACATACAAGACATGCTTTTTATGCCATAACATATGTTACTGATTGAACTTGAGATGTATTTCTCAAATGAATAAATACCACAGAGAAGCTTGTCATTTGTGAATATGTTTTAAAAAATATGTTCTGCATTTATTAGATTTTTTATGCTACTGAAAATTTTCTTATTTATATGAAACTAAGGGAGGTCAATTTGCCATGCTGTGGTGGTTTGCATGTTGTTGTGATTCTGAAAGCCATGCCAACAGGATCAACCAGGGTTAACAGATTACAGATAAGCTTCCAGACTAAGACATACTATGAAGAAGGAGAGATGGACTATTTCCCAATATTTAGTCACTGAAAACCCCATGAGTAGCAGTGGAACACTGTCACATAGCACCAGAAAATTAAATATTAATACATGATGAGGGGCACCAGAATATTGTGAGACATAGTGCCAGAAAATGAACCTGTCAGGTTGGAAGGCACTTAAAATACCACTGCAGAAGAGTTGCCTCCTCAGAGTAGAGCTGTGATGATGTGAATGGAGTTAAAGTTTTTGGGACCTTCATTTGCTGATGGGGCACAGCTCAAAATGAGGAGAGACAGCTGTGAGTGTCCATCAATGATTGGAATGTGGATTGCATAAAGTGTATGAATCTAGGAGAATTGAAAATTGTCGAAAATGAAGTGGAATTAATAAACATTGATATCCTAGGCATCAGTGAGCTGAAATGGATTGGTAGTGGTCATTTTGAATCTGAAAATCACTTGGTTTACTGTACCAGGAATGACAAATTAAAGAGGAATGACATCGCATTCATCATTAAAAAGAACATATCAAGATCTATCTTGAATTACAACACTGTCTGTAATAAGATAATATCCATACAAGAAGACCAGTTAATATAACTATTATTCAAATTTGTGCACCAACCACAAAAGCGAGTGATGATGAAATTGAAGTATTCTACCAACTTCTTCAGTGTGAAATCGATCAAACATGCAATCAAGATGTATTGAACATTACTGGTTAATTGGAATGCAAAGGTTGGAATTAAAAGGAAGGATCAGTAGTTGGAAAATATGGCCTTGATGATAGAAACCATGCCAGAGACTGCATTATAGAATCTGGCAAGATGAATGACATCTTCATTGCAGATACCCTTTTAAACAACATAAAAAACAACTAAACATATGGACGTCATGACATGTCATACACAGATCAAATTGACTACATCTGTGGAAAGAGACAGTGGAAAAGCTCCATATCATCAGTCAAAACAAGGCCAGGGGAACAGACCATCAATTTGCTCAATGCAAGTTCATGCTGAAGCTGATGAAAATGAAAACAAGTCCATAAAAGCCAAATTATTATCTTGAACATGCCCCAGCTGAATTTTGATACCACATCAAGAACAGATTTGTTACATTAGACACTAATGGCCAAAGGCCAGAAGAGTTGTGGGACGACATCAAGAATATCATATAAGAAGAAAGCAAAAGGTCATTAATAAGACAAGAAAAAAGAAAAATACCAAAATGAATGTCAAAAGAGACTCTGAAACTTGCTCTCCAGCATGTAGATGCTAAAGCAAATGGAAGAGATGAAGAGGTAAAAGAGTTGAATTGAAAATTTCAAAGGGCAGCTCGAGAAGATAAAATCAAATATTATAATGAAATGTACAATGAACTAGAGTTAGAAAACCAAAAGAGAACAGCATTTCTCAAGTTGTGGGAACTGAAGAAACAATTCAAACCTCGATTTGCAATGTTGAAGGATACTGTGGGCAAAATATCAACTATAATGCAGACAGCATCAAAAGAAGTCCAAAGTAATACACAGAGTCACTGTACCAAAAAGAAATGGTCGATGTTCAACCATTTCAAATGGTATCATGTGATCAAGAGCCAATAATACCGTAAGAAGAAGTCCAGAGTTCACTGAAGGCAATGACAAAAAACAAGGCTTTGGGAATTTATGGAATACAAATTGAAATCTTTCAGCAAATTGATGTGGCACTGAAGGCACTCACTCATTTATGCCAAGAAATCTGAAAGACAGTTACATGGCCAACTGATTGGAAGAGAGTCATATTAATGTTCAAAAGAAAGGTTACCCAATGGAATATGAAAGTCATTGGACATTATCGTTAATATAGCATGCAATTACAATGGTGCCAAAGATAATTAAAAAATAGCTGCAACCTTACATTGACAGGGAATTGCCAGAGGTTGAAATCTGATTCTGGTGAGGATGTGAAATGTGGAATATCATTGCTGATGTCATATGGATCTTTGCTGAAAGCAGAAAATACTAGAAAAATATTTCCCTGTGCATTATTGACTATGCAAAGGCTTTTGATTGTATGGATCATGGCAACCTATGGACAACATTGCAGAGAATGCGTATTCTGGAACACTTAGTTGTGTTCGTGGGGAACCTGTACATACCAAGAGGCAGTTGTTCGAGTAGAACAAAGGAACACCAAATGATTTAAAATTAGGAAAGGTGTTTGCCGGGGTTTTATTTTTTCACTGTATTTATTCAGTTTGTATGCTGAGCAAATAATCCGAGAAGCTGGATTACTTGAAGGAAAACGTGGCATGGAAACGTGGCTGGGTTGACAGAAGACTCATTATCAGCCTACACTATGAAAAAGATACAACCTGGATTGCTGAAAGGGAGGAAGACTTACTGATGAAGATCAAAGACCCGGCCTTCGGTATGGATTGCACCTCAATATAAAGTAAACAAAAATCACCACCACTGGACCAGTAAATAACATCCATATAAATGGAGAAAAATTTGAGTTCATTTTGCTCAGATCAACCATCTACACTCATGGAAGCAGTTGTCAAGAAACCATACAAAGTATTGCATTAGACAGATCTGCTGCACAAGACTTTTTTAAGTTTTCAAGAGAGAAGATGTCAGTTTGAGGACTAAGGTGCACCTGATCCAAGCCATGGTATATTCAGTAACCTCATACACATGTGAAAGTTAAACAATGAATAAAGGTGACACTAAAAAAATGGATGCAATTGAGTTATGGTTTTAGAGGAGAACATTAAAAGTACCAAAGACCTCTAAAAGAACACACCAATCTGTGTTGGAAGAAGTACAGCCAGAATACTCCTTGAAAGTTAGGAGGGCCAAAGTTTGTCTCTCATACTTGGGACATATTATCAGGAGGGACCACTCCCTGGAGAAGGACATCATGTTTGGTAAAGTGGAGAATCAGTGAAAAAGAGGAAGATCCCTAACAGGATGGCTTGGCACAGTGACAGCATTAATGGGCTCAGGCTTAACAATGATTGTGAGGTTGGTGCAGGACCAGGTTGTGTTATTTTCTGTTGTGCCTAAGTAGCTGTGAGTTAGTACCAACTCAATGGCACCTAACAACAATAACAAGGGAGGCCCTGTTGCTCGCCTCCATTTTAGAGCTACATGAAGGTATGATTGTTTTCTGAGGAGGGAAATGAAAAAGGTAGTATATTGTAACTTGAAAGCATGACCATTATAAGGTATATATTATGGAAGTAACAAGAAGTGTACACATGTATTGCTGAGTAACTTACACTAACTTGAATTTAAAGTGTGCCTAATTGACATGTTTGTAATTTTGTCCTACACAGATAGGTCTTTACTTTAAAAAGATACCTGTTAATGGTTTTATGTTACAAATGTTTATCTAAAAACTGAAAAGGGAAATTTAGATCATGCCTTGTAAAATAATGGTTAGTAACTTGTTTATAAGGAGCTCTGGTAGCTTAGTGGTTATGAATTGGGCTGCTAACCTCAAAGATGGCAGTTCGAAACTACCAGCTGTTCTGTGGGAGAAAGATGAGACTTTCTGCTTCTGTAAAGATTTACAGCCTCGGAAATCCTGTGCACCAACTCTGTGGTACTGAACAACAACAACAACAACTTGTTTATAGATTCTAGGTCTTAAAGCATCCTTTTGTAGTAGGATGGAGGATAAATAAGTATATAATACTGATGCTCACTGTATGTGAATGAATAGTATGATTCAGATTTCAGAGCCAAAAGAGATCTCTAGGCTCTTTTGCATTAGGCAGATCTGCTGCACAAGGCTTATTTAAGTTTTCAAGTGAGAAGATGTCAGTTTGAGGACTAAGGTGCACCTGATCCAAGCCATGGTATATTCAGTAACCTCATACACATGTGAAAGTTAAACAATGAATAAAGGTGACACTAAAAAATGGATGCATTTGAGTTATGGTTTTAAAACTCTTAGATGTTTTAATGGAAGAAATAAAACTTGTGCTGGTTCTGGAGGAAGAAAGGAATAGAAAAAAATAAAAGTTAAAGTTTAGGATAGAAAAAAGAAGGATAAGTTCAGTGAGTGGAACTGTATGAGCTAAGACATAGATATTAGGGATGGACATAGTGAGAGGGTTCTATATGATGAAGGAATTGGGAAACTAGGTAGATGAGTTTACATTTAACTCTGTGAGCCAATAGGGAGCAGTTCTGGATTATTGACCCATGATAGTATGTTGGCAATGTTGCTGTTGTTGTGTGCTATCTTGTCAGTTGTGACTCAAAGCCACCTTGTATAATGGTTTCCAGGAGCAGCTGGTGGGTTTCAATCACTGACCTTGATGTTAGCTGCCCAGTGCTTATCCTACACTGCCATTACCAAGGAGTTATTAAATTAAGATTACGTTTTAAATATAGTAACCTGGAGATACTAGATAAGAAAATTAAAACTATATGTGTAAGCAATCCTTGAAAGATAATACTTGGAAAATAAGCAACACACATCTAAGTAGTTCATGCAGCAAAATTGGAAACAAAATGTATAAAATTTGTGGAACACAACTAATGCTGAGAGGGAAATTTATAGTACTAAGATACATGTGTTAGAAAAGAAGAAAAGAACATCAGCATTCTAAATTCTTGGGAACACGGTGGTTATGTAGGATAAGCACTGGATTGTGAACCACAGGTCTCCAGTTTGAGCTAAACAGCTGCTGTTTGAGCAAAAGATTAGGTTATCTGGCCCTACAAAGATTTACAGCCTCAGAAACTTTACAGGGTCACTATGAGTCGGAACCATCTTGATGGAATTTAACAACAACAAAAATTTAAGTTCCAAGCATTAGAACCTAGAAAAAGAAGGGCAAAATAAACCCAAAGGAGAAGAAGGAAGGGAATACTAAAGAACAGAAATAAATAAAAGTTAAATGAGAAACAGTAGGGAAAAATCAATGAGTTGCAGAGCTGTTTCTTTGAGAAAATCAATAAAATTAACCAATCTCTAACAAGATTGATAAAAAAGAAAAGACACACAAATTACCAATATCAGGAATGATACAGACCCTGAAGATATTAACAGGATAGTAAAGAAATAATGTGAACAGCTCTGCACAGATAACAAGTGACAAGTTAAACCAAATAGACAGGTTTCTTTAAAAACACAAACTACCATAACTTGTTAGGTGCTGTTGAGCCTGACTCACAGTGATCCTGTGCACAACAGAACGAAACATTGCCCACTCTTGTACCATCCTCACAATTGTTGTTATGTTTGTACCCCACATTGTTGTTGCCACTGTGCTAATTTGTGTCCTTGGAGTCGTCCTCTTTTTCGCTGACCCTCCACTTTACCAACCAAGCATGATGTTCTTCTCCAGGGCCTGGTCCCTCCTGACATGTCTGAAGTTTGAGAGACAAAGTCTTGAAATCCTGGCGTCTAAGAGTCTTCTGGCTGTATTTCTTCAAAGACAGGTTTGTTGATTCTTCTGGCAGTCCATGATACTTTTAATATTCTTCAACACCATAACTCAAATGCATCAGTTCTTCTATGGTCTTCTGTATTCATTGTCCAACTTTACATACATATGAGACTATTGAAAATATCGTGGCTTGGGTTAGGCATACCTTAGTCCTTAAACTAATATCTTGGCTCTTGAACACTTTAAAGAAATATTTTGCAGCAGATTTGCCTAATACAATATGTCGTTTGAGTTCTTGACTGCTGCTTCCAGGAGTGTTGATTGTGAATCCAAGCAAAATGAAGTCTTTCATAACTGTAGTCTCTTCTCCATTTATAATGATATTATTTATTGTTCCTTTCTTTACATTGAGGAGCAGTCCATCCAGAAGGCCATACTCTTTGATCTTCTTCAGTAAGCACGTTGAGTCCTCTTTGCTTTCAGCAAGCTAGCTTGTATTGGCTACATATCACAGGCTGTTAATGAGTCTTCCTCCAACCCTAATGCCACGTTCTCCTTCATGTAATCCACTTTTGGAGTATTTGTTCAGCATCCAGAATTAATAAGTAAGGATGAAATTATACAACTCTGGCATGCACCTTTCTTGATTTTAAACCATTCAGTATTTCCTTGGTCTATATACAGATTGCTTATGGGCATAATTACGTGTTCTGGAATACCCATTCTTCATATTGTTATCCTTAGTTTTTTGTGATTCACACAGTCTAAAGCCTGTGTGCATCAAAAAAGCACACATAAATATGTTTTTGTTATTCTTTGTTTTCAGTCAAGATTCATCCAATGTTAGAAATCTCTTCTGAACCCAGCTTAAATTTCTGGCAGTTCTCTGTAGATGTACTGTTTTTGAATTATCTTCAGCAAAATTTTAGTTGCAAGTGATATTAATGATATCGTTCAGTGATTTCTCCATTCTTTTGGTTCACCTGTCTTTGCAATGGATACAAATATGTCTCTTCTAATCAGCTGGCCAGGTAACTTCATCAGTACTTCAGCAGTTTGTTGAAAGATTTTAGTTCGTATTCTTTCAATTCTTGGAGCCTTGCTTTTCACCTTCACCAATGCCTTCAATGCACCTTGGACTTCTTCCTTCAGTTCCATTGATTCTTGAGCATATGCTACTTCTTGAAATGGTTGAACATTGGTCATTTCTTTTTGGTAAAGTGACTCTGTATATACCTTGCAGTGTTTTCTGCATCATTCAATATTTTGGCAACAAAGTTCTTCTGTAGTGCAAGTCAAGGCTTGAATTTTTTTCTTTAGTTCTTTGAGATTAATAAATGCTGAACCTGATCTTCCCTATTGGTGTTCTAACTCCAGATCTTTGCACATTTCATTATAAATGCTTGACTTTGTCTTCTGGAGCTGCCCTTTGAAATTTTATACTTAGCTCTTTTACCTCATTTTGTTCTGTTCACGTTAGCTTCTCGACATTCAAGTTCAAGTTTCATTGTTGCTGTTGATATCCATTTTCGCCTTTCTTTCTTTCATGTCTTTTTAATGATCTTTTGCTTTCTACCTGTATGATGTTCTTAATGTCATTCCACAAGTCTTTTGGTCTTCAATTATTATTGTCTAATGCATCAACCTGCTCTTGAGATGGTCTCTAAATTCACGGTCATATTTTGGCCTCGTGGACTTGTTTTCAATTTCAGCTTCATCCTGAACTTGGTGGTTGTAGTATTGTGCCATGGAGTCAGTTTCAACTCATAACGACCCTGCATAGGGTTTCCGACGTTGTAAATCTTCATGGGAACAGAAAGCCTCTTCTTTTTCCCATGGAATGGTTGC
>NW_006408604.1:7168031-7169330 GCF_000296735.1 Chrysochloris asiatica
GATCAGTAGTTGGAAAATATGGCCTTGATGATAGAAATGATGCTGGAGAACGCATGATAGAATTCTGCAAAACCAATGATTGGTTCATTTCAAATACATTCTTTAGACAGCATAAGAGACGACTATACACATGGACCTCCCCGGTGGAATACATAGAAATCAAACTGACTACATCTGTGGAAGGAGAATGGAAAAGCTCCATGTCATCAGTCAAAACAAGGCCAGGGAAGATTGTGGAACAGACCATCAATTGCTCATATGCAAATTCAAACTGAAGCTGAAGCAAAGGAAAACAAGCCCACGAGAGCCAAAATATGACCTTGAGTATATCCCACCTGAATTTAGAGATCATCTAAAAAACAGACTTGATACATTAAACACTATGAACACTGAACACCAGAAGAATTGTGGGATGACATCAAGAACATCATACATGAAGAAAGCAAAAAGTCATTAAGAAGACAAGAAAGATCAAAATGGATGTCAGAAGGGACACTGAAACTTGCTCTCCAGCATAGAGATGCTAAAGCAAGTGGAAGAAATGAGGAGGTACAGAGCTGAACAGAAAATTTAAAAGGTCAATTTGAGAAGACAAAGTCAAATATTAAAACAAAAGGTGCAAAGATCTGGAGTCAGAAAACCAAAAGGGAAGAAAACTCTCAACATTTCTTAAGCTGGGGGAACTGAAGAAAACATTCAAGCTTCAATTTTGGTTATTGAAGGATTCTCTGGGCAAATTATTGAATGATGCCGAAAGCATCAAAAAAGATGGAAGGACACCATCTCAAAAGATTAGAAAAGAATCTTAGGGGGCAGTGAATTTATGTTAATAGGAGAGGAGCAACTCAGAGAAAGAGGGTGAATATAATCAATACCACTGAACTGTGCATGTAGAGATTGTTGAATTGGTGTATGCTCTGAATCACAAAAACTATAAAATAAATCACAAAAAGAATAAAATTAAAAACTAAGAAAAAAAAAAAAAGATGGAAGGGACACACAGTCATTGCACCAGAAGGAAATGGTTGATATTCATCCATTTTAAGACGTAGCATATGATCAAGAGACAATGGTACTGAAGGAAGAAGTCTAAGGTGCATTGATGGAATTAGCAAAGAACAAGGCTCCAGGAATTGATGGAATAAAAATGGAAATATTTCACGAAAGTGAGTCAGCACTGGAGGCACTCATTCATTTATGCCAAGAAATTTGGAAGACAGCTATCTGGCCAATTGATTGGAAGAGATCCGTGTTTGAGCCCATTTCAAAGAGAGGTGACACAATGGAATGTGGAAATTA
>NW_006408604.1:7170445-7196445 GCF_000296735.1 Chrysochloris asiatica
GTCAGAGAAAAAGAGGAAGACCCCCAGCGAGATGCATTGGCAAAGTGGTAGCATCGATGGGCTCAAGCGTGGCAACAGTAGTGAGGTTGGCCCAGGACCGGGCATTGTTTCGGTCTGTTGTGCTCTATGAGTCGGTACTGACTTGATGGCACCTAACAACAACAACAACCTGAGGAGCTCATCTTCTAAAGGCACTATCTTTGACAATGTTTTCCTGCTATTCATACTGTTTTTATCTCGATTACTGTATCAGGCAATGTTCTGCTTCTACTCATAAGGTTTTCAGTGACTAAACATTACTTTGAGTGGTTAAATAATATCTTACTCAATTTGAAATAGATAATTAGTGAAGTCGGATCCAGCTCATTGGCATTTAACATCAAGAAAATAACAATTAAGAAAATTCAATTTGTTATTTAAAAACTCCCCAAAAGAAATCTATAAGCTCATTTATGCTGAGAATTCTGTTAAACATTTAAAGAAGAATTGACAACAATTTACCAACTATCTTTAGAAAAAGGAAGAGTCAAAGATTACTTCACAGTTCATTTTGTGAAGCTAATATTTCCCTGATACCAGGACACACAAAAACTGTTCCAAAACAAACACACACACACAAAGTAAAAAAACAAAACAAGAAAATTCCCAAACTACAGACCAGTATCCTACATGAATATAGATGTAAAATTCCTTAACAAACTATTGTTGTTGTTGTTGTTGCTAAGTGCCATCAAGTCAGTTCTGACCCATAGCGACCCTGTACAGGGTTTCCGAGGCTGTAAATCTTTACGGGAGTAGAAAGCCTGATCTTTCTCCTGTGGAGCAGCTGGTAGTTTCGAACCACTGACCTTAAGGTTCGCAGCCTGATTCGTAACCACTACGCTACCAGAGCTCCTTTAACAAACTATTAGCAAGCAGAATTCAGTAGTTCATGAAAGGAATAATATACTCTGGCCAAGTGAGGTTTATTCCAGAGATGCAGTGCTGGTTCAGCCAATACAGTCCACCACATTAGCAGGCTTAAGGAGAAACATCCATCACAGGATCATTTCAGTTGAAGAAAAAGCATTTGACAAAAATCCAGCCCTCATTCTTGACTTAAACTCTTAGAGAAATAGAGAGGAACTTCTTCAACCTGAGAAAGAATATCAACAAGAAAAACTACACCTAACATTGTGCTTAATGATGAAAGACTGAATGTTTTCTCCCTCAGGTCTGAAAGAAGGCACTAATATCTGCTGTCACCACTTTTATTTAGTATTATATTGGAAGTTTTGTACATACATTAAGACAAGAAAAGGAAACATGCCATATAGATCTGAAAGAGAGCAAACTGTCTCTATTTGCCGATGGCATGACTCTCTACATATAAAATCCCAAAGAAAAAATAAAAACATTTAGAATTAATAAGCACATTCAGCAAGGTTGCAGGGTGCCAGATAAATAAAAAAATTAGTTATATTTTTGTATAATGGCAATCAACGTGTGGGCACCAAAATTCAGTGTACCATATTATTGTAAATTCTTCAAAAATGAAATACTTAGGTTGAAATCTAGCAAAATATGTATAGGACTTGTATACTGAAAAGTATAAAATACTGATGATATGACAGATTCAACAAATGAGGAGAGATACTGTGCTCATGGATTGAAAAACTGAAAATAGTAAAGATATCACTTATTCCTAAATTTCACAAAATTACTGTCAAAATTTTGGCAAGGATTTTTATACTTATATACAAGGTTATCCTAAAATTTACATGGAAAAAGCAAAGGAACACAAGAATTTTTAAAAAGAATGAAAGAAGGAGCTATCAGCCAACCTATTTTCAAGACTTATTATGTAGTTACAGTCATTGAGATTGTGTGGTATTGCTGGAGAAATAGATAAATTAGTGGAACAGAATGGAGAACTCAGAAGTATACCACACACACGTACGAGGAGTCTTCAAAAATTTCATGGAAAAATGGAATGAAAATAGAGTTGAATTTTTCTGTGAACTTTTTGAAAACCCCCTTGTATGCCCAACTGATTTTTTACAAAGGTGGAAAGCAATTCTGTGTATTCAGTAAGAGGTTCTGTAGCAATTAGGCATCCATTGGGAAAAAATGAACCTGCATCTGAACCTCACACTTCATATAAAAATAATTCAAAATGCATCACAGACATAAAGGGGAAATGTAAAATTAAAACTTCTAGCAAAACAACAGAAACAAATCTTCAGATTTCAGGACTAGACTTTATACTGAAAGACATAAAAGAAAAACTAATAATTTATACTTCATCAAAATTTAAAACCCCTCTCCTGTGAAATATCTTGTTAAGAGAAAGAAAATTTGTTGCTAATAGACTTGACCTGCGTGTAATGTTCAAGGAAATATGATTTGCAGATATTTTCTTCTAATCCATGCCTTTGTTTTCTTAATTATATCTGTTGTTGGTGGTGTTAGGTGCCATTGAATTGGTTTCAACTCTTTATATATAACAGAACAAATCTCTGCCAGGTCTTGAGCCGTCCTCATAGTTCTTGGGCTTGAGCACATATTTTATCCATTAGTATGTATTTATTGGCTTGAATATTTTGCTACCAAAGTTTATCAGGATATATTTTACTTGAACTATTTCTGGAAATAGCATCACCAAACTGACCATTTTCAATTTAAGCGTATTCAAAATCTTCGGTATGCAATGTTCTTTTGTATTCAAAGTGAGTCACAAAGCTTAAACATTGAACTAAAATGTAAATAGCAAAAATTGTGTTTAAATTCAATTAATGACTCTGCACCCAGGAGGATGTTCCTGATAATTACTGCTGTGTTTGCATAATGTCCTCTAAGGTTCTCTGTGGTGAGGAAAGATTACTTTTCTATTCATCAAGGATCTGTATTATTAAAAGAGCTACTGCTGTGATTTCTTTCTTTTCTTTTCATTCTTTTGGACTGTTAATATTTGGCATATTGTTGTTGTTGAGCACCGTGGCATAGGTTCCAACTCATAGCTACCTGTACAGGGTTTCCGAGGCTGTAAATCTTTACGGGAGCAGAACGCCTCATCTTTCTCCCGTGGAACTGCTAGTAGTTTTGAACTGCTGACCTTGAGGTTGGCAGCCCAACTCGTAACCACTATGCTACCAGAGCGCCTTAATATTTGGCGTAGGATATTATATATCTTAACCTTTCTAAATGTAAATCTTATCATTTCCCTAATATTGGAATCAATTGAAAAAGACTTCTTGGTGATACTTGAAACATACTGTATATGTCAAGTGCACAATTTATCCAGGCATTGATAAATTATGCATTTTGCCGTATGACTGAATTTTTACATCAGTATTGAAAATTTATAAACCACAGGGATTTTCTAACTGACTGACTCATGGGCGATATTTTAGTTTCGTAACCTGGAGTCCTGGTGTGGTGCTGTGGGTTAACGCGCTGGACTGCAAAGTTCCTTAAACCTTAAGGCCGGCACTTCAAGTTCACCAGCTGCTCCTCGAAAACCCTATACAGGATCACTATGGGTTGGAACCAACTCAATGGCACTTAACACCAACAACAATCATAAGTCCTGGTGTGGCACTGTGGGTTAATGCACTGGACTGTAAGGTCAGTTTGAGTTGCAAGGTTGGCAGTTCAAGCTCCCCAGCCACTCCTTAGAAACCCTATACAGGGTCACTATGAGTCGGAAATGACAAGATGGCATTTAACAAAAACGATCATCAAGTCTTAGAACTTTCCTGTTAAGTAATAAATACTACAATATTCAAAGTCAATAAGACATAAAAAGAACAGCAACAGGCATCCTGAAATTAATGAAATGATGCATTGGTTAGTGAAAAAACTTAATTCTGTGTTTGCAGTAAAAATAAGGTGTACCTATTTGACAGGGGAGCAGTAGCATTAGGTTAATGTGGTATGATTATCTGAAGTATGAAAGACCTTACTTGGTAGTTGGTCAAATTGGTACTTTTGGTCTTGGATTCCCACTAAAACAAACCTACTGTGGTTGAGTCATTTCCGAATCATAGTAACCATTTAAGACAGAGTAGAACTGCCTCATAGAGTTTCCAAGACTGTAAACCTTTATGAAAGCAGACTGCCATATTTTTCCTTCCTTGATGGGTTCAGTGATGGACACTGACATTTCATTTAGTTCCTGGGTGCTTTAACCATTGAGCAGCCAGCACATCTTGTGGTTGCTGTGTGCCTTCAAATTAGTTCTGACTCATAATGATCTTGTATAAGATTTCTGAGGAATTACTAGTTGTTTTTGTGGTTAGCAATCCAGTGCTGATTCCACAGTACCACAAGAGGACTTCAGCATATCTTAGGGAGATATATAAAAAGGATTAATACTTTATGAGATTGATAAAAGAATGAATGTGATACTTGATAGATACTTAATACTGGTCTAAGGTTATTGGGAGTACAGAAAGACTCAGTTTACTACTTAAAATAAAGATGTACCTAAAAATATGTCTATTGTATGATTTCTGAGTTAGAATTTGACATTGAAAACATAAATCTAAGATGTGTGTCTATTTTGGGCTAAAGGAAAAAATTTTATATATATGCATAAACACACAATGAAAAATCCATGCTGACAACTATCTGGATGATTCCTGTTGATGCAAGATGGGTAAAAAAAAGGGGGTGATGGTGTTGAAAAATTAGCAAGCAAAGTTTGAAAATGTTACAGTGAGGTGGTTTTAAAGAGTAATCTAAGAAATGCATATGTATTTTCTCCATCTGATTGGAATAGATTTTTCAAACATGTTAATACTCAGTATTTTGGAGAGCATGTAGGAGAACAGAAAAAAATGTCAGGAAATACTGGTGGGTCTGTCTATAGGTCAACGTAATGTCTCTGGAGGGCAGTTTTATAGCATTTCAACAACCTTAAAGATGGGTATACACTTTTTTTTGTGGGGTGTACACTTTTGCATAGCATTTCCTTCTTTAAAATTTTACTTTGAGAGAACAATTAGAAATGCATATAAAGATTTTAGTACAAGAATGGTAATACAAT
This sequence comes from Chrysochloris asiatica, assembly GCF_000296735.1. NCBI lineage: Eukaryota > Metazoa > Chordata > Mammalia > Afrosoricida > Chrysochloridae > Chrysochloris > Chrysochloris asiatica. Next base: position 7,175,475 of record NW_006408604.1, read on the forward strand.
AAGTGTTAGAAACAGTGTAACCACTCAGCAAAAAAATAGTTAAACATTATGGTGAAGATTTAAAAAATAAAAGAATAGGGGATTTAAATAATGAATCATACATAGTAGAGTAGTGTTTTAAAATGTGACTTTTCAGCTTTGGTAAGCTAGGTATAAACCATTCAGCCAGAAGCCTCACTTATTAAAAAATGTGTATGTGTATGCATAGAAAAACCACTAGAAGAATATGCAAAATGTTAAAGTAGTTATGACTGATCAGTAGGGTGACTGATAATTTTTTTCATCTTTATTTATTGTATTTTATATATGTTTTAAATTTTGTCATAGCTATATTTTCATAATCAACAGTATTCATGAAATATAATGACACTTAAATAACAAATGTCTGATAATTGGTGCTGAATGAAAAAAACCATGCAGGTGGTTCTCATTCTTTTAATTTACCTTACAATTGAAGTGTGCTTTTATGATTTTTACATTTTTGGGAATGTCCTTATAGCCTGATTCATAGACAAAGACAAAAACAAAAGACTGTTGTTCTGGGTGGGGGAAAGAAATTTTTACTTTTGCAAAACTGCACAAGTGATGGGCAGAGATGACAAGCAGAGTTGCCCCTGGGTTGAAGGTTAGTGTATCAGCCATCTCTGTTTTGTTGATTCCAGTGTAGTTGCCTTTCACTCAGTTCATCTAGGTAAACTGTTTGGAGCGGAGCTACTTAAAATCTGTTCCTTGTGTGGGTTTAGTCTGAGACGTGGGATTAGCATATGATTGTAGCAGATAGTTGCATGAGTTTTCTGAGATTATAAATGGAAATGTTTGAGTTCCTCTGCCATGGTGTTTGGATTGGAAGGTTTTCTTTTTTTTTTGTAAACTTGTATTCACTCTGGGTATATATTGTTGTTGGTAAGTGCTGTCAAGTCAGTTCCTACTCATAGCAACCCTGTAGAGGGTTTTTGAAGAGTGACTGGTGAGCTTGAACTGCCGTCTTTGTGGTTCAACATGGCTTTGCAGTTCAGTGCACTAACCCAGTATATATTGACATGTATTTAATTACTTGTGCTAAGTATGGTCCCTGGGTTGTTGTTAAGTTGGTTCTGACCCATAGCGAACCTGTATAGAGTTTTCAAGGAGAAGCTGGTGTGCTTGAACTGCCGATCTTGCAATTCAAATGGCTTTGCAGTCTGGTGCATTAACCCACAGTGCCATACTAGGACTCCTCCCTGGGTGGTACAAGCATTGAAATGATCAGCTAGTTACCAAAAGGTTGGCTGTTTGGTGAGGAAGAGAGATCAGTCATGTTATATTGAGGGGATTGCAATCAGTGAGATGAAACAAAATGTGCAATGTAAAACTGATGATCTGCTCTGTAAACCGTCATCTACTTCACAATAAAATAAACAAAAGGGTTTCAATCCATTCAGAAACACCTCGAAAGCAATACCTAGTGATCTGTTTCTGAAAAGTCACAATCTTGAAAACCCTATGGGAGCTCAATTCTACTATGAAACACATGGGTTGGCCCTGCATTAGAATGAACTAAATGGCAACTCATTTATTGTGTCAAATGCTGGGGATACAGTGATAAGCAGGAAAGCTGAAGCTCCTGTTCTCAAAAAGCTGTATGTTCTAAAGGGGAAGACAGGCCAAAATAAGTAGCAGACAAACCACAATTGAAATAAATGCTAGGGAGAAAATAAGAAATGTACTTCAGATAGAGAATAATGCCAGAAGTTAGAGGGAACTTAACACTTTTAATGGATGCTGTGGTGTGCTTCTCTGAGCAAGTTATACTTAAGCTAAGGCTTAAAGGATGAGAATTGTTAAGGAATGGAGACATTGAATTTCAGGCAGAAGCAAACAGCGGTACAAAGACTCAAGGTGGAGGAGAGTTTGGCTCATTTTAGGAATTACTAGTAAGTAGCTACAGTCCTGGTGTGATGTTGTAGAATAAGCACTGCTAACTATAAGATTGGTGGTTCACATCCACCAGCCGCTCCTCCAAAACCCTATAAGGCATCGCTGTGAGTCAGAACTAACTCGAGAGTGCTTAACAACAACCATAGATAGCATAGCTACAGCAAAGAGATTGAAGCAGAAGTAGAAAGATAACAAATTGGAAAATGAGGGTAGGGATCAGATTCTGAAAGGCCTTGTGAGTGGTTTTGATTTTACTGTAATGACATTTAGCAGCACTAAAGAGTTTTAAGTAGGTAAATAACTTGCTTTGCAGGGGCTCTCAGTTTTATAAATATTTGATGTATGATTATTTGTGGGAATTTGCAAAGTGTGAATATCAATGAATGTGCCTGATATGATTTCTGTCACTTTGGAGTAAAGAAGAATTACAGTTTTTTTTTTGTGTGTGTGTTGCCTCATTTGATCCTTAGAACCATCCAGTAAAGGAAAAAAAAAAAAAAGGTTTACATGTGAAATCTCAGTCTTAGAGAAGTTGTGGTATTTTGAGACGATCACATATTGCTTCCTGTTAGGGCCCATATTATGCTCTGTGTGTGTGTTGTTTCAGTCCATTTTTATGAAGAATATACTGAGTTTTTCATTTATTTGACCACCAAACAAACGTAATGAAGTAACTTAGCTCAAGTCAAACAACTCTGTACTGGAATTTGTTTTGCACATGAATCTTAACTTTCTACAAACTATATCATATTGCTTGTATTAATGACTTGTTTAAGGTCATATTGTAGAGCTCAGAATGGGTTGGGCTGAGGGAGTGGAAGGTGGATTAAGATTTGGATTTCAAATCTATGGCTCTTTCAAATATAACATGCCACCTCTTGACATAGGTTTATTTAATCCGTTTTCCCTTGCTTTAAGTCAAGAATACAAGGGAATTCTATAATAGTGATAGAATTGCCCTTAAAAGCTTTTGTAACTCTTCAAACTGAACAGAGAGTAAGAAGTGGCTTGGACATCAACACTTAATTGACTGAAATTAAACTTACAAGTGACCCTTTACTATATTGCCCATCTAGGGTAAACCTTCATTGTGTAAATGACTTTCAGCCAAAGGTTAGAACTAAATTCAGCTGCCTATGCAAACTCTAACCCAGTGATATTCAAAGACGTTAACCCACTTTTTAAATGGACTTGTCTTCTTGCAATTGAATATCAGTGTATCGTTGTGGCATTCTGCTTCAGATCATGTTGAAGTGCTGCTGTAACGCCTTCTCTTTATAGATGTGCTGCTGATACTCTTGTCTGATTTAAGACCTCTCTGCCATCCCTATTTATTGGCAACATGCAAGCTTCAAGGATCATTTGATGTGCAAATTTAATTGCAGGTTTTATTTTCAAAGGATGACATTAACTATTCCATTCTAACAGCTATTACACGTTATTTTCTAAACCGCTACTGTGAAAACAGACATTTCATTCTGTTTATTGTAATACTTCCTGATTTAGTTTTTAAAAACTTCTTGCTCCTTGTTAGTTTGTTAAAGTATACACAAAGTGATTCTTTGCAGTGTTTCAGTTGGGACATACTTTGAAATTAAACTTTTTTTTTTTTAATAAGATGATACCTTATCAGTATTCACAATTTATTTTCTGTTTTTTTCTGATTCGTCCTACTCCTTCTTTCCCTTCTTCTGCCCTCCCTTCTCTTACAAAGCTGAAATACATGATTATAAATAGGAGAGGCTAAATCTCATTATCTAGCTGAAGTGTTAATTTCCTGTCTATGATGCATAAATAAAGTAAAAATACGTAGGCAGTGGTGGTCCTTTTTATGAAATACTGCTTTCTTTCCAGGTGGCACTTAAGAAACCTAAAGCATTCATTATTTTAATAAGCTAAAGTATTATTTTTTAAGTGTAACTTTTGCCAGATAGTACAGGTTTTGGGGGTAAGTTTTAAAATGCTGCTGTAAAAGGGACATCTTATCAGTTCTTCTGATGTGTATTCCCTGAGCCAATATCATGAATTTCTAGCACCTCTGTCTGAGTCAGGTGAAATGTGGAATCTCTTAAGTGAAAGTTTAATAATGATGGGAAATATCTGTAGTACATTCCAAAAGCTTGTATTTTTCTTGTTTCTCAAAAATTCTGTGTACCTATTTAATCAGAGTGTATTTAAATGGGAATCTTTAACTAGATTCTATAGCAACTGTAAAAAGTGTCATTTGATATTTTATAAAATGACTTCATGGGTTCCTTCATAGCAGTTCACAACTTTTTTTCCTCATGATTAGGCTTTCTTTTGGAGATTTGGTTTTTCTGAAAAATTGCCATTGTATGTTGAAAAGAGTAAAACCGATAACTACTGTATTTTCAATAATCCCCTAGATAGTTAGATTAACTCTTTTAAAATTCAAATTAGAAAAGCAGTTTAAAATATTAGATCTGAATGGGAGTTTACAAACTGTGCTCATTGTTCTCATTTTACAGGTGAGAAACTGGAGACAGGAAGAGGCTAAGTTACTTTCTCTAGGTTACAGAGCTATTAAGTGGCAGACTTGATGCATAAACACAAGCCTTGGATTTCCCAGCTCTTTTCACTTTACAGCTTATCCTTGATAAAAGGACGTGAATGAAAGTGAAAAATCACTGCTTACTTTTTTTAAAAAAAGTTTTTAGTTTTTATTGGGAATTGAGAGATAGTTTACATGGGAGAACATCGGTTTTACACTCATCATTTCATTGCAATGACTACAGTCCCCTCCATGCATCATCATTCAACAGTATTTGCTTCTATTCACTGTTTTTTTTTTTTTTTTAATGTACACAAAGCAGTCAGGAATATATAATCATCTAAAAAAACCAACCAAAGGGCACATTCTGCAAGCTTCCCTGATGGCAGCCAGCACACAACCTTTCTCTTTCCATGACTCTAGACTCCTCAGCTGCTCTCTCTCTCCATGTCATCATCTTTGCCTCCTTCTCTGGTGTCACTGCTTCTCTGGATACGGTCCCACATTCCACTTGTGCTCTTCTCCCTTGATGGTCCTAGGGTCCTCTGCTCCTGGAATGTAAGATTAACTACACCCCCTTTTAGTTACAAAACTTCTACCTTTACAGTTGTGACAGTCACCATTAGTCATGATAACAGTTACTCACTATTGAATAAAAAAAAAATCCTGTCCCCCATCTCCTTTTACCATATGTGTCTAGACAAGATGAAAACTATTCAGGGGGGATTTTTACCTTCTCCCATACGCTCTGAAACTAAACTCCCCTTTGAAAACTTACAAGCCAGTTGCTTCATGCCTTTATAGCCCCCCCAATTTAGGTAGCCACTGTCTAAGTTGCCTGTCCCTATGACCCCTGTATATAGAGGAGATAGGATTGATCCTTGATGTGAAGATTCCTTTCCTTTCAGTTGATATTTTGACCTACTACATCCATAAGTATAGGTCAAGTTCCTCAAATTGTAGGAATTTACACTTGTTTCCTTAATCAAAAAATTTTATCTTCTTCACTGCTTATTTTAGTTTTCATTTTTCCCCCACATTTTTACTGTTTTTTTTAAAAATTGAAATTTCCAAATAATATAGTGTCTTATTAGAACCATACAGTGATTCCTAGGTTGAAAACAGGACATTTAAAATCCATAATCAAATAACATTTGTTTGTTTCCGTTAATGCATGCCTTACCTTTGCTAGTTTAAGGTAAAACTATCATATTGTTCACACATACCCTGTTAAATCATTTTGCAGTTAATATTTTCAAATCAGTCTGTAGCTTATAAGACACTCATATCATCTGACAGCTTGAAAATTTAATAAAGATCTCATGCCTCTAACTTAGGGGAAGAATGAATAATGTTGGTCCTACTGTTTATATTTATTCACTCCAAGAAATGCTCATTTGAATACTTAACTTTTTTTCTACTGCCTTGGATCAAAGCTGCATAACAAAACAAATAACTCTAAACCCATAGTGACTTAATCTTTGTATTTTACATGAAAAAATGGATTCTTCCTTTTATTCACATGCATCACTCTTTTGTGTGGTTGTACAGTACATTGTTTTATTAAGTGCCATCTAGTCAGTTTTGAATCAGAGACCTTTTATAGGGTTTCTCAGGAGTGGCTGGTGAGTTTGAACTGCCACTCTTGTGGTTCAAACCAACTTGCAGTCCAGTGCTTATCCTACAGTGCCACACGATAGATCTTCCCCTAATGTGAATTATATTGTATTCTCTAAGCATTTTCATAATAAGTTTGTTAAAGCTGTATGAATTAAGTTAGCTTAGTTTGTATGTATTTGAGATTCGACAGTGCAGACATTCCCTGGTTATAAATGAGATCCATTCCTAAATGTATCTTTAAGTCATATTTGTAGGTAAGTTGGAATAGGACAGTGTGGTTCTTACTTTCCCTGATTTTAGTGCAAGAAAGGAACCCTGGTGGCATGGTGGGTAAAATATTGGACTGTTAACATAAGGTCAGTGGTTCACATCCACCAGCCGTTTTACTCTGTATTGTTCTGGGTTGCTGTGAGACTGCAATGAATTTGTTTACTTATTTTTATTTTTTCATGCAAGAAAAGGCTTAATGCCTTTTCAGTGATTTAAAAGCTGCACATGTCGTATAAATGAAGGTGATAGTGTTTGTTGTGAGCAGGATGAGCACTTGACTGTTAACCACAAGGTTGGCTGTTCAAACCTACCAGCTGCTTCTTGGAAACCATATGCAAGGTTTCTAGGAGTCTGAAGTGACTCAGTGGCACTGAACAACAAACAGACACAGCATGGGGTTGGTTCACTTGTTTGAAAGTGAGAGCAAATTTACAAAATACTCACGGGCAGGTAGGAGTTGTCCATAAGTCTGAGTGTGTAACCTAGGACTTCCTGCTTGTAGTTTTGAGTTTTCAAAAAAACAAAACAAAAAACTTTTAAATATACTTCAATTAGAAGCTCTATAGTTTCTTACTTTCATTCAAAAGGCTTTAAAGTTATAAATAAAAGAAGGATTGGTTTAGAAACGATAAAGCAGAAAGTGAATCTTAGGAGATGAAGGAATGAAAGACAAAAATGAGGAACTGGGACTGAACTGTACAGGAACTGAGAGTGAATCTTTGCTTATACTTCCAAGATGAATGGATTGTGACATTGTTGATCCATTCTGCTTGGCTTTCCCAGTTTACACAAATGGCTTCTTGTTATTTTAGATCTGACAATCTTAGTTGACAGGTTATACAAACAGTCTATGTTATCTGCCTCTGTATTTATGGCTTTGAATATAGAATGGGATTTAGGGCAAGGTCCTGAACAGAGATGCATATATGTGCAATTTAGAGCTTCCGTCAGTAGCCATGGAAAATATGTGGTAACCAGGTAAGTCACGTTTCATATATATGTTACATTGTATAGACTTGCAATAAATTGTGTTAATGTTAGAAGGCTGAGGGAATCAACAGATGGACCTCATGATATCGATGTCCTGAGTATGTAGATAGATGATTATAGATGATTTCAGTCAGTGTAGATTTTTATTAGCATTCTGGACAAATGCTTAGTTATATTCCAACCTGTACCAGATTAACATTTCATGAAGCTATGACATATTTACTGATGATTCAGATCCAAAAGGTACACTAGAATTTTGTTTCTAGTCATTTAATACAGCAAGGTATTAAATGTACCTGTTATATTATTAGAAAAATGACTGTCTTGAAGAAAAAAGAGGTTCATTTCCAAATAGCAACATTTTTAACATCTGGCTGACTGTTTGACCTAAGAAACATTATCTTAAAAATGATCGGAGAATTGCGATACCCTCTAAAGACAACTTTGTGTTCTAAATTTCTGTGATGCCTTGAAATGTTAGAGTGTAAGTTTGTGATTATATTCTTCACTTTGAAACAGCCTTTCTTTTCTGTCACTTGTACTGATTTTTTTTTTTTTAAACCAAAGGTATTACATTAGTAATTTCCACATTTCTTCTCATTGTTTTCAAGTCTTCTAGTATTTTTATCTTCTCACTCCCTTGATAATGCTGCTCTGTAGCTTACCAGCTTTTCCAGATGCCCAGTGTCACAGTTTGGGCTCCCCAGTGTATCACATTCCTATGGTTGCTGTAACAGGTATCCAGAAAGAGGGTAGATTGAAACAACAAAATTTTATTCTCTATTCTGGAGAGGAGAAGTTTGAATTCAGGGTGTCAGCCCTCTTCTCTCCCAAGGCTGTCAGGGAAGATCGTCCTTTTTCTCTTCTATCTGCTGGTGGTGTCAGATGTTCTTTCACTTTAAAGCAGCATAACTCCAGTCTCCTGCCTCTGTGTTCATATGGCTGCCCTTTCTCTGTGTCTGTCTCCTGTTCTTATAAGGACACCAGTCATATTGAAGTAGGGCCTACTGTACTGGAGTATGACTACTTACATACTACTTACAGTGTTAACTACTTACACCTGCAAAGACATTAGATCCACTAAGTTCACATCCACAGATACTCAGGTAAAACTTGAACATATATGTTGTGGGGACACAAATCAACCCATAACACCCAGAAAGCAGCTCTGAGTTGGAGATCAGTATGTGGGAAATTTATTAGAACGTGCCCTTGGGATCAACCCCTGTGGAAGAGAAGGATTGGGGAGAAGGAGAAGTTGGGTTGTCTTACAGACTCATTGAAGATCTGACCCCATGACAGACTCTGAGCTGGATGGCTCTTTATCATTGCCTTGAGTTAGAGAGAAGAGCTTAGGTCTTTATACCCATGTGTCAACAAGTCTTTGGATGCAGAATGCTTTGGGAAGAGTATCCGACCTTGTGTGAAGAGACTATGTACACCACCGTTCTAAAGACGGCTGATAGCTGAAGACTGCTGGCAGTCACAGCAGCTGGGAAATGAATTCTTCAGGGGATGTTGTGGTACATCACAGTTCCTGCCCCATTTTATTTTATATGCAAGTTTGCTGGGGACATGGGTGGCTCACAATTTTTCAGGAATGAAGAGTTGTAGGGAGGAATGGATAAGAACTTGAGAGATGATATAGAACCCAGGAGTTGGCTGTGGAAGATTTTATCTGCCACCTGAGTTGCTACTGATCGTTGCTTTTCTAAATAAGTTAAAAAGTTTTAGAAGTACTACATTGTCTATGTTGTTAAGCACTGTGGAGTCGATTCCGACTCATAGCGACCCTGCGCAGGGTTTCCGAGGCTGTAAATCTTTACAGGAGCAGAACCACTTCATTTTTCTCCTTGGTAGTTTCGAACTGCTGACTTTGAGGTTGGCAGCCTGACTCCTAACCACTTTGCTACCAGAGACATGTCTATGGGTCAGTGAAAAAGAGGAAGACCCCCCCAGTGAGATGGATTGACACAGTGGCAGCAACAGCGGGCTCAAACGTAACAGTTGTGAGGGTGGCTGAGGACTGAGCTGTGTTATGTTTTGTTGTGCAAAGGGTTATGAGTCAGAACCAAATTGAAGACACCTAACAACAACAACAGTGTATGTGGGAGTTACTGGGTGGTGCAAATAGTCAACATACTCAGATGCTAACCAGAAAATCAGAGATCCAAATTCATCCAGAGGCTCCTTGGAAGAAAAGTCTGGTGATCTATTTCTGAAAAATTAGGCACCCAAAACTCTGTGGAGCACACAGTTCTACCTCGCACACCACGTGGGTTCTCTAAGTCTAAATCTACTCAATGGCAGTGGTTTATCTATCTATATCCTTTTAAGTTACAGAAATCTGCGTAAACTCTTAAAGTATTTTATGCTGAGAAATGTGCTTAGCATTATGCACACAAATTCGGTAGTTTTTTGTAATACCTACTTGTTTTTAGGACTCCTGGCATGGCACTGTAGGATCAGCGCTGGATTGTGAACCACAAGTTTGACAGTTCAAACCCACCAGCTGTGTTCCTTGGAAACCCTAGGCAGGGTCACTGAGTCAGAACCAACTCGATGGCACTTCACAACCTATTTTTAGGGAGCATGATGGCGCCATACAATAAGCACTGGACTGTGAACCAAAAAGTTCATGGGTCAAAACTACCACCCACTCTGCTGGAGAAAACTGAGGGTTTAAATCCTGCAAAGATTTAAAGACTCCAAAACCTTATGTGGGTCACTATGAGTTGGAACTGATTTGAAGTCACTTAACAACAACAACATACTACTACTGACTGGAGTCCTGGTGTGATGTTATAGGTTAGGCACTGGACCGCAAGGTTGATTTGAACTGCAAGGTGGCAGTTCAAACTCACCCACCAGCCACTCCTTAGAAACACTGTGTTTTTTTTTGTCTGTTTGTTAAGTGCCGTCGAGTCAGTTCCAACTCATAGTGACCATTTATAGGGTTTCCAAGGAATAGCTGGTGGGTTTGAACTACTGACCTTATGGTTCACAGTCCAGGGCTGATCCCACAGGGCCACTTGATGGCACTTAATAACAAACAACAACAACTTCTTTTTAAGTTTCTTATTCTAAGTTGTCTGTTTGGTATATTTGCTAATACTGATCAATCACAGTTCATACTTTTTATATATATTTTGCAATTTTTTGCTTATGTACTCATATTCAGTGGCAGTTGGTTTCTAATTTTTTGTTTTCATAGCTGCAGAAATCCCGTTACCTAGTTTATGGAGTATTACTTTAAAGTGGTTTTCTGATTGTTTTTGCCACATACCCCAGGATTATTACTGGTCCAGGATTCAATTTTTTCTTAATTTCTTACCTTCAGATTCTCATACAAATAAGATTCAGACTTCAAAATTGTTTGTTGCAAAGGTTTAGGGTTTTGGTTTTTGGCTATAACATTTCCCCTGCCCCCTCACCCAGATTCTCAGAGATAAGCCCCATGAAGTTTTACTAAGACAGTAGGTAGGTTTGTCCTTATTCCCCCAAAGGCTATAATTGCAGCCTTTTGAAGACAGCTCTGTTTTAATGGAGAGACCTCAGTTCCAATTCTCTATCTCATATGTGTCTAAGACCTCTTCTTTTGGGTATCTGGGATGCTCCATACAGTTGTATCTATTTTATCTATGCTGAGGACTGTGAAATCTGGCTCAGATCTGCTCACCTGAGAGAGCACTTTAGAGGTGGCTCCATTGAGATTTCAATCTAGACCTAAGTGCACTAGAATCTGGCTTTTGTGCTTACTACTCTGCCCATCAGTTCTATTTTTGGTTTTACACCAGGAAATGTTTCTTTATTTAAAGCTATATTTTAATATTGTTAAACACCCCTCCCCATCTTTTCAGTGTTTATCAGTGTGTGTGTGTGTGTGTGTGTTTTTTTTTTTTTTGGTGTGTGTGTGTGTTTTTTCAGTAGCTCAGTTGACCATATTTCAGTACCTAGAATCCTTATTCTGCTTGTTTAAATGGGAGTAGTGTCTGACTGATGAGTGTTCATTTCAACACAGAGTACGTTCTAAAGAAATATGTTTTGGGTGCTGTTGAGGTGATTCTGACTCATAGTGACCCCATGTGACAGTGTAGAACTGCCCACCATGTGGTTTTCTGGATTGTAATCTTTATTGAATCAGATGGTGAGGTTTTTCTCCCATGGAGGCACTGGATGGATTTGAGCCACCAAACCTTAGGTTAGTACTATAATGCTTGTCTGTTGCATTACCAGGACGTCTTAATAAATGTTATACACTATTATTTGCACTGTTAAAAGCTTTGTTTTGCCAGTTAGGGTATAGTGGGAAGTGTTGTACAGTAGTAGCTGTGTTTACTCACTTAACAAGAAGAGGAAGTCTTAGATGACGCCCTAGAGAAACCAAAGGAGAAACTTTGTTCACTATAGTACAATGCTGAAACTGAAGCCTAGAGCCCCACCCTTTCTGATGGTGTGCCAAAGGTCACTTGGCACCATACATGAATTGAGAAGAATGCTCTAACAATCTTTCCTGGAGAATAGTTTAGAGGAATGTTACCTTGACTCTGTGTGAGTAGGTAAGTTTGAGTTTATGAATATTTTTCTTTTCTAAGCTTAAAGATCTAAATATTATAGTAAAGGGTGTTTCTAGACCGTAAAACATTTAGTAATACTTGTAGTCCTAGTAAGCCATTTGATAATTTAAAAAAATGCCCATTTGTTATTAAAAATAGATTCTTTTTTGTTGCAATAGGTGGTATCCAAGTTCAGTAGGGTCCTGCCTTCTTTCTCTTGAACTCTTCCTCTACAGTGATAGGAATTTAAAGGATTTCCTTCCCTTAGGGCTGGGGTGGGTAACCTTTATTCTGCCAAAATTTATAACATTCTCAGGACATACAAAATTATCAACTTGAAAATTAGCCTGCTGTGTTTGGTAAAACATTAAATTAACTCACCTCTAATGTGATGGCTCGAACTGTTGTTGCTTTGGCAGGACCAGGCCAGAAGATTTTGCCAACCTTATATGGCCTAAGGGCCGGACGTTTCCTACCCCTGCCTTAGGTCCTGGTGTTTAAGAGAAGAATTATTTATTTATTTATTTATTTATTTCTTTTTAAAATGTTACCTTAAAGACAAGACTTGTTGGCTATAACAGTTGTGAAAGCACAGGAATAGTTTTCTTTAAATTGTTTTGGAATTAATCTGATATACTGCTTTGGATTGTTTATATAATGTTAGTTGTACTATGAAAATTTGCTCATTAACCAAGTTCTGCCTTGGGTTATTATTGGCTTTGAGTCCACAGATTTACCCCTGCCAATTTCTGTGTAAACATTTTGCTTGGGACCTAAACAGTAGTGAAATACGCATATTTAAAGTTTTTTAAAAAAACATGTTTATAGAACATTCCTTTAAAAAAACAAAAAAACTTTTATTGTGACTTGAGTGAAAAATTTTTTTTATATATACACACATACCACACAGAAAAAATATATTTATTTAAATGTCCACAGGGCACATTTTTCAAGCCAGTCTCCTGCCCTAAGGCACACAGCCTTTCTCATTCATTCTATGAGCCTAGAGTTCTCAGCTGCTCTATCTCTCTATGCCACCTCCTCTGCCACTGTATCTGCTGTTGTTGCTTTTCTGGTTAGGATCCCATGCTCCATTCAGGCTCTGCCCTCTTGATGGTCCTTTTGTTTACTAATTAATTTTGATCCATGTATGTTGATAAACTGGTAAATATTTAAATGGTCAATTATTTGAAGGTCTTAAAGAAAGATGTTAAGAAACTCTAAATAACTTGGTAATTATCAACTTATCATGTTTTAAGTATCAAACTTGATTTCAGTGACTCACATATATAAATGTTAATGCATGTTGTTGTTGTTAATAACTGTCAAGTCAATTCTGACTCAAGGTAACATCGTGTGTGTACAGAGTTGAACTGTTTCATAGGGTTTTTAAGGCTGCTTATGCCCTCTCAGAAGCAGATTTACCAGACTAGTCTCCAGTGTGCCTCTAAGTGGGTGCCAATAGCCAAACTGTCAGCTAATTGTCCAACAGTAAATTAACTAAATGGGACACTCAGGAAACTCTCTTAATATATTTGTTGAGTCAATTCTGACTGATAGCAACCCTGTGTAGGGTTGCTGAAGCTTTAAATCTTTATGGGAACAGAAAGCCTCATCCTTTTCTTGCAGTGTGGCTGGTGGGCTTGTACCGCTAACCTTTTTTTTTTTTTTTCCTACAATACTAAGTGAGATACCTTGAGACGTGTTACAAAGCTTTGATCACCTTTACAGGCAAAATTCCAAGGTAGATGGCAGTATCATGCTGAATGTAAATCTTAGGTATGCTGTGGGAACAGATTGTAAATTTTTTTGTCCTTTGACTCTCCTGTTCTCTCCTTCAGGGAGGATATCTATACCTGGCATTTTTAAAAAGAAGTGTCTGTCTTGCAGCCATTAGACTTTGAAACAGCCTCTTCAATTTAGCTTGAGGAAATTGTGTTTTAGAGGAGTTATAACTGTTCAGAGAATAAGTGGCTTTTTCTCATTTTCTATGTAAATAATTCAGAAAGAAGTTGTATAGACAATATCTTTTTTTGTTTTATTTTCCAGTGGTATCTTATGCCATTAATCTATCAAGGTAGGTATGAAATTTAGTTAGGGGAACTACCTTGGAATTTTAAGAAGATAATGCTAAGCTCATTATAATTTATAATGACTAGCTTGGTTAAACTATGTAAAATTTTTGTTCAGAGGATATAAAATGAAGTTGATTATTATAATTGTGATCATTTACCCTAGAGGATATTTTAAATTTTATTAAACAAGTATTCTTTAAAAAATCCTTTTATTTTAGAGTTTATGTTTGTTGTTGTTGTTGTTAGGTGCTGTGGAATTGGTTGTGACTCATAGTGACCCTATGTACAACAGAACAAAACACTGCCCGGATCTGCGCCATGCTCACAATCTTAGCTGTACTTGAACCCATTGCTGTTGCCACTATGCCAATCCATCTCTTTGGAGGTCTTCCTCTTTTTCACTAATTCTCCACTTTACCAAGCAGGCTGTCCTTCTCCAGGGATTGGTCCCTCCTGATATTATTTCTGAAGTACCAGAGAAAAGTCTCACCATCTCGCTTCTGAGGAACATTCTGGCTGTACTTCATAAAAATCCATGGTACTTTTAATAGTCTCCGACACCATTACTCAAATGCATCAGTTCTTCTGTGGTCTTCCTTATTCATTGTCCAACTTTCACATAGATATGAGGCAATTGAAAATACTATGTCTTGTGTCAGATGCACCTTAGTCCTCAAACTGACATCTTTGTTCTTAAGCATTTTACAGAGGTCTTGTGCAGCAGATTTGCCTAATGCAATACATCCATTGATTTCTTGACTGCACTTCCAGGGGTGTTGATAGTGGGTCCAAACAGAATGAAGTCTTTGACAACTTCAGTCTTTTTTCCAGTTATCATGATGTTATTTATTGGTCCAGTGGTGAGGATTTTTTTTTGTAATTGAGGTGTAACCCATACTAAAGGCTGTGATCTTTGATCTTCATCAATAAGTTTTTAAGTCCTCTTTGCTTACAGCAAACAAGGTTGTATCATCTACGTATTGTAGGCTTCAATACTGATGTCACATTCTTTTTCATAGAATCCAGTTTTTTGGGTTATTTGCTTAGCGTACAGATTGAATAAGTATGTTTTTGGGTTTTAAAAGTTGCTTAATGCTGTTGTTCTAAGTGTCATCGAATCGGTTCCAGCTCATAGTGACCCTGTCTCATAGTGACCCTATATAGAGTTTCTGAGGAGCTCTGGTAGCGTAGTAGTTATGAATCAGGCTGCGAACCTTAAGGTCAGTGGTTTGAAACTACCAGCCGCTCCACGGGAGAAAGATGAGGCTTTCTATTCCCGTAAAGATTTACACCCTTGGAAACCCTGTACAGGGTCACTGTGGGTTGGAACCGACTCAACGGCACTTAACAACAACAACAACATAGAGTTTCTAAGACTTTTAATTTTTGTGGGTGCAGAAAGCCTCATCCTACTCCTGCAAAGTGGCTGGCGGGTTTGAACCGTGGACCCTGTAGTTTACAGTCCAATGCTTAGTGTATGGAGCCACTGTGCTCCCCTGCAGTTTCATCAGTCCAGTGCTTATCCTACAGGGCCATACTAGGAATTACTTTTCCTAGTATGTACTTTTCAGCTACATGACTAAAGCATACTTCTTATGTTGGGTAAAGTTCAAGGTGTTTGTGTATAGAATCGAGTATAGAATGCATTAACTATATTTGGGAATTTGACCCAAAGAAACTTTGATAGTTTTAATTCTCAATGTATTTCTTAAAATGTTAAAGGGACTTGTGGAATATTGTCCCTCTGTGCTTGCAAATTCTGAAATGAATTGAATGTGTGTTTCTTAAGCTTGTGTCAGATTGCTTATGATCAGTTATCTGCGAAGGCTTTGGTTTTAGGACCATTGCTATTCATTCTCTTGATTAGTAAAAGTATGTTAAGTGTCAGATATTTAGCTCTAATTTCAAAACTCTATAATTTAACTTTCCTGATTATATGATCCTTATCACCACATTTTAAATTCTGGTAACAATTCACTGACAGTATTAATATATTACTATTTGGGTCTATTGTATTAGTTACCTTCATTGTTTCTAAGAAATTTCCTTTACCCCCCTTTGCGGGTAATTTTTTACTTAACTAATTTAGATAATTTGCCAGACCAAATGACACAGTTACTGTCCATCAAGTAGAGCTGTGAATATCTATTTTTTGCACAAAGACTCAGATTGTGAAAGCTCTCCTACTGCTCTGACTTGACTTTCCAAAGGTTCTTGGAATGATTTCCCTTAACTTATTCAAAGCCTGTGCTTGTGAAAGCCAACTGGGCTCCTCTTTGCCCAATCATAACTCATGTTGTATTCCCCTCACCAAGCGTGTTTCCCATCATCTAAAATCCAAACTCCAGTTGTAATTTTTCAGATCTAGTCATATGTTGTAATTGATGTCATAAATTTCTTGTTCTTTTTGCTTTATGCGTCCTGTTTCCTCCTGCTGCTTTTTCTTTACTCATATCCCTCATTTTCCAAAATTTACCTTATTCCTAAAGTATACGAACCATACTGATGAAGTTTCTCTTTGTCCTTTCTCCCAACATTGAAAGTAATCTTTCTGTTTTGTACTTTGTGCATTTTCTGATGGTGCTTTGTGTTCTGTCTTACGTTACAGTTATTTTTACACATGCTATCATGTATTGCATGTTACAAGGTGAGTTGTTGAGAGTTGACTAAGTCTTAAATGATTAACTGAGCTATTTAAGACTTTGTCTCTTGCCACGTGAGTCAGAGGTGATTTTATTTTGTTTTTCCTAGTTCCTTTATATTCAGTAGTTGCGCATATTTGGTAACTGAATAAATGGAATGACAGTACAGTGAGCTATTGATGACTAGACATTGTACTCCTCTGTTGAAATGGACATTTGGGAGTCAGATAAGTCATGGTTTGGTTTGGCTGTCTGAATCAGAGCTGTCCCCAATAGAGAAAGCTGAAGAACCAGTTAAGGATACAGTGAAAACATGTTTTACATAGTGGCTTAGTATTGAGTCCTGGTGTGGTGCCATAGAATGAGCACTTGATCTCAAGGTCAATTTGAACCTCAAGATTTACAGTTCAAAGTCACCAGCCACACCTCAGAAACCCTATGCAGGATCGTTGTGAGTCGGAAGTGACTCAATGGCATTTAACAACAACAATATTGACAGGCAAAGAACAGCTTTCTAAATAAAGAGTTTTGGCTGATAGAAAGTTGAAGACTAACACAGGCTTTGTAAATAGAGATGATAGCTCAGAGTAAGGACTTTACACTATTTTTTGAGAAATTAATGAAATTAATTTGACATGCTTAACATCCATTAAGTACTGCTGTGAATATCAATTTTAGGCACAAAGACTGGGATTGTGGCTGTGGAGAGCTCTCCTACTGTTCTGACCTGGATTTCCAAAGGTTCTTTGAATGAATTCTTTTCAGTTACCCAAAGTTCGCTATAATGCTATTTTGGAAAATTAGAGTTTGTTCCTCCATGATTGCTATTAGGGAAGAATTTGAGCATCATGCAAATTTCATGCTTTCTTATGTGTGATTTAATCTGGGAAATACTAGGTAAATGTGGAAAATTTCACTTAGCCGAATTGCACTGGGTAGGAATACAAATAACTTCAGTTACCTCAGTTTACCCTTAAGCTCTAAGGGTTTGAAGTCAGACTTGGTTCAAGAACTAGTTCTGTCTTTAAACTGATGAGTTATTGATATTGGGCAAGCCTCATTTGTAAAATAAAAACAGTAATATTAACTACTTTATAAGGCTTTATGAAGATTACATGAAAATATTAATGTCCCATACTTATAGTGTGGACTCCTGGTATGATGCTGTAGGATCAGCACTGGACCACAAAGTCAGCAGTTCAAACCTACCAAATGCTCCTTGGAAACCCTACAAGGGTTGTTAGGAATCTGAATTGACTCAACAGCACTAACAGTAACAAAGTATCTGTGTGGCCTGCAAAAATACTGTGATTTAGCCCTTAATAGAAAGTGTTCCAACCCCTGACCCTGATCATGAAGCAAATAAATAAATAAATAAAGGTGAAACTTGCTTTCTTTTAGGAAATCAGATTATATTTGGAACGAATGAGAATTATTTATATTTCATGTAAATATAATGGGAAAGTATTATATTTCATAGGAGGCTTTATTTACAAAGATGTACCCTTTCCCCTACATGTCAGAAGGAATTGGTACTTATTTAGCATGCTGTTTTGCTAGGGCTTTTACAGATTTCGTATTTACTTCCCTTGTTCTTTGAGAGATACTATTATAACCACTTTACAAACAAGGAAAGTAGACTCATGGAGGTTGAGTAAGCGGAAAGTTGCGTATTGATAAGTGATGGGATTCATGCGCAAGTTTGTCTGGCTCTAAAGACGTCCCCAAAGAAGAACATGGTATAGAAAATTTGTTAGTGAAAATAAATTTTTACTAGAATATAAATGGTTCAGAATTCTGGCTTGAAAATGTCTAAATAGATATGAGATGTGTAGTAACTTTGTTGTTGTTTTTAAATGCCATTGAGTCAGTTCTGACCCATAGCGACCCTGGATAGGGTTTCCAAGGAGCAGCTGGTGAGCTTGAACTGCTAACTTTGCAGTTCAAACAGCTTTGCAGTCTGGCTCATTAACTCACAGAACCATACTGTGTAAACTAAAATAAACCATGTCACTTGTACACACAAAAATATAATTAGTTGGAGAAATGTGTAATTTTATAAATTTGCATATGAAGGGAGGACTTTGAAAAAATTGTATGGAATTACGAAGAAAATATAGAAAACAAAATTCAATTATATTAAAAGCTTAAAATGATATATATTTGAAAGAAAATGGAAGTGTAAAATGTTTTTACTGTAAACTGCAAAGTAAAAATCATGTTTTGACTCAATAGAAAATATACCATGCAGTAATATATTAGGAGCCCTGGTAGCATGTAGTGTGTTATGAGTTGGACTGCTAACCACGAGCTCAGCAGTTCGAATTTACTTAGCCACTCCTTGGGAGAAGTTTTCTGTTCCCCTGAAGATATACAGCCTTGGAAACTCTATATATACAGGGTCACTATTAATCAAAACCCACTTCACAGCACACAACTACCAACCACCACTATCACCACCAGTAACATATGTCTAGTTGTAAAGCTTTATGAAGAAAAATTTGGTGTTCTATGAAAACATGCAATAAGGAATCTAAGGCTTCCTGAGGAGGGGTCAGTGAAGTTGAGGTATAAGAACTAGCAAAGCCTTAACTGTATTATTGTCTCTGAATAGAACTTTTGACTTAGAGACAATCTGCACAGAAAAGACATGAAAAAGGAATCCAGACTACATGCTCCAACTGAATCCGATCCTGAGAAACAGACGTAAATTTGCATTATTATAGTATTACGACGAAATCTGAAATGGATTGAATATAGCCATTTTTCTAAAAGTAACTAGCTCACGGAGTTTGTCTGTATTAGAACACATGATCACTCGTGACCCAACAGGACATGATAATCAGGCTTAATGATTTAATGATGATATTAAATACTCAAATACTATATTAGCTGAGTATTATTCGTCAAAAATTAAATTTGAATTTCTGAACCCAGATAACTTCATTTTTAGGTTGTTGAGTAATTGAAGAATTTAAAGTAGAAAGAGAAGGTGGAGAGAGTTGTATAGTTGTTGGCTTTAAAACAAAGTTGTGGTAGCCATGGGAGGGAATATTGTACAAAGAGATGTACTATAAAGTGCAGGGGAAATACAAATTCATAGCAGTTAAGGAAAAAGAGAAGGTAATCTTAGATGAGAAGTTGGATGGGAGTTACAGACAAAAGGAAGGAAAACACTTAGGATCATTCTGAAATGTTCATCTTTGAAATTTGAATTTAAAAAATGCTAAGTGTTGATAAATGACAAAAACCAACATATGTACAATTGATTATAAAACAATTCAACATCCTCAATGTTTTTACATATGCATAATCCTTTAGTCCTGGTGTGGCACTGTGCATTAATGTGCCAGACTGCAAAGCTGTTTGAACTACCAGGTCACCAGTTCAAGGTCACCAGCTGCTCCTTGGAAACACTATATAGGGTCACTATGGGTTGGAACCGATTTGAAGTCACCTAACAACAGCAGTCCTTTAGTTAACCATATCAGATTACCAAGGGATTAATGAAGTTTGACCAATTTCTTACTGAATGTCATAAGTCTGTGTCCTTACTATCAAGGCACAATTATTGACTAGCAGATGAGATAAGCACATGATATGAATTGTACATGTTGTTTGATCAGTGAAAAGAAAGATCCCTGCTCTCCCAGCCCTGCAATCGCTACCAAATACTAAAGGTTTTGCAAAGTGTATTTGTTTTGAGAGGAAAAATAATGGTACTGGAAGTCAGGTGGAGAACTATTGGTTTTTCGAAACTGATTGTTTCCAAATAATAAAATGACTGAGTTATATATTGTCACTGTCACCTTGCTAACTATTGATTTGCCATAAAACATCAAGAAAATGATAATGTTGTTAAGGGAATTTACCAACATGTTTCTTGTACCTCTTAACTACATTTGACATAATTTTGTAATTCTTATTAGTGTTTTGTATATGGTGGTGGTGGTTGTGTGCTGTGGAGCTGGTTCATACTTAGCGACCCTGTATAGGAATTTCAAGGCTGTAAATCTTTATGGGAACAGAAAGCCTCATCTTTTTCCCTCGGAGCGACCAGCACACTTGAATTGCTTGCCTTGCAGTTTGCAGCCCAGCTCAAAATCCACTACACTGTCAAGGATCCTTGATATTTGGTATGTTGTTGTTGGTGTTAAGTGTCATCAGTCGAGTTGGTTCTGACCCATAGCAACCCTGTGTAGGGTTTCTGAGGAGTGGCTAGTGAGCTTGAACTGCCGACCTTGATATTCAAACTGACTTTGCAGCACAGCGCATTAACCCGCAGTGCCACACTGTTGTTGTTGTTGTTAGATACCAATGAGTCGGTACCGACTCATAATGACCCTGTTACAACAGAACAAAACACTACCCGGTCCTGGGCCAACCTCA
>NW_006408604.1:7198385-7222518 GCF_000296735.1 Chrysochloris asiatica
CCAAATTTCTTGGCAGAGATGAGTGAGTGCCTTCTGTGCCGCCTCACTTTCTTGAAAGATTTCAATTTTTATTCCATCAATTCCTGGTGCCTTGTTCTTTACCAGTTCCTTCAATGCACCTTGGACTTCTTCCTTCAGTATCATTGGCTCTTGATTATATGCTACCTCTTGTAATGTTTGTACAGTACTCTGTGTATTCCTTCCATCCTCTTTAGATGCTTTCTGCGTCATTCAATAATTTGCCCAGAGAATCCTTCAATAATGAAAGTTGAGGCTTGAATTTTTTCATTCAGTTCCCCCATCTTGAGAAATGCTGAGTGTGTTCTTCCTTTTTGGTTTTCTGACTCCAGATCCTTTCATATTTTGTTGTTAATATTTGACTTTGTCTTTTCAAAGTGACCTTTGAAATTTTTTGTCAGAAGAAACTTGTTTTCCAGTGTAGAGATGCTAAAGCAAGTTTAAGAAATGAGGAGGTACAAGTGCTGAACAGAAATCGCCACACTAGGACTCCTGATGTTTGTAATAGAACATTATAATGGACTTATGAATTATAATAGCAGAATCTGTTTATTTCCTTCTTTTGAATTGTTAAAACTTTGATCTTTGCAGCTACTTAATTGTATAAAAAAATTTTTTTTAACCTACTTTGGAAGATTTTGGAACACTAAAATATTTTGTTTTGTTCACTGATTATTTTTTCTCAAAAACTATGTGCATTTAGATTATTTAAAACCACAACAAAAAAATTTAGGGAATTAAAATATTTTTGAACCCTTTTATAAGTCAAGAGATCCTTTTGTAAGTAGTATATATCTTTTAAACTCTTATATATTTTTCAAATAAGTTGTCTTATTTTAGTAGAGTGGGGCAAAATAGTTAATCAGCCGCTTACTATCTGAAGGTTGACTGCCTCATATTCACCCATTAACTCCATGTGGGAAAGACCCGGTGATCAACTTTTGACAGGTCACAACCATTGACAACTCTGTACAGTGCAATTTTACTCTGAAACATATGAGGTTGCTATAAACTGAGCGTGACTCAGTGGCATCTGGTTTGGTTTTGACTAAAGTTTATTAGGGATGGAGCATAGAACTTCATTCAATTTGACTAATGAGGAATTAAGGATTAGTAAAATGTGTTTTTTTCTAGAGATATAGACAGAATTGGAGTATTGGGGTCCTGGTGTGGCACTGTGGGTAATAATCTGGACTGCAAGGTCAATTTGAAGTGTCAGCAGTTCAGTTTCACCAGCCACTCCTCGGAAACCCTATATAGGGCTGCTGTGCTTTGGAACCGACTCCACAGTACTTTACAACAACACCAGCACGGGCTGAATAATGTTAGATCTGGAGCAGAAATTGATAGTTACAAATTAGGATTGTGTTTATTAACTTTTATTAGCCAAACAACCAGTTGAAATGGAGTTGATTTTGACTCGTAGTGATCCCATGCATTATAGAGGTAAACTGTGTTCCACAGAGTTTTTAATGGCTAATTTTTTATAAGTAAATCATCAGGCCTTTCTTTTGAGGTACCTTTGGGTGGACTTGAATTTCCAACCTTTCAGCTGAGCAGGTTAACTGTTAGCATGATCCAGGGGCAGTGGCAATAAATAACAATCATTAAAGTAGGTTGTTATTATCTATGTGCAAATCTATCTCCTGGAGTCTTGATATGGTTCTATAGGATAAACACTGGACTACTAATCATAAAGGCAGCAGTTGAAACCCACCAACCACTCCTCAGAAACCCTAATCAGGTTCACAGTGAGTCGGCACTGACTCTTTGGCACGTAACAACAACAACAACAACATATCTATCTCACTAAACTGGATGCTCCTGAAGGAGAAGAACCATGTCATTCTTCCGCCCTCCTGCTAAGAGTGTTGTTGTTGTTAAGTGCCGTTGAGTCGGTTCCAATCCATAGCAAACCCATGTAGAATTTCCAAGGAGTGGCTGGTGAGCTTAAACTGCCAACCTTGCAGTTCAAACTGGCTTTGCTGTCCAGCATATTAATAGCTGGTAAAAACCAAACTAAGTCCACTGCCTCCAAGTTAATTCCAACTCATAGTAGTAACCTGTTAGGACAGAGTAGAACTGCTCCATAGGGTTTCTTAAACTGTAAATCTTTAAAGGAACAGACAGCCTCATCTTTCTCCTGTGGAGTGGCTGTTAGGTTTGAACCACTGAACTTTTGATCACCCAGTCCAACACTTAATCCCCTATCCCACCAGGGCCACACAATACTTGGTAGGTAATATAAATATTCAAATGTTAAAAAACAGTAGATGAATTTTTTATGTGATTTTACTTACTATATAGGCTGATGCTTGCCTCTAATATGTAATCACTGTTCTGGTTGCATACTGATTATGAGTTGGACTGCTAACCATAAGGTCCGCAGTTCAAAACTACTAGCTGTTCCATAGGAGAAAGATAAGACTTTCTGCTCCCATAAAGGTTTACAGCCTCAGAAACCCTATACAGGATCATTGTGAGTTGGAACTCCATGGCAGAAAACCACCACCACCACAATGCATAAGGTGTGATTCCTTTCACAGTTTCAGTAATGATTAATAGACATTCTCTGGGCAAAAGTATCAACCAGTTGAATTTTTCTTCAGTAGCTTGTCATTGCTCCATTTCTGAACAGATTTATTGTATTTCTGGATGCACTGACTTTCTTTCACTCTGTCGCATGGGTAAATAATGCATTTTTAAGAAAAGAAGGTGACTTTTTATTAGCCCAGAATCACATCAGGCAGATAGGCTGGTGAGCTTGAACCACCAACCTTGTGGTTCAAATGGACCTTGCAATCCTGCGTATTAACCTGACTCCTCTAGAGTAGTGTTAGCCCTGAGAAATTGTATTACAGTTCCTTAGGCTGCTGCTTAGGCTAGAATAAATATGCTCTTTGTATTCTGCTCCCTAGTGAGCTACAGGTCAGAGGGATCTGACTTATTGAGAATAATTCCTCAGTCCCATTCTCTAAGTAGAAATTTATTTTTCAAATGTTTAGAACTGGAAATATGTAATTATTGAATTTTTAAAGTAATTTCCATGAACTGGTTATGAGTATAAGTGAACACTTATTATTAGCTGACTTGACATGACAAAGGATGGTCTTTTACTGAACTCAAAATACTGTGAGAGTTAGGAGTTTGAACTCTTTCCAGTCTAGATTACTCCAGAGGAAACAAACAGCAAGATTCAGTTTAATTGCTTGTTATTTTGAAGAAGGAAATGTTATGTGTATTTTTCTCCCCAAGGGTTATGTTCAGAGCAGTATCATTTTGGTGTTTTGCAGTTCTGTGAGATATTTCCAATGTTTTAGAACTAAAAAAACAAGTTAGCCGGACATCAATGCAGCTGGACCCTGGAATGCTTCAAAATTTATCTAAGCAATTGTTATTCCTTCAGATTAAGAACTTGGTATTATGTGTGCCCAAATCCTATTGATACAATAGTCACATTGTTGTTGTGAAGGGCCATTTGAGTCAGTTCTGACTCATAGCAACTCTTATAGGGTTTCCAAGGAGCAGTGGTACGTCTGAACCACTGACTTTACAGTTAGCAGTCCAGTACTTATCCTACAGCAATACACTAGGAATAGTCACTTCAGAATTTGTTAACTATGAGTATATACAGGAAGCACACATGTGAATATAGTCATGGATTCATGTAGTGATAAAAATGTTTATCCTTGTGTGTTTATTGTTACTTGGTACCATCAACCTTGTGGACAACCAAACAGAATGGAATACTGCTTGGTCTTGTACCATCCTTTAGCCCATTGTGTTATCCTCTGTGCCATTCCATCTCAGTGAGAGTCTTTCTCTGTCTTGCGGATTCCTTCTATTTTACTGATCATGGTGTTCCTCTCCAGGGACTTGGCCCTCCTGATGGCATGCCCAAAGTTTGTGAGACAAATTCTCACCGCCCTCTCTTCTAAGGAGCATTCTGACTATACATTTTCCAAGACAGATGTGTTCATTTTTCTGGCACTCCGTGACATATTCAGTGTGCTCCACCAACACCATAATTCAAAGGCATCAGTTCTTCTTCAGTCTTCCTTATTTATTTTCCATGTATGTATAATTATATGCTTGTATGTATGTGTGAGCACTTAAATAGTTTAAGCGCTAACAAAGGAGCTCTGGTAGTGTAGTGATTACCAGAGTCAGGCTGCTAATCTCACGGTCAGCAATTAGAAACTACCAGCTGTTCTGCAGGAGAAAGATGAAGGTTTTTGCTCCTGTAAAGATTTAACAGCCTCGGAAACCCTGTACAGTGTCGCTATGAGTCTGAACCGACGCCATGGCACATAATAGCAACAACAATCATGATGTATTAGTCTGTCTGGATTTGAGGCTTTACCACTTACTAAAAGCATTAGTATCTGTCATCACATCAAGTCCGACCTACAGCTAACTCACACATGTGAGAATAGAACTGTGCTCCATAAGTTTTTCACTGGCTGGTTTTTTATAAGTTGTTCACCAGACCTTTCTTCTGATGTACCTCTGACTTGAACCACCAACCACCACCACTCAACTGCTACTGAGTTGAACAGTGTAGAGCTGTTCCCTAGGATTTCAGAGACTGTGAATGTTTACAGGAGCAGACAGTCTCGTCTTTCTCCTGGGGAGTGGCTGGTGTCTGAACTGCCCACCTTGCAGTTAGCAGCCCAACACTTAACCCACACCACCATTAGGGCTCCTTAACCACTTACTGGTGGTGGTGGTTATGTGCCGTGGAGTCGGTTCCGACTCAAAGCGACCCTATGCAGGGTTTCTGAGGCTGTAAATCTTTACAGGAGCAGAAACCCTCACATTTCTCCTGCAGAACAGCTGGTAGTTTCCAACTGCCGACCTTGAGGTTAGCAGCCCAATTTGTAAACACTACACTACTAGAGCTCCTACTAGCTATATGTTATTGGGCAAGGTACTTCATTGTTTTATGCCTCATTTCTTCATGTATAAAGTAGAGAAATTAATACTACTTAACTCTTGAGTTCTGCTGTAACACTGTAGGAAGAGCATTGAACTGCTAACCACAAAATCAGCAGTTAAACCCATCAGCTGCTCTTTGGAAACCCTATGTAGTATTTCTAGGAGTCAAAACCGACCTAACAGCACACAACAACAAATCTTTTAGAGTTATTGTAATTATTAAATGAGTTAATGGTTGCAAAGAATTTAAAACCATAATTTATAAGCCACAATAAACGCCCCCCGCCCCCAAAACCCACTGCTGTTGAATGGGCTCCAACTCCTAGTGACCCGTATAGGATTTCTGAGACAGTAAATCTATATTAGAGCGGATAGCCTCTTTTTTTCTCGTGAGGAACAGCTGGTGAGCTTGAACCGCCTACTTTGTGATTAGCAGTTCCAAAGCCTAACTCAAAGTACCACCAGGGATCTTTTATATGCACACATAACAGCTTGTTGTTGTTGTTGTTAAGTGCTATAGAGCCCATTCTGACTTAGAGTGGTACTGTACAGGATTTCTGAGGAGTAGCTCGTGAGTTTGAACTGCCGACCTTGTTTGGAGTCCATTGCTTATCCTACAATACCACACCAGGAGTACTGTAAGGGCTTAGTAAGTGTTACTTGTTCGTGTAAATTATTTTCAAAGACTGTCTGAACAGTGGATTAATGGAGAATAAAGGCATTATCTAAAGGGAAAGAAGCAGACAACTATTTCAAAGCCGAAGACTAGTTAATTCCTTGGATAAAGATCATAAAATTGTTTCTTTATTGTTAAGAAGTTTTGGTATAAAGAGAGATATGTGCAGGTGGTGGTGGTGTGCTGTGGAGTTGGTTATGACTCAGTGACCCTGTACAGGGTTTCCAAGACTGTAAATCTTTCTTTCTCCCATGGAACAGCTGGCTGTTTTGAACTGCTGACCTTGAAGTTAGCAACCCAACTCATAACCATTATACTATCAGAGCTCCTTAATATACCTTGAATTTTGAGTTTTCTTTACTATATTTAAAGTCTTAATTTTTTTAGGACCTGGTAATATATATTTTTATGAAATGTCTTCCACTTTGAAGCCTGGTTGGCTTTGGAAAATATAATTGCTTTTGTGTTAGACTTTAATTTTGTCTTAATCAGTGTTTGAAAGAAATGGCACTTGTATAGACTTCCTTCCAAGAAAAACATTGGGTGTTTCAGGAAGTGGTCTTGGTGAGTCAGAGGATAATACTTTTTCCTCTGAGTCAGTTTTGAACCTCCTTGATATAAATAAGCATACTTTTACCAAAAGTTCTCCTTTTTACACCAGATGTTAAAGTCATCAGAGATGCACTGCTTCATCAACAGCAGTCCATTGATAGTTTCATGCAGTGAATACTGGGGTTATTATCTTATGTGACTACAGACATTTTGCTGAATAGATTCTTTTTCATGCTTATTCAGGTCTGTACTCTTAGATTAATTTTCCTCTTTCATCAGTTTTGCTTCAGATAGTCAGGCAATCATTTGTGTAGCTCTTAGAAGAAGTCCATATATGGATTTGTAATAATATAAAATTTTGGCCACTAAAATTTTATGAATTTTCTTTTAGCATACTTATGTGAAACTGTATAGCACAATCTTAACCCACTGCCATCGAGTGAATTCTGACTTCGATCAACTATGTACAGCACGGTAGCACTGCTCCTTGGCATTTCCGAGACTGTAAATCTTTAAGGTAGTACACGGCCTCCTTTTTCTCTCACAGAGCATCTGATGGGTTTAAGCAGCCTACTTGGCACTTAGCAGCCCACTTCTTAGCCCACAGTGTCACTAAGTCTCCTTAGTACCACCTCAGTAAGAGCATTATTCTGTAAAATACTGTACAGGTCTTTACAGAATAATTTTTATAAATATTAGAGCCCATTGTGTGTTCAGTTTCAGGTCGCTGCAGTTGAGTATAATAAAGCATGTCACATGATTTTTTTGGTTTCCCAGTGCATATAAAAGTTACGGTTTAGATTCTACTTTAGCATAACATTATGAAAAAGTTTGAAATATTGTGAGACTTACCAAAATGTGACGCAGAGACACAAAGTGAGCACATGCTATTGGAAAAATGGTGCTGATAGAGTTGCTCGTTATGGGTTTGTCACACAACTTTAATTCCTAATAAGTGCAATATCTGTGAAACACAATAACGAGAAATGCACTGAAACAAGGTATGCCTGTACTGGTTTGCCACACCCCAGAGTTATGTAGGGGATACAAAGGAATAAGCCAGAGTGGTTCTTTATGTTGTTAGGTGCCACCGAATCGGTACCGACTCATAGCAACCCTGTGCTCAACAGAACAAAACACTTCCTGGTCCTGGGCCAACCTCACAATTGTTGCCACGCTTGAGCCCATTTTGCCAATACATCTCGCTGGGGGTCTTCCTCTTTTTCTCTGACCCTCCACTTTACCAAACATGATACCCTTCTCCAGTGACTGGTCCCTCCTGACAATATGTCTGAAGTATGAGAGATGAAGTTTGGCCATCCTGGCCTCCAAGGGGCACTCTGGCTGCACTTTTTGCAACACAAATCTTGTTGGTTCTTTAGGCAGCCCATGGCACAGGATCAAAGATGAAAAATAATTGTAAAGTGAATGAACGTTGTTAATGTTAAGTTGGTCAGGGAAGGTGTTTAACAGATGGTGAAACTGAATAATTGAACAATTGCTAGATGGAAGGTTTGCAGTAGTAGGGAGGATAAATAGGATAAAAGCAGAGGTCTTAAGTTGACTGACTGCAAGATATGCTCAGAGAAGAGTAATGGTTCATATGTGGAAATACTGGAGGGAATAGGGAAAAACTGGAGAAGATTTTTAGGGCAAAATCCTCATGAGCCTTGACTGCCCAGATAAGGAATTCTCCTTATTTTTCCTATTACGAGTGTCTAACTGGTAATGTCATTTATTTTGATCATTATATATTTTTTCAGTTGTGTTTGGTTTGCTACAACTGGTTTTCACTTCAATGCATTTCATTTTAGATCTAGTATTTAAAGAAAAACCCTCTATTTCTATTACTGTATAATATATGAGTTCTTTAGGAAAATATGGGAATCAATCTCTCTGTCCATTATATATCTATCTGTCTCTTTTTCTTTCTTTCTTTCTGCCTTTCTTTCTCCCTCTCTCTCTCTCTCTCTTCCTTTCTGCCTCTTTGTAAGGAAATGTTATTTTGTGTGCCATCGATTTGGTTCTAACTCATAGTGGCCATGTATAGGGTTTCTGAGAAGTGGCTGGTGGGTTTGAACTGCCAACCTTGTATTTAGTAACCTACAGTGCCATATTTGTTGTTGTCATTAAGTGTTGTTGAATGGGCTCCAATTCATAGCGACCCTATATTGGGTTTCCAAGAAGTGACTGGTTAGTTTGAACTGCTAACCTTGTGGTTTGAACCAACCTGTAGTCCAGTGCTTTATCCTACAGTGCCACATGAGGACTCCACAGTGCCATATAGATATATGTATATATCTATCTCAGTTGATCTTTGTGGTTTTTTTTCATATAATTATTGTAATAATTTTATTATTATTTCACAGATGAGAAACTAAGACTCAATGATAATGATTTGTCCAGGGTTAGAGAGAGGTGGGAGAGTCAGGATTTACATATAGGCCAACCCTTCTTCACTGTGTTACAATACCACAATGAAAGCATTGGAAAATACTCAGTACTATGTTACTCTTCTAATACAACAGCAGTATTATATTTTTTAGGAGTAGGAGAGTGGTTTTTGGATGCCTTATGGGTAAGCTTCTTTGTTTTCTAGTTTCATGAGACAGCTTGCTCTCTCCTCTTTTCAGGGAGGAGTAGTGGGATCATCTTCCTTTTCTCAGAGTGAATTAGTATCTTTAAGCTTCTGTAAGGTTTGAGCCTTGATCACTTGGAGGCTCTGATTTTCTTTCTTGGCTTAGACGGTCATTATAAGAGTATGGGACTTTGTTTCATCTTTTCTTCATGGCAGGGAAGCAGCCACGTGGCTTTTGGCAAGTCTGGCCTTCCCTGATAATTACTGCAGTGCCAGCTCAGATTAAACACTCCTCCTGGAAACACTGAGCCTCCTATCTCATGATATTCTAACATTTGTTTCCTAGAAAATCTTCCATTTTAGCAACCTGGAACAAATAGTTCAGTTCATAGGAGAGCTAGGAAATCCATCTTTCTCTTGCAGTGAGGTGATTCTAGTATGCCGGTATGTGCTGCTATCACTAGTCCCAGGTTTTCATGTTGTTATGTGCTACTGAGTCAGTTCTGACTCATAGAGGCCCTGCATAAGGTTCCCAAGGAGCAGATAGTAGGTTTGAACTGCCAACCTTGTGGTTAGCAGTCCAGTACTGATTCTAGGTCTTCTTAGAAGCTAAAATTTAAGAAGCAGAAAATATTCCTATGCCACATGATGCCTTTATAAACAAGCTTGGAGATTTTGAGGGCAGAGTATAGCTGGCCCTCAAATTTATGTAGTTTTGCCACATGCAAATGAGATCATGGGACAGTCATTATTTCTCTCCCGTTCTGTTCATTAGGTGCTTTAAATAGTTGAATTTCTATGGTAGGAAACAGTTCACTGAGCTAATATACCAGCCTTTGTCACTGATGCCACTGGGCTTTGGAGCTAATGAGAACTCTTAGAGATAACTTAGTTTCCAGTTCTCATTTAATCAGTAATAATTGAGATTCCACAGAGTTTAGATGACACATCCAAGGGTACAGAGCTAGATAGTGACAAAACAAATAATTCAGTATTCTTTTTGTTCATGCCAAACGAATCCAACTGATATTACAGTGTTTATAATGGCAAGGTCAGCAATGTTTTTTCCTCACACTCACAGAAAGAATGATTGCGTTCTGGTTGGTCTGATGCTTGCCATCAGAGAAAGAATAAAATTAGAGAGGTGAGAGGATGTAGTTAGAAGAGGATTCATTTTTCTGCTCCATTTCAAGAAGATAAAGAAGGTGACTAGCATAAGAGAGATCATGGTGGAGAAGCAGGAGGAGGAGGGAGGGAGGGAGATGTGTATTGTGTAATGTGGATGGGGATTATTTAGAGTGGGGTTTGGGTTTAAAGTTGCGACTATCTGCTCTTTTCCTTAAGTGGCTCCTGTTAGTAGCTACCAGTGCTAAGTCTTTGCTATTTTTAGCTTTTCCTTTAGGTAGTATCTAACTTTTAGAACATTGCTGGTCTTTTTAAAAAAAATTTTTTTTATAAGATTTGAAATACACATCATTATTTTACCAAGGAATAAAATATTCTAGGACATAACTTATTAAGAACTCACTAGATCTTACTAGTGATACACTTGGTATTCCTTAAAAAAACCTGCCCTCAAAGAATTTGCAGTCCTGTGTACAAACCTAGAAAACAGGAAGTTATAGGATGATACAAGTTCATCTAGTAGTGTTAGACTTATGTGTAGTGGGAACACATGGGAAGAACATTCATCAGGGAGGGTCTCCAAAGACAGTTTGTAAGCTGAGATATCAAGGTTGGGTAGTAACTTGGCTAAATGAAGGAACTTGGCTCAGAGTTTTTTTTGTAGGGGAGGATATTCTAGATAGTGGATGTAAACTGCAGTCAGAATTCTATAAAGTAATTCCGTTTGGCTGATGCATAGTATGTCTCTGTGAGCTGGAGTAGGGGTGGTAGAAGGAAGGTAGATAAAGTGAGAAAAGACACACTAGAGGTGTAAAGGACCAAATTACAACAATGTACTTCCTATGGTATGCTATCGAGTTAGGTGTCATCTGGAAAGCAGTGGAGAGCCTTTGAGGAGATTTAAGTAGGCAGATAGTAAAAATGTAAGTTCTAAAAGGTAGTAGAGTTGGATTGTTAGAGATTTTATACACAAAAGCTCTGAAATGTTTCCAGTTTAGACTATCAAAAGACCACACTCATGCTTTTTAAATACTCACATCATTTTAAATACTGATAACTTATTTTCACTAGATTTTTTTTTTTTTTTTACTTGCTTACCTAACACAAAATACATGGAGTTTAGAAAGGTACTTTAAGAAATAAAACCAAATATAAGAGAAAGTACATTATCAGAGGCAACTATGTATCTCTTGGGGAGGGTTGTAATATATTGAAACTATTATACACAGGCTTCTGAATTTAAAGTGAATACTTAGCCTGACAGCTTGAAGAAAATATTAACTTCTCTCCATTTATTTCAGTAACACTAAATAAGATTGTTAGACAAAGCAGCACATATTTTCAGAGTTGATTTGTTGAAGTTCCTGAGAGATTATATTTTTCACAGGAATTAGAGGAAAAGTACTTATGAAGCATCATTCTATTTAATAGAAGTAATGTGGAATATCTCTTATCATATCATGAAACTTAGAAAAAGCTTTTGAAATATTTCTTTAATAATAATTCAAATATCCCCATGCTTTATAGAAACATATGTTGCTTCAAAGTTGGATATAAAAGTCAGTCTACTATTAGTTAAACTTGGAAATATGTTCCCATAGAGAAATGTTCTGTAATTGAAATTAATTTTGTGAAATAACTGTCAAGGTGATGCCATGCTCTGTTAGAATCGTGTGGTTCTTTGGAAATTCTTTCCAATTGTTTTGATTATCTCCTGTCTTTACTCCATAAACTTTCAGAATCTAGTTCCTTTCTTGATTATAAGTAAAGCTAAACTTTTCATTCTTTTCTATCTCAATGTATTATGCACTTTAATTTGCAATAAATTTATAGCAAAAGGGAAAAAAAAAGTAGTTCATTTACATGCTCTTTGGCCATGTGATTTTGGGTAAAAGGCAACTTCTCTAACCATTATTTTCCTCAGTGTGGCACTTGGTAGTTATTGTTAGATACTAGTCTATTCAGGTTTACAATGACCATATGAACAACAGAGCTGCCCAGTCCTGTGCCACTTTCACAATTGTTGTTATGTTCAAGCTTTTTGTTGCTGTCACCATCCTGTTGGGGGTTGGGGGGTGGGGGGAGTCTTCCACTTTTTTACTGATCCTCGACTTTGCCAAGCATGATGTCCTTTTCCAAAGACTGGTCCTTCATGATAACGTGTCCAAAGTATAAGAGATGAAGTCTCGACATTCTCGCTTTTAAGGAATATTCTGGCTGCACTTATTTTAAGACAGATTTATTTGTTCTTCTGACAGTCCATGATACTTTAAGTATTTTTTTGCCAATACGATAATTCAAATGCATTGATTCTTCTATGGTCTTCCTTATTCATTGTCCAACATTCACATGCATATGAGGAAATTTAGAATACCTTGGCTTAGGTCGGGCTCACCTCAGTCCTCAAAGGGACATTTTTGTTCTTGCAAACTTCGAAGAGTCCTTTTGCAGCAGATTTGCCTAATGCAATATGTCGTTTGATTTCTTGACTACTGCTTTCATGAGTGTTGATTGTGGATCCAACCAAAATGAAGTCTTTGACGACTTCAATCTTTACATGATGTTCTTTATTGGTTCACTTGTGAGGATTTTTGTTTTCTTTAAAATGAGGTGTAATTCATGCTGAAGACTGTAGTCTTTGATCTTCATCAATATTTTAGTCCTCTTTGCTTTCAGCAAGCAAGGTTGTATCATCTGCATATTACAGGTTAATAATTCTTCCTCAAATCCTGATGCCATGTTTTCTTCATATAATCCTGTTTCTCTGATTATTTGCTCAGCATACAGATTGAATATATATGGTGAAAGGATACAACCCTGACACGTAGCTTTCCTGATTTTAAACTAGTCATTATCTCCTTGTTCTGTGTAAAGAACTGCCTCTTGGTCTGTGTACAGTTTTCTCATGAGTACAAGTGTTCTGGAACCCATTCTTTGCAGTGGTTACCCATAGTTTGTTATTATCCATAGAGTCAAAAACGTTTGCGTAGTCAATGAAGCACAGTAAACATCTTTCTGGTTATTCTCGGCTTTCAGCCAAGATCCATCTAATGACAGCAATGATATCCCTCATTCCATATCCTCTTCTGAATCTGACTTGACTTTCCAGCAGTTCTCTGTCAGTGTACTGCTGCAATCATCTTTGAGTAATTTCACTCAGTATAATGTGATCCAGGTTTATCCATGTGGTGAGAGGTATTTGCAGATTCATTGTTATTCTTCAGCATTGCACAGTATTCCGTTGTTTGTACATTTCAAAGTTTGTTGAGCCCTTCTTCTGTTGATGGACATTTAGAAAGTCTCCATCATTTTGCTATTGTGAATACTCTGTGGTGAACATAGGCATGCATATATTTATTAATGTTATGGCTCTTATTTCTTGAAGATATATACTAAGTACAGGGATTGCTGTGTCATATGGCATTTCTGTTTTCAGTGTTTTGACAAAGTACCATACCATTTTACGTAGGTTTGACACCACTCTACAGTCCCAACAGCAGTGTAGGAGGCTCCTAGTCTCTGTACACCCTCATCAACATTTGTTGTTTTCTGGTTTTTTGATCTTTGTTATTACTGCTGGAGTAAGATGAAATCTCAGTGTTGTTTGATTTACATCTTCTAATGGCTACTTATCATGAATAAGTCTTCATATATTTGTTGGCCACCCAAATGTCTTTGGTGAAGTTTCTATTCATGTCCTCTGCCTATTTTTTAATTGGATTATTTGTTGTCTTTTTGTTGAGACATTGAAGTATTCAATAAATTTTAAAGAGCAGGCCTTTGTCTGGTATGTTATTGCCAAGCATTTCCCCCCCTAGTCTGTGGGTTCTCTTTTTATTATTTTAGTGAAATTCTCTGATGCACATAAGTGTCTAATTTTTAGGAGATCCCAGTAATCTATTTTGTCTTCTGTTTTTAATTATGTTTGACAGTATATTTATATAATGTATGAGAGTTCCTATGTTTGTCCCTATTTTTTCATTGATAATCTTTATAGTTCTAGATTTTACATTTAGGTCTTCTATATTTGAGCTCATTTTTGTATATATTATGAGCTATAGGACTTGTTTCATTTTTTTGAAAATGGATTTCCAGTTTTGCTTGTATCATTTGTTGAAGAGACTGTTTCTTCTCCATTTAATAAATTTTATCATTTTGTCCAAGATCAACTGACCATAGGTAGATGGAATTACTTTTGGTTTCTCAGTTCTTTTCCGTTTATCTGTGTGTCTTTCATTGTGCCAGTACCAGGCTCTTTTGACTATTACTGTCACAGTACAGTAGGCTTTGAGATTAGCAAGTGAGAGGCCTCCTACTTTGTTTTACTTTTTTAAATCATGCTTTGCTTATCTGAGGTCTCTTTCCTTTCCATATAAAGTTATCGATTAGTTTCTCCATCTTTTTAAATAATTATTTTGGAATTAGGATTGGGATTACATTGTATCCACAGATTGCTGCAACTGTTTTTGAATATCTTAAGCAAAATTTGCTTGTATATGATATTAATTATATTGTTCGATGATTTCCTCATACTGTTGGTTCACCTTTCTTTGGAATGGGCACAAATATGCATCTTTTCCAATTGCTTACTCAAGTAGCTGCCTTCTAAATTTCTTGGTATAGACAAATGAGCACCTCCAGTGCTGCATTAGTTTGTTGAAACATTTTAATTTGTATTTTGTCAATACCTGGAGCCTTGTTTTTTGCCACTGTCTTCAGCAACTTGGACTTTTTTTCTCATTGCCATCAGTTCTTGATCATATCCCACCTCTTAAAATGTTTGAACACCTACCAATACTTTTTGGTTCAGTGACTCTAATTCTTCCATCTTCTTTTGATGCATTCTGCATCATTCAATAATTTGCCCATACAATTCCTCAATATTGTAATTGAGGCTTGAATTTTTTCTTGAGTCCTTTCAGTTTGAGAAATGCTGAGAGTGTTCGTCCCTTTTGGTTTTCTAACTCCAGTTGTGTGCACAGCTTATTATCATAATTGTTTGTGTAACTGCCCTTGGACTTTTCTATTCAGCTCTTCTACTTCTTCATTTCTTCCATTCACGTTAGCTATTTTATGCTCAAGAGCAAGTTTCAGAGTCTTTTTTGACATCCATTTTGATCTTTTCTTTCTTTCCTGTCTTCTCAATGATCTTTTGCTTTCTTCCTCTGTGGTGTTCTTAATGTCATCCCACAGCTTTTCTGGTCTTGGGTCATTGGTGTCTAATGTATCAAACTTATTCTAGAGATGGTTTCTAAATTCAGGTAGGATGAAGTCAGGGTCGTATTTTGGCCCTAGTGGACATTTTAATTTTCTTCATCTTAGTCTGAACTTGCATGTGAGCTATTGATGGTCTGTTTCACAGTGTGCCCTGGCATTGTTTTGACCAGTGATACTCAGCTTCTTCATTGTCTCTTCCAAAAGATGTATCAATTTGAGTCCTGTGTATGCCATCTGGTAAGGTCCATATGTGTAGTCATCTTTTTTATGTTGTTTAAAAGAAGTATTTGCAATGAGTAAGTCTTTAGTCAATTAAAATTCTATCATGAATCTCCAGCATCATTTCTATTACAAAGGCCATATTTATATTTATATATTTATATATTTTCCAACTACTGATCTTCTTCTTTGTTTCCAACTTTTGCATTCCAATCAACAGTAATTGTCATTGCATGTTTGATCAATTTCAGAATGAAGAAGTTGGTAGAATTCTTCAGTTTCATCATCACTGGCTTTAGTGGTTGGTGCTTCAATTTGAATAATAGCAGTATTAACTGGTTTTTCTTGTAGATGTATGGGTATTAGTCTATCACAGACAGCATTGCACTTCAAGATAAATCTTAAAATACCTTTTTTGATGATGAATGTGATACCATTGCTCTTGAATTTGTTGTTCCCAACATAGTAAGCCATGTGATTGTCCTTTTCAGAATGACCAATACCAGTCTATTTCAGCTCATTCATGCCTAGTAAATCAATTTTTATGCACATGACTTCATTTTTATGACTTCCAGTTTTCCTAGATTCATACTATGTGCATCACACTTTACAATCATTAATGAATGTTTGCAGCTGGTTTTTCTCATTTTGAGTTGTGCCTCATCAGCTAAGGAAGGTCTTGAAAACTTTGTTTCATTCATGTTATTAAGGTCAACTCTACTTTGAGGAGGCAGCTATTCCCCAGTAGTAATTTGAGTGCCTTCCAACCTGAGGGATTCACGTTCTGGCACTATACTTGACAATGTTCCACTGCTGTTTGTAAGGTTTTCTGTGGCTAACCATGCAGAAGTGGTCTGCCTCTCCTTCTTCCAAGTCTGTCTTAATTTGGAAGCACCACTGAAACCTGGCCAACATGGATGAGGCTATTGGTATTTAAAATACCATTGGCATAATTTCCAACATCACAGGAATACAGAAGTTGTCCCAGTATGATTGACAGATGAATGGTGGCAATGTGGCATAGTGTTTGGATTTTGTCCCAGATCTACTACTACTCATGAGCTTTTTGACACTGGCCAAATTATTAAACTCTGTGTCTGGCTTTAACACATCTAAAATGAGTTTTGTAATAATGGTTACTACCACCACTGTTGTGACAGTTAAAAGAAAACAGTGCATTTCAAGCACTTAGAATAGTTCCTTGCATTATAGAGCTATCTAAATGTAAATTGTTCTTCCTCCCCTCTATTATTACTATTAACAATGGTAATAGTAGTTTAGCTCTAGTGCATTGATTATATAAAATTAGTTGGCTTAAAATTTAAGGTAGGGGACAGCATTATACTAGCAAAATGATACCTAGGTGGTTTAATAAAAAGTTGAAATTAATTTGGCCTTATTTAGAAAGATAAAATAAATAAACTTGCTTTCTATATGAGCATTATATCTTACTTAAATCAGATGCCCTCCCCACGTTTTCGCTCCCTAATGTTTCTCATGTGCCATTGAGTCAATTCTGACTCTTAGTGACCCTATAGAATAGAGTAGAACTGCTCCTTAGGGTTGCTTTGCTGTGAAGTGCTGTCCAGTTTGTTCCCACTTACAATGACTCTATAGATTTTCCCAGAGTATCTCATGGATTTGAAATACTGCCTTGTGTTTAGCAGACCAGTGCTTATCCTGCAACACCACACCAAGACTCCTAAACCTCTGACCTGTGGTTAGTAGCTCAGTGCTTAACCTACTTTACCACCAGGTTCCTAGTTTTCCTAGTTGCTAGGAAATGGGAATTGAAAGAAAGAGATGGAAGTGTGGCATGAGCAGCCCTGTGATGGTTCCTTCTTCAGATTTCCTCTTCCTACCTCAATTAGCATACTTACACAAACACCCCATTTGAAATCCCCAAACAAAAATCCTCACAATGTTATCCTGAGACTTGAAGATTTTTTTTTTTTTTTTGACAATTCTCCCTTGCTATTTATAGTCTTTCTTTTCATTTTTTAATTCTATAGCGAGATTGTGTTTCAGTTTTAGATGCTCAAATCCAGGAATGTAATTTCTCACTTTTTTTTTTTTTTTTGTTTATAAATTGACACTGGCCCTGAAAGTGGACACACTAGTTAAAACAAAACAAAACAAAACCCTAGCAGGTTTTTGGCCAAGTGGAATAGTAGTTCAGTTGTTTTTCTCTCATTTCCTGACTTATCGAATCCAAGTCCTTAAACTTGAAGTACAGGAAGGTTTTTTTCTTTCTAGATTTTACTGTTTTTTGTTTTTTTTTGTTTTTTTCTCTCTACTTCTTCATCCTTTTACCTAATTAAAAAAAACAACCAAAAAGTCAGACTGTTGCCTGGAATAGGATAAAGAACAGCATTATTTTTAGAATTGTTTTTGCATAGACTTCAACCAATATTGAAACATTGAAAACACATTTTGTTCCAATGAAAAATGGTCATTGACTGCTAGTATATGCCATGGCTAAGGGTCTTAATGTTGTGTTGTGGATTAATGTGCTGGACTGCAAGGTTGATTTGAATCTCAAGGTTGATGGTTCAAGCTCACCAGCTTCTCCTCGGAAACCCTATCAGGGTCGCTCTGAGTCAGAACCGACTTGATGGCACTTAACAAGATTTTACCACAAGACATGCTTTTAACCACTATTGTATACTGTCTTTTTATTACTGATAAATCAATATTTTGACCCTGGCCATGGAAATTTCAACAAAACTTATTTTTTCCTATGATTTACTAATTATTGTAAAATTTAATTGGGGAAATCCTGACTTAATGCTTTCAGAATGAATCTCGG
The DNA here is from genome assembly GCF_000296735.1 of Chrysochloris asiatica. Taxonomy (NCBI): domain Eukaryota; kingdom Metazoa; phylum Chordata; class Mammalia; order Afrosoricida; family Chrysochloridae; genus Chrysochloris; species Chrysochloris asiatica. The sequence goes on from NW_006408604.1 coordinate 7,216,518, forward strand.
TGTCATACCAGTTAGAAGTTCTAACTTTAAAAATGATAGCTTTTTATATTCCCTTTCTCCTGAGCAGTTGACAGAAGTAATCATATTATGTTTATTAGTTTATTTTATCCTGGCTTCCACACTTGATTGTAAGCTCAATGATGGTAAGAACCTTCACTGACCACTCAGTATCTAAAACTGTGTTGTCCAATATGGGAGCCATTAGCCGTATGTGACTATTTACATCTATTAACATTTAATAAAATTCAAAATTTATTGCTTCCATAGAAGCATGTTCATTTCTAGTCCTCAACACTTATACTCAGCTACTGTACTGAACCTTGCAGATACGGTACATTTTTATCATCATAGAAAGTTCTATTGGACAGTGCTGGCCTAGAGTACTAATGGTTAAATAATGGTTACATAAGAAACACTTGTTAAATGAATGAGTACGTGAATACATGAATTACTCATATTGACTTTTGACAATCAATGCTGAATGGGTCCTATTGGACTAATCATCTACAAAGGTCATTTTGACTTGTATTTTTTGACAGTATTGACATTTCTACAGCCAATGTCGATTTACTAATTAATATGAATTTTAATTGGAGAAATCACAGTAGTGACTGAAAGCATACTTTGTGGTCACATCTTAGCCATGGCATATATTAGCAGTAAGTGGTAAGACCAAGTTACCTATCTTTTAAAAGTCCCAAATTCCTCATTAAAATGGGGATAATAAGCTCTTGTAACCTTAGAAAATGGTTAAGAATTAAATAAAATAATACACATATAGTGTATGGCACCATGGCTGACATACTTGTACTACAAAGCCTTAAAATAAGTATTAGTGTTCTTAGAATAGTGAACAAAGATGTGTCTAAATTTACCCCAGTTCACATATGATTTCAGGGTTGCAAGAAGAACTTTGCTGCTATTTTTGAGAACCTATAATTTAGCAGGCATTTATCAAAGTTAGTACTATACTTAATCAAAGCTTATGTTTACTGTTTTTTATGTATGAGATTTAATAAACTTGATATTTTTCATGTTGGATTTAATTTTGCTTACTTAATTCCATGACTGTGTAAATGTCTAACCTATTAAAAAAGCAAGTTTCAAACTACTTTCATAGGCAACTTGAATTTTTAAGAGTAATGCACAGAAATATTTTATTTTTTATTTTGACACTTAGGAGAATTTATTTCCAGATAGTGTCATTTAAACAGACTTCTCTTAGGGAGAGAAACAATATAAGAACTTGGAGGATATTACAGTGTCATTTTAAGCAGCTAATTCTGTTGTGCATTTAAAACTATGACTGCATTTGTAGAAAAGAAATTGAAGAATGGAGTTTAAAAAAAATAATTAAGAGCACCACCTGATTTATCCTGGGATATTGACTCACTTTTATGCACTATAGTATTTCTGGGATTTGAAAACAGCCTTTTGTTGTTATAATAACAATATATAGTTAAACATATGTCACCAAAATATCAGCTGACTAGCTAAAGTAAATTTCCTTTAAAAAATTTTTTTTATGTGTTACTTTCACTCTGGCTCTTACGGTATCCTTATTTTTAGTATAAACTTGTACTCAAGTTTCATGGTTTATCTGAACTTGTAAAGTTCATATTAGAGGTGACTTGAATTTTCCTTCAGAGTTTTTCATTAACAAACCTTTGTTGATATATAGATATTAGAAATGTGTCACAGAAAAATGGTACACTAAACACATACTGTTTATACCACTAATTCCAAATAAAATGACAATAAAAAGGGAGTTTTTTTTAAAATGCAAAACCCCAGAAAGATAAAGGGATGCTGGAAAGCCTTTGGATGAATGTAATTTATGTAGAAGACCAGAGAGGCTGAAACTGAAACTGATAGTGAGGGAAACTGAGAAGCCATCTGATTTTCATTGTAGAGCCCCAGAAAGGCAATGAGAGTAGGGCTGAAAACAGACTCACTGGTAGTGTGTTTAAATGAACTTAGATCCCTGTTGCCTACCACCATGCCCGCAAGGTTTATTTTACGTAGAATGTGGACTGATACTAAGGCATAGTTAGAGTGTGAAGAACTAAGTGAAAAACTTACTAAACAGTGAGACATTCTCAACTCACTTCTACTCATTTACAAAATATTGGCAGCCAGCTTTATGTTTTTCAGACATAAAAATGGAAGGTCCTTCTTGGAAGAATCTGATCCATCTATGCAGAAGATTTAGGGATACTAAGAGGTCAGGGAGTTCTCCCAGTGCAACAGTCCAGCCACACTGCCATGAAACCTACCTGTTTGCAAATCCCAGCTCTTCTAAATGAACTCTCTAATAGGCTTTTTAGTATTTTACCTTCAGAATGAGAGGTGATCAGTTATTAACACACATGAGTATTTTCAGAGACCAAATATGATGAAAATAGATACAATGAAGAGAAAAGAAAACTTTAAAATAGTATCATTAATGAATTCAGAAAGAGTCCTGGTGTGGCACTGTGGGCTATTGCGTCAGACTGCAAACTCAGTTTGAACTGCAAGGTCAGAGGTTCAAACTCACCAACTGCTCCTTGGAAACCCTATACGGGGTTGCTGTGAGGTCAGAATTGACTCGAAGGCACTTAACAACAATCAAATAAAGGAACATTTAATGAACAAACATGTACTCTTGGAAATTGAGTATTTATAAAAGAAATAAAAAATTCAAAATGCTCTTTAGAGGTAAATTTAAGGAAGCCACCGAGAAACTACAATAAAAATATCAGAAAATGAAAAACAAGTGAAAAGATAAGAAAATTAGAGACTCTGTCCAGGAGACCCTACTCTGAATAATAGAATTTTTAATTTTTAAAAATGGTGATTTAAATGTAGGGAGGAATCTATCAAATAAATAACTCAGGAAAATTTTTTTTTTTAAGTCAGAAAAAGTTTACCAAACGTCCAGTATATTGAAACAAAACACCTATAGCAATGTGTTGTTGTGGTTAAGTGTTGTCACGTCAGTTCTGACCCATAGGAACCTTGTATAGGGCTTTTGAGGAGTAGCTGATGAGCTTGAACTGCCAATCTTGCAGTTCAAGTCAACTTTGCAGCTCAGCGCATTAATCAACAGCACCATACTAGGACTCCATGAAGAACCATGAAATTTCATACCATCAAATAAAAAGTGAAGATTCCCAAAACTCCAGAAACAAGAAAGAAAATAGGCCCTATATAAAGGAAAAAGAAAACAAGAATGGCGGGTTGGAAGGCACTCAAATACAGCTGGGAAAGAGCTGCTTCCTCGAAGTGGAGTTGACTGTGATGACATGAATGGAGTAAAGCTTTTGGGATCTTCATTTGCTTATGGGGTGCACCTTCAAAATATGGAGAAACACCTGAAAACATCCATTAATAATCAGAACATGGAGTGTACAAAGTATAAATCTTCAAAAATTAAAAATTGTCAAAAATGAAATGAAGTGCATAAAGCTTGATAACCTAGGCATTTTATGACCTGAAATGGCTGTTATTGCCCATTTTGAATAAGGCGGTTATGGTCTACTATATTGAAAGGACAAATTCAAGAGGAATATAAAAATATTTCATGATCTATCACAATGCTATTTGTGATAGAATAGTACCTATCTGCCTATAAAGAAGACCAGTTAATACCACTGTTAATCAAATTTGCACACCAGTCTCTAAAACCAGTGATGAAGAAACTGAAGCATTCTGCAAACTTCTTTAGTGTGAAACTGATCAACCAGATAATCATCAGGTATTGATAATTACTGGTGATAGGAATGAGAATGTTGGAAACAATGAGGAAGAACATTAGTTGGAAAATATGGCCAAGGTGTGGTGATAGATATGATGCTGGAGATCGCATGATAGAACTTTGCAAAACCCATGACTTAATCATTGCAAATATCTTTTTAAAACAACACAAAAGGTGATTATACACATAAATCTCACCAAATGGAGTACACAGGAATCAAACTGATATGTCTGTGGTAATACAGCTCAAACCAAAACAAGACCAGGTGTCGACTGTGGAACAAAACATCAATTTTCATATGAAAGCTCAGCCTGAACTGATGAAATTAAAACAAGTTCATGAAAGCCAAAATAGAAACTTGAACTCATCCCACCTGAATTTAGAGACCATCTCAAGAACAGGCTTGAAAATTAGACACTAATGAATGGAAAATCAAAAGTGCTGTGAGAAGACATCAAGAACATCATACAAGAAGAGAGCAAAAGGTCATTAAAAGACAGGACAGAAAGAAAAGACCAAAAATGGATATCAGAAAAGACTCTGAAACTTGCTCTGCAGCATAGAGATGGTAAAACAAATGGAATAAATGGGGAGGTAAAAGAGCTGAATAGACAATTTCAAAAGGCAGCTCAAGATGACAGAGTCAAGTACTATAATGAAATGTGCAAACTCCTAGAGTTATAAAACCAAAAGGGAAGAACATGCTCATTATTTTTCAAGTTGAAAGAACTGAAGAAAAAAATTTAAGCCTCAACTTGCAATATTGAAGGATTCCATGGGCAAAATATTCAGTGATGCAGAAAGCCTCAAAAGAAGATGGAAGTATCACATAATTCACAATAAAACATTAAATAAAAAAAGAAGATGGAAGGTATATACAGAGAGTCACTGTAGCAAAGAGGTAGCATATGATCAAGAACTGATGGTATTGAAGGAATAAGTCTAAGCTGCAGTGAAGGCATTGGGGGGGAAAACAAGACTCCAGGAATTGACAAAATACAAATGGAAAATTTTCAACAAACTGATGCAGCACTGAGGTCACTCACTCATCTATGCCAAAAAGTTTGGAAGACTGCTACCTGGCCAACTGATCTTAAGAGATCAATGTTTGTGCCCATTCCAAAGAGAGCTGACCCAACTGAATGTGGAAATCATCAAACAATATCATTAACATCACATGAAAATAAAATGTTGCTGAAGATAAATAAAAACCAGTTGCAACAGTACATCAACAGGAAACTTCCAGAAACTCAATCAAGCTGAACTCAGAAGAGGATATGGAATAGATATCATTGCTGACATCAGATGGATCTTGGCTGAAAACAGAGAATACCAGAAAGATGTTTATGTGTGCTTTATTGACTATGCAAATACTTTCAACTGTGTGGATCACGACAAGCTATGGATAACATTGTGAAGAATGAGTATTCCAGAACACTTGATTATACTCACAAGGCACCTGTACATAGAGCAAAAGGCAGTGGTTCACACAGAACTGTTGTTTGTTTTTGTTAAGTGTCGTTGAGTCGATTCTGATGCATAGCGACCGTGCATGGGGTTTCCAAGGAGCAGCTGGTGAGCTTGAACCACCACCGACCTTGCAGTTCAAACAACAGAACTGGGGAGACTAAATGGCCTAAAATCAGGAAAGTTGTACTGTAAGCCTGTATCATTTCACCATATTTATTCAATCTGTATACTTAGCACATAATTCAAGAAACTGGATTGAAGGAAGACTAATCAACAAACTGTGATTTGCAGGTAATGTAATCTTGCTTGTTGAAAGCCTAAGAGGACTTAAAATAATTACTGATGAAGATCAAAGACCACAGCCTTCAGTATAGATTTCACCTCAATGTAAGGAAGACAAAAGTCCTCACAATTGGATCATTGAATTCTACCTTGGCCAATGCAGCAAGGATTGACGTTGTTGAAGACTTCATTTTGCTTGATTCCACAATCAACACTCATGGAAGCATCAGTCAAGAAGTCAAACGACATATTACATTAGGCAGATCTGCTATAAAAGATCTCTTTAAAGTGTTCAAGAGTGAAGATAGCATTTTGAAGACTAAGGTGTGTCTGACCCAAATTCTGGTATTTTCAGTAGCCTCATATCCAGATCAGTCATGAGGTACAATGCTATAAGTGATAGGATAATATCAAGCGCCTACAGGGAAGCCCAGTTAATACCACTATTATTCAAATTTATGCACCAACCACTAAAGCCAGTGAAGATGAGATAGAAGAATTCTACCAACT
>NW_006408604.1:7224734-7233011 GCF_000296735.1 Chrysochloris asiatica
ACTCAAGTGTGGCAGCGGTAGTGAGGTTGGCCCAGGATCGGACATTGTTTCGTTCTGCTGTGCATGGGGTCGCTATGAGTCGGTTCTGATTTGATGACACCTGACAACAACAACAACAACAACATATGTATGTGAAAGGTGTTCAGTGACTAAAGAAGACCAAGAAGAATTGATGCATCTGAGTTATGGTTTTTTAGAAGAGTATTCTTAGTACCATGGACTGTCAGAAGAACAAATAAATCTGTGTTGGAAGAAGCACAGCCAGAAGCTCCTTAGAGCCAGCCTGGTGAGACTACCTGTCATACTTTGAACATATTCTCAGAAGGGACCAGTCCCTGGAGAAGGACATCATGTTTGGTAAAGTGGAGAGTCAGCAAAAAAGAGGAAGAAACACAGTGAAATGGACTGGCATCATGACAGTAGCAATGAATGGGCTTAAGCATAACAACAATTATGAGGATCCTACAGCACTGGGCAGTGTTTTGTTTTGTGAATATGGTCGCTTTGAGTCAGAACTCAGTGGCACCTAACAATAACTTAATAAAAGGAAATTTCCCTTGTGGTAAAGTGTGAAGTGATGAATTAATGAAACATGTTTAGAAAAAGTAAGAGGTAAGAAAAAGATAATTATTAAATCTAAAGAAGGCAAAAGTTTGTATCAAAGAAAAGTATTAAAGGAACTGTAATATTAGTATGTATGAGTATCATTTACAAAGAGCTATAAGTAAACACTGAATTTTGGTCAAATAAAAAGCTGATGTATCTGTAATTTGGTCACCTCTGATAAGGATTTTTGCTTTATTTCCAACCTCATCCGATTTTCATTACTTCCTCCCTCTTAAGTTATGCTTCAGTAACTCCGAAGGCTAGTAATTTTCTAAATGTACAGCAGTATTTTTCTCCCCCCCACATCATAAAGTATTTGGAGTGAATGCCACTTTCCCAACTTGATGTGTCCACCTAGAATTCTGTACTGCTTGTCACATTGCTCTATAACTGATCCTATTTATACCTGTCTCCCCGACGAAAGTATGTATTTCCAAACATCTCTATATTGCCTTGTTTTCTTCAGTCATTTTCTGAGGGAGATTTTGTTCTATGGACTCAGCCTATAATCCAGTTTCTCTTGAACTTTACTTATTCTATGGTGCTCTTGCATTGCTTGTAGTGTCCTTTTCTCCTAAATATACCTCCCCTCCACCCCCTGCAAAATTTCTTCATAAGATGGGAATGTTTTTAAGGAAGATTTTGTTAGTCAGAAGACACCTGTGAATTGCTTGAGATTCCACAGATTTGTTTTCTTAGTTGGCTTACCTACTGACAATCAGTGTTATTTTCAACCAAGTGAAAACCATTACTGGAATCGATTTTGAGTATGTTTTGTTTTGCCTGTTCTTGTTGCATCACTTCCTAACAGCCTATTAAGGCTTCTTCTGTTCTGAAAGATAAAATTTAAATAGTGCTTTGAAAGGAGTGCATTCTTATCTGTTAACAGAATGTTAAGAGGCATATGATAATAGGAATCATAAGCACTTAATAATTACTTGAGTGTTTTATATTATATGCCTGGTTATAAACTTTTTGTGGACAGTTAAAGTTACACATGCTGAACTGATACACTCTGATACCTAAAGAGTACATGGAATGTTCTGTTAGAGCAGATACTTCCCCACATATAACTAGGATGATACTATTTGGGTTTGTAGAGCACTGTTTTGCTGAAATACTAAGGGCTTATTGAAACAATGAAAAATCCTTGGTAAGGTACCTGTATAATACTTTATCAAAATAATCAGTCTTTGAAGAGATGAGAGTGATATGAGAAGTAACATCTTTTAATGAAATAATTGAGAAATAATTTTGGATTGGTATAAGCATGTGGAGGAACCCTGGTTGAAGAGTGCTTAAAGTATTCACCTGCTAACCAAAAACGGTCAGTGGTGTGAACCCATCCATCTACTCCATGAGAGAAATACGTGGCAGTCTGGTTCCATGAAGATTAGCAGTATTGGAAACCCTTTGGGCACAGATCTAATCTGCTCTTTAGGGCCATTATGAATCAAAATCTGCTTGACTGCAGTGGGTTTGGTGTTAGATAAGCATGTTTGTTATAATAAAATTTCATTAAACTCTTATTAAAACAGATTTCCATTGCTTTAAAAGCAAAACTCCTCATAGATGAATATTAAGAGACCCCCCCCCCTTTTAACCATAATTATGTTGTTGTTGTTAAGTGCCATTGAGTTGGTTCCGACTCACAGTGACCCGGTATAGGGTTTCTGAGGAGCAGCTGGTGAGTTTGAACCACCTACCTTGAGGTTCAAACCGACCTTGTAGTCAGGTGATTATCTCATAGCACCACACCGGGACTCCATATTAGTCTTATGTTGTTGTTGTTGTTGTTAAGTCCTTTCGAGTTGATTCTGACCCATAGCGATCCTGTATAGGGTTTCCAAGGAGCAGCTGGTGAGCTTGAACCACCGACCTTGCAGTTCAAATGACTTTGCAGTCTGGCATATTAGCTAGCCCACAGCACCACACCAGGACTCCTATGTTGTTGTTGTTGTTGTTGTTGTTAGGTGCCATTGAGTCAGTACCGACTCATAGCGACCTTATGCACAGCAGAGTGAAACACTTCCTGATCCTGGGCCAATAGGGAGATGTATTTATGATTTAGAAAAGTGGGGTGAATTCTATACAACACTTGCTTAAAGTGAAATATCCTAATTTTCAGGTTAAAATATGTTATACATTTTGTAAAATTGATCTCTTATGTAGCTGTACTGAACCTGGTGAGTGAATCATCTATTTTGTTTACTGCGTAATGTCCTTTGCTCTAGGTAACTCAGAGGAAGGTAATCATGTGGTAGAAGGATGGTTAAATATTAAAATGTTATTTATCATCCGTGGGTTAGAGTTATCTCACTGTACCTGTAAAGCTTTACGATCTGCTATTTTTAGAGGCCATTCAGTACATCAGAATGAAATTTGAATTCAAGAGTTTCTGTCTTAGTAGAGATCATTTTAGAGAGTGCTTTATGCTTCCATGCAACCAGGTTACATCAGCTTCATGTAGCTCTTTGTCTGTTAGCCTTTGGTAAAAATGTTGAACTGTACTAATTCAGGAGCCCTGTTAGCATGTGCACTACAGCGTTATCCTGAAATAAGCATATCTAACAATGCAGTCGTCATTTTCATGGAAGCTATTGTTCTATACTATTCAATGACACATAGTTTAATTTGAGAACCTTTTCACTTAAATGCGTAGAATATTAATGAATACACATCCTTAAGTCTTATTTACAAAATAAGTATGAATAGCATTTACATAGATACCATATGTAAACACTGAGATAAAAATTAGATATAATTTGGCCTTTTTGTTATTTTATTTTTTAAGTTACTAAGGAGCGAGGTGTGAGACAGAAGGTATTTCTTTATTCTGAATGTTATTCCTGCGAACTGAATGACAGAAAAAGTTATAGTTTTATTCTTATAAATTGTTTACTGTGAGTATTTTTCTATCTCTTCTGAGAATCCATACTAACAACTTCTTGCTTCTGGGAAGAGTCGAAATTCGTAATGTTACCTTTTTATTATTCTGATCATCTTTTGGTGGTGTTAGCCAAGATTCTTTGTGAAGGACTGGGATCTTTCCTGTGCTCAGTGTTCACTTGCTTCCTCTTTTTTTTTTTTTAAACTTTTCTATACCCAGCACAGAACTGAAGTTTAGCTCATATTTTTGAGACCACCTGACACATAGGATTTTTACAGAGCAGAATTATACATTTTTGTTTTCCCAGCTCTTTAATAAAGCAAAACAAAAACCTCCACAGAATGAATGAGTGTACCAGTGGATAAATGAGATAGAATAAACAAGTATTCCATAAAAGAGTTCCAAATAATGGATGCAGAAACTCCCTGCGTGAAGGAGTTGGAACATAGCTCTGTACACCTTACATAGTGACTTTCTTCCAAAGAGTACCGTATGGGGAGAAGTAGGCATAGTGGAAAAAATTACAGACATTACCTCAGTCAGGTATTCAAGGTTAACATCAATAGTGATGTCATGGTAATAGCATGTTCTCTTGATAGATGTGATGAAAATGGCATATTACCTCTGTGATTTTCCTTATCAAAATCCATAGCCCTTGTCTGATCATGAACCCCTCCTCCAAAAAACAAAAAAAAACACAAAACCCCAGATAAGAGTAATACTACAAAATACCTAACAAGTACCTCTAAAAACTATCAGAATCATCAACAGCAAGGAGAATCTGAGAAACAGTCACAGTCTAAAGTAACTATAATGTGCTTTCCTAGATAGGGTCCTGGGACAGAAAAAAAGATATTAGTTAAGAAATAAGGGAATCTGAATAAAGTATTGACACTAATGAATAATATCCATATTGATTTACTACTGTGACAAATGTCATTGTTGTTAAGTGCTGTTGCGTCAGTTCTGACTCATAGCCACCTAGGAGCAGTTGGTGAATCCTGTGGTCCAGTGCATTATCCTTCAGTGCCACACAGTAATATAAGATGTTAATAGCAAGGAAATGGGTATGAAGTTAGCAGTAATTCTTAGCACTATCTTTACACCTTCTCTGTAAATCTGAAACTGTTTTAAAAAAAAAGAAGCATAATTTGCAGTTTTAAATCTCCCTCGCCGTCTTGTGATGACGGAGTGAATGACGTTTCTTTAGCGCTGGGCAGTCCTGGTGAGGGGGCAACTGCACGTACTTAGGCTAGTCAGTCAAGTGTCAAGTGTCGTGTGAAGTTGTTGTTGTGTGCTATCAAGTAGGTTTTGACTCATACAGGGTTTCCAAGGCTTTAAGTCTTTGCAGGAGCAGGAAACCTCATCTTTCTCCTGTGGAAGGGATGGTGGGCTTTGAACCACCATGCTCATGAAATGTAGCCTTAAAAAATGTTTCATTGTATTTTTTGGTGACAGTATGCACAACAAAACAAGCCTGCCTTCAACAATTTCTGATTGTCAAGTGCAGTGGCACTGGTCACATTGTTACTCTCACTATTTCCTGTTTAGTTGTTCCACTCCCATTAACTTAGTTAACCTCACTGCCGCCTAACCTTTTCATCCATGCTTTAGAGCAATTACTGTCTATTTGGTCTTATACTGATACTTTCTAAAAAAGTGTGCAGGTCTTATGAGTGACGTTCTTTACTCTTGAGTTGACTTGCTATTTAGTGAAAAGGTGACTTCAGGGGATAATTTCTGTTCAAGGTTTATTGTCTCAGGGCAGTCATCTTAGAGATTCCTTCAGTTTTTGTGGGGCCAGTTAAGTCTGTATTCATTGAGAATTTGAAGCTCTACTCCATACTTTTCTCTGTTAGGATCCATTTGTTCTAACTCTGATCAGATCATTTGGTAGTAGTAGCTGGGCACCTTCTAGTTCTTGTAGTGTCAGAGTAGAGGAGGCTGTGGTTTATGGAGATTCACATGACCCTGTAGTACAGTTCCTTCTCTATTCTTGAGATTCCTTTCTCTTTTAATCTTGATGAACAGAGATATGTAGTATCTTATATGGCTACTTGCACACTTTTAGGACCCTAAGCTTACTCCCCAAACTAGGGTATAGAATATGAATTTTATGAATCATATTATACAAATTGATTGAATTGGTCTATGAACTATGACTCTAAGTCTTCAAACCAAGAAAATTATTCCCAGGAGGTGACTGGTTATATTTAAGGAGTATTAGTATCTGCAGAACCTATTTGTTACTTTAATGACAACTTTGTTTTTTATATCTGCTCTGATTAAATCAGATGAAGCAGATATTTATATCCAGTCATTCATGACACTGTATGGTTTTAAAACTTCCAAACCATGACAAAAATGGCATTGACTCTGTGCCTCAACTTCTTCATCTATAAAATGAGAATGAAAAGTAATGTTTCCAAATATTAATGTGAAGACTAATATAGTGGATACAAGATATTTAGTACAATGCCTGGTGTAGGTTAAAACCCTATGGAAGAGTTCTGTGCACATGTGGAGCATGGACATGAGCCAAGATTGACTTTGATGGTAAACCACACATTATTTTAAAAATCAGTTTTATTTTCTCAAATAAATACAGTATTAGCAATATTTTCAGTCTAATATTGGTAATTTCACATGTATATAAGATTCATGCATGTAAAGTTTTGTGTTAAGCCTTCCAATGGAATCAAGCACTAGATCAAGAACATAAAACTGATCTGAAGTGGCACTGTTGAATAAGCCCTAGACTGCTCACCAGAAGGTAATCAGTTCAAACCCACCAGTCACTCATCTGAAATCCTATACAGGGTTGCTTATGAGTCTTTAACTGACTTGAGACTTGAAAGAACTTAACAACAACAACATTTAATTTTTAAACAAAGTTTTTATTGTGAATTGAGTGAAAGTTAACATTTAATTTTAATAACAAGTATTTCTTCAGTGAAATGTTAGACTAACAACAACTTTATTTTATCACAATTCCGCCCCCCCCCACACCAAATTATGCCCTTACTTATAAAAAGAAAGAGCTCTGGTACTGAAGTTGGAATGCTAACCACAATATCAGCGGTTCAAATCTACCTACAGCTCCATGGGAAAAATATGAGACTTTCTTCTCCCTTAAAGGCTTATAGCCTTGGAAATCCTATGCAGGGTTGCTATGAGTCAGAACCAATGCCCCAGCAAATAACCACCCCCCATCACCGTTTACAAAAAGTCTAAGAATTTTTTCATAATTGTAAAGAAAGAAAAAACAAGCAGGGATTCAGACTGGTTCTTTTCAATTCATTCATGATTGATTAAGTAAAATTGGGATGGATCCAAATTTGTAAAATGTAGGTGAAACGGAAAGGGAAAAGTTACAGGTTGGTGGTCTGCTAGCAATTTAGTTTTCCTCTTAGAAGACACGGGCAGTGGGTGTATTGTATAACAGTGAACTCTTTATCAGCAGAGTCAGAAACAGTGGTGCCCTGCCCAGAGATGGTTGCTGCTTTTGTGTTGCTCTCCATGGTTCTGACAGGTATCCACTTGAGTCTCTCATTCCAGTGCTTTTCTCTGTGCTTTTTCTTATTCTGGTTATCGTTCCACTTTACTCATATTTAAAAAATTTGGGAGAGGACTTACGACGCTTCCCAGAGCAGGCAGCTCAGGTAGGGCAGGCTCCGGGGCGGAATCGCACATAGGAAACCTCTGTCTAGCAGACAGACAGCCTTTGAGCAAACATAAGATCTTATATTTCAACATTCTGAACTCGTTTTTTTAAAAGATCAAACTGCTGAGGAATTACAGGCATTTTGAGCTTTTGCCTGCCTGTACGCGGCTCCCACTCCCCGCGCCTGCGTCGGCGAGTGCCTCTGCCCCCTGCAGACCTTGGAGTGCAGGGCTAGAGCAACTGCATTGAGAAGGCTGCATTTCCAGAGAAAAGGAACCATAAACTAACAAAGCCGAACAAATAGAGATGGTTATCAGCGCAGATATCAGGAAATTTGGGCTACCCATGGTACAGAGAGACTGAGAGAGGCATTTTTTACGTCATCAGATACAGACACCACCTCCCTGCAGCCACCACCCCCGTCCTTTATTGCCGAGGACTAGACCAGCCCTCTGCCAAGCCGCTGAGGCTCAGGAACACCCAAGGCACAGGCCCGCCCAGTGAGGCCAAGGTCCTCCCAAGGCCCAGACACGCCCACTGAGGCCAAGGCCTGGCCTGAGGCCAAACCCGCCCACAGGCTGGTCACAAATGCCTAGGCCCAAGTCAGGCCCAAGTCGCCTACTCGCTGCGCAGCCCAGGCGGCCCACAGCCTGTTTGCTGCAGAGGTCCAGGGCCCCTGAGGCCCAACCCATGGCGTAGCACGGTCGCTGAGGCCCAGTGCCCCTAAGACCCAACCCGCCCTCAGCCTGGTCCCCGAGGCACAGGCCCACCGAGGCCCAATCCGCCCAAGCCGCCCGCCGAGGCCCAAGCCGCCTGATGCCCAGCTGCTGATACCCAGGCCCCCTAAGGCCGAAACTGTCCGCCCAAGGCCCAAACCACCTGCCCGAGGCCCAAACGGCCCGCCGTCGAGCCCCAGTCCAAACTGAGGCCCAAAAAAGTTACTCTGAGTTAAGCAATAAGAAGAAGGAAAAGGGAAGACCACATCCTGATCACATCTTCCTGGAGATAATCAGAAAACATAAAAAATTACCAAAATACATAATTAATTAATTATTAGGGTCACAGATAAACATTAAACATGTCCAAGAAGCAAAAGCAGATGACCATATTGTCACAT
>NW_006408604.1:7237926-7248929 GCF_000296735.1 Chrysochloris asiatica
TGGGATATACCCTTTGGGTGGTTGATGATGCATGGAGGGGATTGGAACCATGGCAGTGATATGATATACGATGGAATGAATGTAAAACTAAAGTTTTCCCATGTAAACGATCATATAATTCACAATAAAACATTAAAAAAATAAAAATTTGGGCCTATTCCATGACTTATCAGCTGTGACTAATCCAGCTTGAATCACTGAAACCAAGACAATTATTTTAAGGGATGGCTGTGTTGATTTCAAGGTATAAAATTTTATACCTCCATTGAGATTGGCCCTAAGAAAGCACTCTGCTTTCATATGGTCTAGAAATTGTGTTATGCTCTAAGTGTTAGCCATTATTGTTGTTATTGCAGTCTAATATTTTTAATAGTTTTGAAAGCTTAATTATGTATAAAAATTCTTAATTACTAAATATTTGATCAGTTAACATAGAAAAATAATGGTGACATCTGTACTAACAACACTAAGCTGTATGGAAAAGTAGTTACTCCAGAACAGGGGTGGGGAACCTTCTTTCTGCCAAAATTTATGATTTTATGGGCCATACAAAATTACCAACTTAAATATTAGCCTGCTATAAGAAAACAAAAATCCTCACCACTGGACCAATAAACAGTATTCTTAAAAACGGAGAAAAGATTGAAGTTGTCAAAGACTTCATTCTTCTTGGATCAACTATCAACTCTCATGGAAGCAGCAGTCAAGAAATCAAACGACGTATTGCATTAGGCAAATCTGATGCACAAGACCGTTTTCAAGTGTTGTAGAGCTAAGATGTCAGCTTCACTACTAAGGTGTACCTGACCCCAGGTCATGGTATTTTCAATAACCTCATATGCATGTGAAAGCTGGACAGTGAATAAAGAAGACTGTAGAAGAATTGATGCTTTTGAGTTATGGTGTTGGAGGAGAATATTGAAAGTGCCATGGGCTGCCAAAAGAACCAACAGATCTGTGTTGGAAGAAGTGCAGCCAGGGTGCTCCTTGGAGGCCAAGATGGCCAAACTTTGTCGCTCATACCTTGGACATATTGTCAGGCGGGACCAGTCGCTGGAGAAGGAATATAATGTTTGGTAAGGTGGAGGATCAGAGAAAAAGAGGAAGACACCCAGTGAGATGGATTGGCCAAGTGGCAGTGTGGCAACAGTGGTGAGGTTGGCCCAGGATCAGGCAGTGTTTCGTTCTGCTGTGCATAAGGTCTCTATGAATCCATAATGACTCGATGGCACCTAACAACAACAACATATTTAATTAACTCACGCCTAATGTGATGGCTTGGAGTCCTGGTATGGTGCTGTGGGTTAATACACCAGACTGCAAAGCCGTTTGAACTGCAAGCTTGGCGATTCAGCTCACCAGCTACTCCTCGGAAACCCTATACAGGATCACTATTGGTTGGAAATGACTTGACAGTACTTAACAACAACAAAAATATGATGGCTCTGCCAAGGCAACCACAGGTGTGTGTTTTGAGCCCTTTAGCCACTTTGCAGGAAAAAGAAGAGGCTTTTTTTCTTCTGTGAAGATTTTTTCAGGGTGCCTGTAAGTCAGAACTGACTTGATGGTACTTAACAACAACTGTTTGTTAGCCTGACTGAGTTGGTGGCATTTGAACATTGAATCATGAATGCGTGCATACTCATTCATCAGTGTGAAAATTGATATCTAATGCAAGGAAAAGTTCAAGAAAGAAAGGGGAATTTATGCTTTACTTATATTTGGGAGCCCAAACTTTCTTAAATTTAACTTGATGATTTTGCTTTACTATAGTCTTGTTCTTTTTACAGGAACTTTCATATACATTCTATTTTCTTTCCTTTTGCAGTGTTTAATGTTTTAGTATGGTTAACTTAGATTTTAAATTTATCATTTTTATCCTTATACCTCCCAAAAAATGTGATTTTCTGTAGAAAACATGAAGAAAATTATGAGTATGGCTTATAAAAGGTGTTTTCATCAGGGAATTGATATTCTTAGTTTCAGTTGGTTAGATGTTATGACAGTTTTAGTTTATGATTTTAGTAGAATTAAATAGTTAATTTAGTAGAATTAATGGAAATTGTTCATCTTTGAACATAAATTGATGAAGAAAAACTTTGTCTCCTTAGAGTGTTTGGGTTGCATTTAAAAATAATTAATAAAAATAAATGCACCTATCTTTTTCACTAAAAGTTGATTTTTAAAAATTATGTGTTAGGTCTGTATAATTATTAGTGGGATATGACTTTTAAAAAGGCCTAAAGGAAAAAGGCAAACATAAACATTTGTAATTGTTTCCTTTGCAAGGTGAACACTGAATTACTATTTTGAAATATTCTAAAACTCTCATATTGCTATGTAAGCATCTTTGACAAGTGAAACTATTATTGTCAAATGAAAAGAGATTGTATGCTTAAAATTCAATTAAGCAAATTGATGTTTTCTATTCCCCCTTTCTAATGTTCTCTTATTCTGACAGATCACTATTAAAAACCAAAACACAAGCTATGCATTTATTTGACTGTCATGAAGAATTAAAAATAAAAACAAGATGCTGTGGCTATCAGTTTTTATTAAAACCAGCTGCTGTGGCTTTATAATGGAAACCAGATCAAAATCAGCCCAAACCTCTGAGATTCAATTTATATGCTGAATGAACCAACCTGTTCTGAAAGAATACATCTTTTTTTTTGGACATTGGAAAAAGCTTGCACAGCTATCTCGTTTGATCTTTAACATGAGTCCTATAAACTAGGGAGACCAGGAATTATCTCTGTTTTACAGATGAGAAATTTGAAACAGAGGCTTGAGTGAGTGACTGGCTTAGGCCAATTACTGCCAGAAATAATGTTAGAGTTCCAGACTCCTAATTGTACATGTTGGAGTCTCTTAGCTCTACATCTACAATTCTCTTCCAGGCCTCTATTCTGCCTTGACATTCTAGGATTGTGGCAGTGATATGCTCTAGCTGGATTCTGTAAACTGTGAGAACCAATTCTGCAATATTTAGGAATTTTGTGAGTTGTTTGTTAGTTAAAATTAATTTCAACCATTGATCACTTGAAATTAGCTATGGGGGAAATATGTATATCATAGAAACGGGCAAACACTAAAAATCAGTGTGTGTGTTAACTTGTTGTTTCCAAAGACTTAGTTTACTAATACACCAATGACAGTTTCTAAGTACGTGAGGAGGCTTCAAAAAGCTTGTGGAATTTTTCCATTATCCTTTAATCCCATTGTTCCATAAACTATTTGAGGCCCCCCTCATAATTGGAAGAAGGAAAACAAAAACTGGGACATAGCAATGTAATTAAAATGTACTTTTATAAATTCATTACTTATCTAGTCTTGTTATGGTTAGGTACCACTGAGTCGATTACAGCTAATAGAGATCCTATTTACAACAGAACTAAACACTACCCAGTCCTGCAGCATCTTCAGAATTAATTATGCTGAGCCCATTGTTGCCAATATGTCAGTCCATGTTATTGAGGGTCTTTCTCTTTTTCTCTGACCCTTCATTTTACCAAGCATTATGTCTTTGCACAGGGACTGCGCCCACCTGAAAAGATACCCAAAGTATGAAAGATGAAGTCTCGTTATCTTCACTTCCAAGGAGCAATCTGGCCATACTTTCCCCCAAACAGATTTGATTGTTATTAAGCACCATCAAGTTAGTTCTGACTCATAGTGACCCTGTATAGGGTTTCTGAGGGGTGGTTGGTGGGTTTGAAGTGCCAGTCTTGTGATTAGAAGTCCAGTGCTTCTCCTATATAGCACCATACCAGGTACGTTCAATATTCTTCACTAGCACTATAATTCAAATGCACTGTTTCTTCTCTGGTATTCCTTATTCATTGTCCAACATTCATATCCATATGAGGCAGTTGAAAACACACTGGCTTGGGTCAAGTGCATCTTAGTCCTCAAAATGACATCTTTGTTCTTTAACACTATAAAGAGGTCTTTTGTACCAGATTTGCGTGACGCAATATATAGTCTGATTTCTTGACTGTTTGCTTTAGTGTTCCTTGTGGATCTAAGTAAAATGAAATCTTTGACAACTTGAATATTTCTGCTTATTATGATGTTATTTATTAGTTCAGTTATGAGAATTTTTGTTTTGCTTTTATTGAGGTGAAATCCATACTGAAGTCTGTGGTATTTGATCTTTGTCAGAGTCGCCTTCATTTCCAGCAAGAAAGGTTGTGTCATCTGCATACCACAGATTGTTAGTGAGTCTTCCTCCAATCCTGATGCCACATTCTTTTTTATATAATCCAGTGTCTGGGATTATTTGCTCAGCATGCAAATTTAGTAAGTATGTTGAAAGAAGACAACCCTGGCACACATTTTCCTTGATTTTAAACCATTCAGTATTACATTGTTCTGTTCAAAGGACTGCCTCTTACTCAATGTATAGGTTCCTCATGAGCACATGAGTGTTCTAGAATACCCATTCTTCTCAATGTTATCCATAGTTTGTTGTCATCCACAAAGCTGAATGCCTTTGCATAGTCATTAAAGCACAAGTAAACTTCTTTCTGGTATTCTCTGCTTTCAGCCTGGATGCATCTGATACAGCAGTGATACCCCTTACTCCATGTCCTCTTTTGAAACCAGCTTGAATTTCTGGAAACTTCCTGTTGATGTACTCCTATATCCATTTTTTAATCATCTTCAGCAAAATTTAACTTGCGTGTGGTATTAATATTCGTCATGATTTCCATACACTGTTCAGTCACCTTTCTTGGGAATGGGCACAAATATGGATCTCTTCCAATTGGTTGATATAGGTAGTTGTCGTCCAAATTTCTTGGCCTAGACGAGTGGACACCTCTAGCACTGCATCACTTAGTTGAAACATTTCAATTAGTATTTCATCAATTGCCAGAGCCTTGTTTTTCATCAGTGCCTTCAGTACAGCTTGGGCTTCTACCTTGAACACCATCAGTTCTTGATCATATGCTACCTCTTGAAATGGCTAAACATTGACCAATTGTTTTTGGTACTATGACTCCTTCTGTATATCTGTGTATTCCATACATCTTCTTTTGATGCTTTCTTAATTGTTTAGTATTTTGCCCACATTGTTGTTAGGTACTTTTGAGTTAGTTCCAACTCATAGCAACCTTTTGCACACAGAATAAACCACTGCCCACTCCTGCACCATCCTCACAATTGTTCTGCTTGTGCCCATTGCTGCTTTCATTGTGCCAATTCATCTAGTTGGGGGTCTTCCTGTTTTTCTCTGACCCTCTACTTTACTAGGCTTGGTGTCCTCCTCCATGAACTGTTCCCTCCTGATAATATGTCCTGATGATACATTTGAAGTATTTTGCCAATAGAATCCTTTGATATTTCAAGTTGAGGCTTGAATTTTTTCTTCAGTATGTTAAGCTTGAGAAATACTGAGTATATTTTTCCCTTTTGGCTTTCTAAGTCCACGTCTTTGCGCTTTTTCACTATAAATAGCACAGCTTTGTCTTCCAGAGCTACCCTTTAAAAATTTCTGTTCAGCTCTTTTACTTCCTCATTTTTCCAGTTGCTTTAGCATCTCTAAGTTCAGGAGTAATTTTCATATTCTCTTCTGACATTCCTTTTGGTCTTTTCAATGATCTTCTACTTTCTTCCTGTATGATGTTCTTGATAATGTCCTACAATTCCTCTGGTCTTTAGTCATTAGTGTCTAATCCGTCAAGTCTATTCTTTAGATGGTGTAGAAGTTCAGGTGGGATATACTCATGAACTTGTTTTAATCTTTGGCTTCAACCTGAACTTGCATATGAACAATTGATAGTCTATTCCCCAGTTTGCTCCTAGCTGTGTTTTGGATGATAATAATTGAGTTTCTCTATCTTTCCACTGATATAGTCTGTTTGATTCTTGTGTATTCCATCTTCTGAGGTCCATATGTATAGTTGCCTTTTATGTTGTTGAAAAAGGGTATTTGCAATGAATAAGTCATTAGCCTTGCAAAATTCTATCATGCAATGTACAGCATTAAAATTGAATATTCCAAATATACATCCTTCCTCTTTGTCTTAATTTTAGGTTGATGAGGTTGTTAGAATTCTTCAGTTTAATCATCATTGGTTTTAGTGATTGCTGAGTAAATTTAAATAATAGTCGTATTAGCTGATCATCCTTGTAGGCATATGGATATTATCACCGACAGCTCATTCCTTTTAGATAAATCTTGAAATTCTGATTTTGAAGATGAATATGATGCCATTCCTCTTTAATTTGTCATTCTCTTCTTAGTAAACCATATGATTGTCTGATTCTAAATGACTGATGCCAATCCATTTCAGCTCACTATGTGTAAGATATTGATCTTTATGTATTCTATTTCATTTTTGACATCTCCCAGTTGTTTTTGATTCATACTTCATATTTCCATTTTTCACTTATTAATGGATGTTTGCAGTCTCTTTTTCGTATTTTGATTTTTGCCTCATCAGTAAATGAAGGCCCTGAAAACTTTGCTCCATCCATATCACTAACGTCATCTCTCCTTTGAGGAGGCAGTTCTTCCCCAGTTAGGGGATCCTCTTCTGGCATTACATCAGACAGTATTCTGGTTCTATTCATAAGGTTTTCAGTGGCTAACCATTCAGAAGTGGTCTGCTTCTTCTCCTTCTTCCTAGTGTGTCTTAGTCTGGAAGCTCCGTTAAAACCTGTCCTCAATGACTGATCCTCTGGTATTTAAAATACCGGTAGACTAGCTTCCAACATCACAGCAACACACAAGCCACTACAGTAAGACAAACAGACAAGTGGTAGCTGTATCTCGTATATCTAGCATGTCGTTGTTGTTGTTAAGTGCCATCAAGTCGATTCTGACCCATAGCGACCCTGTATAGGGTTTCCAAGGAGCAGCTGGTGATCTTAAGCCACCGACCTTACAGCCTACACCAACCTTACAGTCCAGCGCATTAACCCACAGCACCACACCAGGACTCCTGTGTATCTGGTATAGAAGGCACTTTTTCTGCTTTTCATAATATTAGAAAGTTACTGCTAATCAGTATGTAAATATGGACTAAGAATATCAGGGAATCTGGAATTAAACTTAAGTTTTCTAAGGACCTTAGAAACAGTATCTATTCCTTAAGAACTTGGTCTAGTCTGAACCGTTCTTAAAAGTTATGGCATGCTTGTCGTTTCTCTTCTTGAATCTGTGTCTATAGAGCTGCACACATTTAGAATTTGTTTAATATGAATTAATCTAGTCTCTTTATGAATACAGTAAAGTCCTTGCAGATTAGGCTGTGAACATCCCTTCCTTATTTTCTCTGAATAAATATTTAATCATCACGTAGTCTGTCTTGCTTTTTACATGTTATCAGGAGGAACCAGTCCCTAGAAAAGGACACCATTATTGGTAAAATGGAGGGTCAGCAAAATAGAGGAGGACACCCAAAGAGATGGATTGACACAATGGAAGCATCTGTGGGTTCAAATGTGACAATTGTGAGGATGGTGATGAACCAGGCAGTGTTTTGTTCAGTTGTGATTAGGGTTGCTATGAGTCAGAATCAACTGAACTGCACCTGACAACAAACAAAGTACTATTTATGACGCTCTGTTCTCATTATATGATTATAATAGTCATAAAAAAAACTTCCTATCGTTACAGAGCTTAGAGTCTAGTGCACAGTTAGTATTTATTTTTTAAAAATGAAAAATTGTTAATGTGCTAAATACTTTGAAAAAGAGTATCTCTGGTAGTGGGTTTTTAACTTATCCATAAGGAGGTCATCAAATGGTTTACTGGGAACTTGGTGATTAAACTGAGATCTGAACAGTGAGAAGAATTAACTTGAAGTTATTAGGTCTCAAATATCATTTCTTTATGTAGACCTCCTCTGTCCTAGGAACCCTGGTGGTGCAGTGAACTAGGCATTGGGCTGCTAACCGAAAGGTAAGTGGTTCAAACCCACCAGCTGATCAAAGCCATATAAATGAGTCCATCTGTTCCTGTAAAGATTTACAGCCTTGGAAACCCTAAGGAGCAGTTCTACCCTATTGTATTGATTGGGTCACTATGAGTCAGAATTCACTGACAGCAGGAGGTTTTCTCCGCCCTGCCAACCTGAATCATTTCCCTGTTGTAGCTTCCTATCTCATCCTGGATTTTCTCTTCGTGGTGCTGTCAAATCCATTGATTCTGACTCATAGCAACCCTGAATAGGGTTTCCAAGGATCAATTGGTGGGTTTGAACTACCAGCCTTGCAGTTAGCAATTCAGTGCTTATCCTATAGCACCATTTCTGGACTCCCACTTTGTAGTTGTTGTTGTTAAGTGCCGTCTAGTCTAGGCTGTTCTGACCCACAGTGACCCTGTATAGTGTTTCTGAGGAGCGGCTGGGAGCTTGCACCACCGACCTTCCAATTCAAATTGACTTTGTAGTCCAGCGCATTAGCCCACAGCACCACACCAGGACTCCCACTTTGCAGTAGTAACCACAAATTGTAATTAGTGTACTTGTTAGGTGTCTGTTGTTCCTATTAGCCTATTGTCCTTATAGCTAGTAGAATATATATTTTGTTCACCTTGTTAGTTCCAACAGGTACATGACACATAACAGTTACTCAATAGTTACGTCTGTGTTTACCTTCTTTCTCTTTATCTCTATAATAATGTAAGGATATGCCCTGCCCACCTCTCAGTTATTGAGAGGATGTGATAATATAAATGGATGAAAAGACAAAGTCAGAAAAATAAAACAAGATCCAGTTTTGTGACACAGAACCCAGGGAGGGAATAAAAAGAACTTAGGTGTAGCAGTGTTGTCTAGGAAGAGAAAGAACAGCTGTTGGATTTGTGAGCAATATGAGTCCACCAGCATCTCTAAACCCATCAACTGCTCTGTCGGGGAAAGACCTGGCACTCTCCCTAAAATTATAGTCTGGGACACCCAAGGAGCAGTTCTTTGTCTTGCAGGCTTGCTTTGAGTTGGAAATGACTTGATGACACCTAACAACAATTCTTATGTACTCATTCATCTTGCTGATAGAAAATTTGTGAACTGGATTACAAAATACTTTCTGAAGTGATTTTATAGTCTGATACTGATTTTTTCCTTGTGAAAAGTCAAAGGAATATGTAAATGAACACTTCATTGAAAATAGGTTTACCTCAGATTGTCTGGATAGCATATTGACATATGTGCTTTGAAGGATTGAATAGGACTTTTAAACTCCTGTCGTTTAATGACAGGACCCTGGGCGACATTTTCCCCTATTGTACTTTTTGTATATTTCTCAGATTTAAAAAAAAAAAAAAAAAAAAAGTTTATGATTCTCTATATATTACTTTATAATGAAAAAGTAAACAAAACATTTCTTAAAAAGTGACAATTGGTTATGAGTTTGGACAGACTATGGAAGTGTGCCTATATGCTTAGACGTTTTGGGACTATATTTTAGATTTTTCATTAACTCACCTAAATCTCATTACAGTTTTAGTATACTAATGTTAAATGTCCATTGGATCTTTTTTTGTATACCCATCTGTATGTATCTTCAGAGCCTGAGCTCTTTGAGGGTGGAGAATTTTATGTCTCTTTCTAACCCTTATCATAATTTCTGGCAGTAACACATATTTGTTGAATGAATAACTCTTTTCGAAACTGAGGTGCCATTATCTTTTTATTGCCTTCAGTCTATGTGCCTTTCTTTTTTCAGATCACAGTTCTGGAAGCCACGATGAATGGCCACATTTCAAATCATCCCAGTGGTTATGGAATGTACTCATCTCAGATGAAGTAAGTTGAAAGGTTTATACTTATTTTTTTTTTTCAGACTTGTTTATATTTTAAATGAAAATATTAGTGTTACTTGTTTATGTTGTTCATTCTCATTAATGTTAACATTACAAATTTACTGTGTCTGGTAAGAATAAGATAATCAAGTAAATATAAACCCTAGTGATAATGATTTTATTGTTGAAAAAGGTTTCATTCTAATATTTTGCATGTTAGTACTTTTCCCAAACTGCTTATATACTCTACGTCAGATCTTTCTGTTTCTCTGTAGTATCCTATTATTTTTAGTTATAATATATCAGCATTTCAGTAGTTAATAAATACCATTTTTTCTAAATTACCAAGTTACTTACCCTTGTGTTAAAAAAGAAAGAAAGAAAAAAGATGACAAGGCAAACAAACAAAACAATTCCCAAGTCTCTGAGTTTAACTTGAAATCACAATCCTGATTTAAGTGGGCATCACCTTAAATATTGTAGTTAATGTTGTTGCTATTCTGTATTGACAGTTGTGATGTGTTAGTTTTCCAGTCATTTTCAGAACCAGATTATTCCCATTATAAAGAGTTATGGTTTGTTTTCTCTTTCTAAGATTTTCACAAATTTCTTCAGTGTTGGTCATTAATAGCCAACAGGGAAGAATATTAGGTGCCATCTCAGTCTTGTCCATTAGTTATTCAAGCCAGAAAAATTTGACTATATCCTCAGTTCTTTATTTTTTCTTAAAACAAATATTCATTGGTTCATTCATTTATATTAATTTTTCTGTTAAAGAACCTTTTCCCCCCTCCTCCCTGCCTTCTGTTCTTTCTAATATTTGTGACCTTTAGCTCCTTCCTGAATTTTTACATTACCTTGCCATTAGCTTATGGATCATCTTTGAAATTTTTTCAGATCATGTCATTTCCTAGTCTATTTTCAGTACTCAGAGGATAAGAAATAAATTCTTCAGCATAATGTACAAAGTCTTTCTCTATGTATTTTGAATTTCATTTTCTAGCAATTTATGGGATTGTGATGTAGGTGCTTTGGAATTTTTATTTATAGTTGTGAATTTTACCTGCTTACTTTGGACTTTGATCTATTACAATGGCCTTTTTTTTTTTTTTATTACAGTGGCTACGGATCACCGACCTTTTCTCAGATGGATAGAGAACATAGTTCAAAAACAAGTGCAAAGGCTCTTTATGGTAGGTTTGCTTATATGGGATGTAATTCTCATTTTAAGACCTTTAAGACCTTCCCC
>NW_006408604.1:7256955-7260218 GCF_000296735.1 Chrysochloris asiatica
TAGAGAACCCATGGATGAAAAAAATAATATAGAAAAAAAAAGAAAATTTTGAAAAAGAGCACTAGACAAGGAAAGAGATGGAGAAAAGAGAGAGAGAGAAAACAAAACAAAACAAAACACCAGAGTCATAAAGAAATATCAAGGGCAAAGAAAGAAAGAAGAAGCAGGGGAAAAGAGAAGAAAAAGAAAAAAAGTGGCAGTAGAAAGGATAAATAATAAAAGAAGGGAAAGAGAGAGAAGAAAGAATAAACAAATGAAAGGAAAAAACCAGGGCAGGTGCCAGACCCAGAGAGGAGAAAACTCTGGTTGCCTCCTGCCAGCCAATGAGCTTACACAATGGATTGGCAAGAGATATAAGATGGTTGCTTTCCTGGCCCTTCATGGCATTCCTATAGGCCTAGGTATTAGTTTTGGACACCCAATCTGGAAGTAGTTCCTTCAGACCGCAAAGTTGCTAGAATCAGAGTCTTTCCGGCCCAGAGGGCAGTTGGGGGAGAGGGGAAGTGCAGGAAGGGCAACCAAACACAGGAGCTCTTGCTAGTCCATACTGCATGTGACTGGCCCTGCAGGTCTGGAGTGGGGCTCATCTGAATCCAGGTCACAGAATTGATTCAGAGCAGCAGCTTTACTGGGGATGGAAAAGGGGGGTAGGGTGGGGTGGTCATGCCCCTGGTCACCAGGAGAATGTGAAGAACAAGAAAAAAGTCATACCTTTCTTGCTGCTAGTCAACAGTGTTTCAAAAAACTTTTCTCCATCTACATTATTAAGGTCAACCGTACTTTGAGGAGGCAGTTCTTCCCAAGTAATATTTTGAGTGCCTACCAACCTAATCTTCTGTAAATGTATCAGGCAATCTTCTGCTATTTATAAGATGGCACTGTAGTTTCAGAAATGGGCTGTGAGCCATGAGGTTTGCAATTCAAACCCTCCAGCTGCTCCTCGGAAACCCTGTGCAGTGTCGCTATGAGTCAGAATTGACTAGACAGCACTTAACAACAACAACAACCATTCAGAGAAGTCCTGGTGTAGCACTGAAGGATAAGGATTGGAATGCTAACCATAAGGTCAGCGGTTCAAACCCACCAGCTGCTCCTTGGAAACCCTAACAGGTTCTCTGTGTGTCAGAACCAACTCAATGGCACTTAGCAACAACCACATTCAAAAACCATTCTGTCTCTTTCTTCTTAGTCTTTCTTAGTCTGGAAATTCCACTGAAATCAGTCTACTACTGGTAACCCTGCTGGTATTTAAAATACCAGTGGCATAGGCTCCAGCATCACAGCAACATGCAAGCCAGCACATACTACAAAGTGATGTACAATACCTTATTTATTGTTTACTACAGCAAAGGAGCAGTCTAGGGATTCCTAAAATAATTTACTAATTTGAAAACATAGAAATGACACACAGTTGATCAGTATTAATCATTCAAATACTATTAAATATTTTTGTTTTAAATTTGTTTTTTTAGCCTATTTTTGGGGATTGAGGAACTCTATGCTGGGAAATCTGGGGTGGTGCATGGTGAGATTTTACTTCTTCATAATAATAGAGGATTTTTGAGCGTCAACTCTTTGTCACTTCTCATTACATGAAAAGCTCTGTCAAGCATTTAAAAATCCTCGGGCTGCAATATTATAGCCATTTTTCTGTTGCACCCAAATCAGACTAAAGGAAATAGAACTACTGTGTGGCACTGCGGGCTAATGTGCTGGACTACAGTATTGGTTTAACCACAGGTTGATGGTTCAAGCTCACCAGCTGCTCCTTGCAAACCCTTTACAGGGTTGGTATGAGTCAGAACTGACTAGATTAGACAGTACTTAACAACAACAACAACTCATATCCTGAGTTGATCATGGAGAGTTGTATATAAAGATGTGATGAAATTGCTAACTGAAACTGTGGTTCTTTTTATTTTTTAAATCTATTTTGTTTTGGTAAATTTTACAGAGCAAATTTGTTTTCCATCCAGCAATTCACACATTTCACTTTGTGACATTCATTGTATTATCAACAATAAAACAACTGTCTTCCTACTTGCTTCTTGTGTTTACCATTTCTATGCCTTTTGAGCTTTCTCCATGGCAAATGCTGATACTATGATTTCCTATGGTTGATTGTTCAGAGTACTTTATTATTCTCCTTGTAGGTCTGTCTATTATTTGGCTGAAAGGTATGCCACAGCAGTGACTTCAGTCCTAGGCTTGAAGAATATCTAAGGGCCATAGTGTCCGTGGGTCCACCAGTCTCTATCAGACCAGTTAGCCTGATGGTTTTTATTATTTAGAGCTTTGTTCCACATTTTCCTCCCAGTCTATCCAGGACTTCCTGTTATGATCCCTTTCCAAGTAGTTGGAAGTGCTTGCTGGACACCATCTAGTTCTTTTTGTCTGATGGTTGTGGAGGCTGAGGTTTGTGTGATTCATTAGTCCTTTGGACTAATTGTTTGTATGCCTTTGATTTTCTTCACTCTTCCTTAGTTTGGATCATAACAATAGTTAAACCTTAGTGGCCACACAGAAGCTTTTAAGACCCCACTCCCATTTCACCCAAAGAGGATGTAGAATATTATCTTTGTGAACTCTGTTACGCCAATTAACCTTGATGTCCTCTGAGACTATGACTCTGAGCCCTTAGCCCAGTCCCTCATTTCCGCAATGTGTTTTATTGTGGTGAGAAATTTTCATAACTTTGTCCCCTCTATGCTTGACTATATTCATGGATATACTTGCTGCACATATAAATAAATACAAATGTAGAAATATACTGTGTTTTTGTTGTTAAGTGCTGTTGAGTCTGACTCATAGCAACCCTGTATAGAGTTTCCAAGAAGCGACTGTTAAGCTTGAACTGCCGATCTTGTGGTTCAAACGGACTTTGCAGTCCAGCGCATTAACCCACAGTGCCACATCAGGCCATATATGAGGGGATTTCTAATGTTCTTGGAAAAATTCCATTATCTTTTCATTTCATATTCCTATGAACTTTTTGAAGCCCCCTCATATTTGTGGGTCTGGTCCTATTTGCCTACCCACACCAGTTCAGTGTGCATTGTTATTGCAGGACTCTGTATGTAATAAATATAATTTACCTCTGTTGCCTTAAATTCTTGTGCTCACCTCACTGTCTTCATTTGCCTTGATAATTTTATGCTCACTTCTCCCTTATTGTGTATTGCTTTTCCCTTCACCCTAGTTAATACATGTCCACACTCTAGCAAGTGATTTACCTCTCTGCACCCCTGGTCAGCCTGCAAAAA
>NW_006408604.1:7261599-7268417 GCF_000296735.1 Chrysochloris asiatica
AGAGTTTAGATCCATATTCTGTTTCTGTTCTTTGAATTGAAGTTGTTGTTGTTAAGTGCCGTCGAGTCGGTTTCAACCCATAGAGACCCTGTACAGGGTTTCCATGGAGCAGCTGGTGAGTTTGAACTTCTGACCTTGCAGTTCAAATGTCTTTGCACTCTGGCGCATTAACCCACAGTGCTACGTTGTGATAGGTTTTTTCAAAAAGGCTGACAAATGTACGATCTCTATTTTCTGTAACATACTTTTAAACTGTAGAAAAAGATATTACATTACTTTTTAAGAAATATTTTGCATGGAATCAAAATCAAAGCCTTAGGTGGATGTTTTTCATTTAATAATTTTTGATGTCTGTTGATTTTTATGATTGGCTCAGTTCATGTGACTTCTTCTTGATAGCTCTTGAACTTTTCGGGTAGCGTTACAATAAGACTAATAGCCCTTAAATAATTACTTAACTGCATTACAAAACATGCTTTTTCCCCAATTCTTAGTGCCCTCTTAGATTTCCTCAAGTATTCATAAATTTTTTAAACCTCAGATACAAAATGTAAGTCATTACTAAAAAGTTGAGGACCTTTAAAATATACTACATATATCTCAGAAGTGAGCTCTGGTAGCATAGTGGTTACAAATTGGGCTGCTAACCTCAAGGTCAGCAGTTCGAAACTACCAGCTGTTCCGGGGGAGAAAGATGAGGCTTTCTGCTCCTGGAAAGATTTACAGCCTTGGAAACCCTGTGCAGGGTCGCTATAAATCAAAACCGACTCCACGGTACTTAACAACAACAGTATCTTAGAAACTGTTTGTTTTCCAAGGGTCTGTATGGTCTTTATAATTTTTTTAGTAATTAAAGGGATAGAATAGTATTATAGTTAAGAGCAAAGACTCAGGAACGAGACTTGCAAAGTTCAAACTCAGTCCCACCACTTAATAACTGAGTGATGTTGAGCAGATTACTTCACCATTTGTATTTCATTTTGCTTGTCTGTTTGCTGAGGATAAACCTCATTGGGTTGATAGGAGAATTAAATGAGTTAAAGCATGTGTATTGTGTAGAACAGTGCTCGCATATACTTGCTGGTTTTGATTTCCCTCTAATGATTCTCAGTAAGTATCTATGGACTGAATGGATTGATGGATGAATGGCAATGGAGAAATATTTTTATGTTTTGAACAAACCTTTGTAATAAATTCTAGTTGAGGTTTTAACTATATTTAGTTAACATTGGGAGCTGTTAGCCTACCAGTCTGTGTAATTTTAGTTTTCTCTTTGTACTCTGGTAGTGTAGTGGTTACGAATCGGGCTGCGAACCTCAGAGTCAGCAGTTCGAAACTACCAGCTGTTCCATGAGAGAAAGATGAGGCTTTCTACTCTTGAAAAGATTTACAGCCTCAGAAACCCTGTACAGGGTCACTATGAGTCGGAGCCGACTCCATGGCACATAACAACAGCAACAACAACTTTGAAAGTTGGTAAAGAAAATATTTGTAACATACTTTATTTCTTCACAATTTGTGTATTCTCTTTAAAATTTCTCCTTTAACGTTTATTAAAGTAGTTGACTCCTCGTGTGCAACTGTAGGATCAGTCCTGGACTAGGAACCACAGGTTGGCAGTTCAAACCCACAAGCTTCTCCTTGGAAACCCTATACAGGGTCGCTATGAGTCAGAACTGACTCAATAACACTTAACAACAACAACAACAAAAGTAGTTGACTAAATCTCTCAAGGACTAAATTGCCTTTATGGATGGCATATGAACTTATTTGGTATGTTGTTGTTGTTGTTAAGTGCCATCAAGCTGGTTATGACCCATAGCAACCCTGTATTGGGTTTCTAAGGAGTGGCTGATAAGCTTGAACCATTGACCTTACAATTCAAACTGACCTTGCAGTCCAGCGCATTAACTCACAGCACCACACCAGGATCCTCTTTGGTATGTTGTTGTTGTTTAGTGCCACTGAGTTGGTGCCGATCCATAGCACTGTATAGAGTTTCTGAGGAGCAGCTGGTGAACTTGAACCACCAACCTTGCAATTCTAACGGACCTTGCAGTCCAGCACATTAACCCACAGTGCCACACCAGGACTCCTCACCAGATCCTCTTTGATATAGGAGAATAGTATTTATTGCATTGGAAAGTGAGTTTTCATAGTAATTGTTGTTGCTGTTAAGTGCCATTGAGTCAGTTCCAATTCATAATGACCCTATATAGGGTTTTCTGGAGCAGTTGGTGGCTGTAAACTGCCAGTTCAGTGCCATGTCAAGGTTCCTTTCATAATAACAGCCACTGGTTTTTACATACTAACCACGTGCCAGATTCTGTATTAGGAGTTTTATGTAGATTATCTTTTTTATGAGAACATTTTTCAGATCTGAGATACATGTTGCTGTATGTACTGAGAGAGGCAGCATGGGTTTGGAGACCAAGGGTCTATAGCTGAATCATGGCTTTTCTGCCAACTGGCTGTTCTTTTGAGCAAATAATTTAATCTATTGACCCCAGTTTCCTCATCAATAAAACAGAAATAAGCATAATATTGTGGTAATTTTATATGAGAAAATAGAATGTGACATTGTATGACATTCAGGAGCATCTCTTTCTGTCCTAGCCATCAAGATTCTCAAATGTAATAGTTTAACTTCAAATGATCTTATAGATATAGTTACAGTGATACTTTGACAGGATCAAGAGTTAACTTTCTTTATATATTTATTTTTTAAACTTCCATTACAGACCTAACCCTCTATGTTGTTGTTTATTGTTAAGTACCATGGACTCGGTTCTAACTCATAGTGACCCTGTATAGGGTTTCTGAGAAGATGCTGCTGGGTTTGAACCATTGACCTTGTGTTTAGCGGTCCAGTGCTTTTCCTACAGTGCCATACTAGAAATAAACACACATATGCAAATCCCATAAAGATATTGTAAATTATACTTTGAAATGATAATAAATTTGTTTTTTAGAGATATGTATTAATTTTAATTTATTCAATGATAAACAGTGAGAATATGCTATAGTTTAATGACCTTATAGTATAATTCTTCATTGTTACATAAGCCAGCATCCAAGAGAGACTGTTTCTCAAATGTCCCTGACAATGTAACACCTGCTTTAGGAATAAACAAAACAATTTTCTCTCCTTCATGTACCTCAAGAGAGTAAAATTTCATTTGGATCACGTTATTAGAGAATTGGAAAGTATATATCTTTTTTTCCAACTAGCCTTTTTGTATCTTTAAGCACTAAATTGTAAAATAGTTTTTAAGGAAAATACTTACCAAGTGCATTAAGCATTCAGAGTCTGCCACACATAATCTCTTAATGACTCAGAGTGTCATCATATTGCACACTTGTTTGTGCACTGCAGTGCACTCATCAGTGGCTGCATTCTTTACTTCTTTACAAATGATTCAGAATCATTTTCCTTTTGAATATTTAGGGCTTCTTTTGCCATGTGTTTGGGTCCCAAGACTACTACTTCCATTGTTTCTCATATGTTGTGGGCTGAGAAACTAGGTTGAAAATGTTGTTTGAGTTAATCAATCCTGAGTTGGTAATTTAGCCTTCGCCATAAAAGTATATATGTTAAAATGTGCCAGTTTTATTCTGTAGATATCATGACATTTCTATTTGTCACTCAGAAGATTGACTTAAGTATGCTGTGTTCAGAATAACTGAGCTTCCTAGAAAAGTAACTTCCCCTTTAATTAGATATTGCTGAATTTGGAATATGAACATCGCCATAACAATCAGCTGATTAAAGCCATCCTGTTTCCAGAGAGCCTGAAGTTTCACAAGTTTCTAAGCAATAATACTGTCATCATTACTAGTACTTAGAGTAATTTTGAGATTACGCTAAATACTGATAATGATGGGAGGGTAGGTAATAATGAAAAAACAAAAAAAAGATAGGCTGTCTTCTAGTTTCAGGTTAACCTCAAGTTTGTACTTTTTTGTTGTATTTGTCAGAAAAAAAAATAGTTTGTTTAATTTTCTTTCTTTTTTTTTTTTTTTTTTAACTGAGGGAAGAGTTGGTCATAATCCAGTGTTAAGTAACCATAAACTGCAAGTCAATTTTTATATAATTGAGTTTTCTGTAAGCTTCCTTATATTTCTGTAGTGCTTGGTTCAGCTTTCTAAGTACACTTTCTGAATACTATACTTAAAATAAACAGATATCCAACACCAAATAAATTAAAAAATATATGTAGGTTTATTGGTCTGGTTGTGAGGATTTTTTCTTTACATTGAGGTACAATCCATACTGAAGGCTATATAGGATTTGATCATCATCAGTAAGTATTTCAAGTCCTCTTCACTTCCAGCAAGCTAGGTTGTGTCATTTGCATATCACAGGTTGTTAATGAGTCATTCCGGGTCCTGTAATCCAACTTTTCAGGTTATTTGTTCAGCATACAGATTAAATAAGTGTGGTAAAAAGATACTGTTCTGGCACACATGTTTCTTGGTTTTAAAACCTTTGTTCTGTTTGAAGAACTGCCTCTTGGTCTATGTACAGATTCCTCATGAGCACAATTAAATGTTCTGGAATAACCATTTTTTTTGCAATTATCTATAGTTAAGTCCTGATCTATACAGTCGAGTGCTTTTGCAAGTCAGTAATAAAACACAAGTAACTTTCTGATATTTTCTGCTTTCAGACAACATCCATCAGGCATTAGCAGTGATATCCCTCATTCTACATACTCTTCTGAATCCAGCTTGGATTTCTGACAGTTGTCAATTACTGCTGCAACCATTTTTAAATTACCTTCAGCAAAAATGTACTTTCATGTGACATTAATGATACTGTTTGATGGTTTCAGAATTCAGTTGGGTCACCTTTCTGGGGAACGGGCACATATATGGATAGCTTCCTATCAGTTGGTCAGGTAGCTATCTTCCAAATTTCTTGGCGTAGATGAGTGCACACCTCCAGTGCTGCATCAGTTTGGTAAAATATTTTAATCTGCATTCAGTCAATTCTTGGAGCCTTGTTTTTCACCAGTGCCTTCAGTGCAGCTTGGATTTCTTCCTTCAATGCCATCAGTTCTTAATCATATAGTAACTTTAGAAATGGTTGAACATTGACTAATTCTTTTTGGTACAAATGGTACAATGACTCAGTGTATTCCTTCCACTTTCCTTTGATGCTTCTTGTCATTCAGTGTTTTACCTGTAGAATACTTCAATATTGCAAGTTGAGGCTTAACATTTTTCTTCAGTTCTTTCAGTGTGAGAAATGCTGAGTGTGTTCTTCCAGTTTGGTTTTGTAACTCCAGGTCTTTGGACGTGTCATTATCATACTTGACTTTGTCATCTTGAGCTGTCCTTTGATATTTTCTGTTCCGTTTTTTTACTTCCCTGTTTCTTCCAGTTGCTTTAACTTCCTTCATGCATAATGTGCTTGATATTATTCCATAACTCCTTTAGTTTTTGGTCATTAGTGTCTAATACATCAAATCTGTTCTATCCTTGTTTTTTTTCTTCTTTGAAACTTTGTATTATGAATTGCTTGGAGGTTTACAGAGTAGATCATCATCATCAGTTTTACATTCATCAGTGCTGTGTTGTATTCCTTTGTGTATAATTACCCACGTTTGTTTATTCATTTTACTACTGTGGGCGTTTGGGCTGTCTTCATCTTTTTGCTATTGTGAATAGTACTGTGATGAACATGAATGTGCATTTATCTATTCTTGTCATTTTTATTTATTTATTTATTGAGGATATATACCAAGTAAAGTGATTCCTGGGTCATACATTATTACTATTTTCAACTTTTTGGGGAAATTCCATACCATTTTCCATTGTGCTTGCACAATTTTACAGTCTTACCTGCAATGTAGGAAAGTCCCAGGTTTTCCACACCCTCTTGTTCAACTGACCTTTAATCAGCATGTAATGCCCTTCTTGGTTTTTACACTGCTTTTTACCTTAAAGTCTATTTTATCAGAAATTAATATTGCCAGTACTGCTCCTTTTTTATTATTGTTAGCTTGATGTATTTTTTCTACCCTTTGATTTTTAGTATGTCTCTTGTAGACAGCATCTTGAAGGACCCTGTTTTCTTATCCATTCTAATACTCTCTGTCTTTCGCCTGGTCCATTTAATCCATTAGCATTCAGTGTAAGTATTAGTAGATATGAATTGATTGCTATGTGTTTTTGTGTGTGATGCTGCTGGTTTCTTTGTTCTACATAATTTTCTGTGCTGAGTTCATTTTGTTTGTGCATTTTCTTATTTTACTTATTGACATTGTTTTAATGTTTGCTAAATTTTTATGGTCCTTTAATTTTGTTTTTATGTGAAGGTATATTAATTTTCTTTGAGGTAATCCTGTAATTTATTAATTTACTCCTCATTTTAAAGTAGTCTGTTTTGTCTTGCTATCTGTTTGACTTCCTCATCATTTGGAAGTTCTGTAACTGTACTCGTCCATCTTTTTGCTTTGTAGTTGTCTTCATTGTAGACTGATATCTCTGGCTCCCTATTCAGTCTTGAAGTTTTGCTTTACTTTGGATACTTCTATATTTGGATTGAGTTATGCGTGGTGTAGCTTTGTATGTTAATCTCAGGTTGTTAGCTGCTGTTGGTGATTCTCAGTCTGAAGAATTCCCTTTCATATATAGTTTTTAAATTTGGTTTATTTATTACTGGGTATATGATTCTTTGTTGGCATTTTATTTTTCTTTCAGAGTTTTGTATATGTCTTTCCATTGCCTTCTTTCCTATGTGGTTTCTGCTTAGAAATCAGAATCCAGTCTTATTTGTTCTCCTTTGTAGGTAACTTTTCGGTTGTGCTGAG
>NW_006408604.1:7271658-7290084 GCF_000296735.1 Chrysochloris asiatica
CATTTCACTTTGTGACATTCATTGTATTATCAACAATAAAACAACTGTCTTCCTACTTGCTTCTTGTGTTTACCATTTCTATGCCTTTTGAGCTTTCTCCATGGCAAATGCTGATACTATGATTTCCTATGGTTGATTGTTCAGAGTACTTTATTATTCTCCTTGTAGGTCTGTCTATTATTTGGCTGAAAGGTATGCCACAGCAGTGACTTCAGTCCTAGGCTTGAAGAATATCTAAGGGCCATAGTGTCCGTGGGTCCACCAGTCTCTATCAGACCAGTTAGCCTGATGGTTTTTATTATTTAGAGCTTTGTTCCACATTTTCCTCCCAGTCTATCCAGGACTTCCTGTTATGATCCCTTTCCAAGTAGTTGGAAGTGCTTGCTGGACACCATCTAGTTCTTTTTGTCTGATGGTTGTGGAGGCTGAGGTTTGTGTGATTCATTAGTCCTTTGGACTAATTGTTTGTATGCCTTTGATTTTCTTCACTCTTCCTTAGTTTGGATCATAACAATAGTTAAACCTTAGTGGCCACACAGAAGCTTTTAAGACCCCACTCCCATTTCACCCAAAGAGGATGTAGAATATTATCTTTGTGAACTCTGTTACGCCAATTAACCTTGATGTCCTCTGAGACTATGACTCTGAGCCCTTAGCCCAGTCCCTCATTTCCGCAATGTGTTTTATTGTGGTGAGAAATTTTCATAACTTTGTCCCCTCTATGCTTGACTATATTCATGGATATACTTGCTGCACATATAAATAAATACAAATGTAGAAATATACTGTGTTGTTGTTGTTAAGTGCTGTTGAGTCTGACTCATAGCAACCCTGTATAGAGTTTCCAAGAAGCGACTGGTAAGCTTGAACTGCCGATCTTGTGGTTCAAACGGACTTTGCAGTCCAGCGCATTAACCCACAGTGCCACATCAGGCCATATATGAGGGGATTTCTAATGTTCTTGGAAAAATTCCATTATCTTTTCATTTCATATTCCTATGAACTTTTTGAAGCCCCCTCATATTTGTGGGTCTGGTCCTATTTGCCTACCCACACCAGTTCAGTGTGCATTGTTATTGCAGGACTCTGTATGTAATAAATATAATTTACCTCTGTTGCCTTAAATTCTTGTGCTCACCTCACTGTCTTCATTTGCCTTGATAATTTTATGCTCACTTCTCCCTTATTGTGTATTGCTTTTCCCTTCACCCTAGTTAATACATGTCCACACTCTAGCAAGTGATTTACCTCTCTGCACCCCTGGTCAGCCTGCAAAAAGGGCCTTGACTTTTTATAGTAAATGGTCTCATGTAATATTTGTTCTTTTTTTTATTACTATCACTCAGTGTATTATCTTACAGGTTCATTCATGTCATGAGATGTTTTGCAAATTGATCATCATTCTTTAATGCTGAATAGAATTCCATAGTGTGTACTATAGTTTGTTCATCCATTTAGCTGTTGCTGGGCACCTTGGTTATTCCCATCTTTTTGCTATTGTGAATAGTGTTGCAATGAACATTGATGTGCATGTATCTATTCATGTAGCAGTTTTTGTTTCTGTATGATACACAAAGATATATCTTCAAAAAGTTTGTGGAAAAATTCAATTGTATTTTAGTTTCATTTATCCATGAACTTTTTGAAGCCTCTTCATTTACCTACTAGTGGATTGCGAAATCATAGCGTATTTCTAAGAAAAAGTGTTTAATGTGCTTTCATTAGCTATGTCAATGAATTAGTATATGTCCCTGAATTACATTTTGTATTTCAAGAATTATAATAGCTTTCCCAAGAACAATGATCTATGTAATTGTTAACTAAATAATTAGAAAAGTTATGTTTGTTTACTTTTTAATGTGTAGAAGGCTATCATATAAATGAAGATTTATGTTTTGTTATATTGGATTAGAAAATTTGAGGTGAAATCATATCTTTATTTGATCACATTATTTTGGTAGGAACTGATGGCTCATATTTCTTCAGGTCATCATCCAAACAAAAGAAGAAAGGTAGCCAATACTAAACTTGTAGTGTGTGTTTTTATTTAGTAACCTTAATGCTGCAAAAGCAAAAATAGAATATATTAGAATAAGATTAGAATGGCTTAATAAAGGACATATGGAGATTTTCATCAAAAAATTTTAGATGAAAACTTAACTGCTTTCATGTATGTTCTGAAACAAATATATACAATTTTTTAAAAATGCTATTTACTAGCATTATAAATCTGTGTATGTGCCTTATATTTTATTCTTACTTTTCTATTTAGCAGAATTTTTCCATTTCTGTTATGTAGGAAGATCTAAAAGTTAATATCTGAACAGAAAGAAGTTTGTTTATATTTGAAAAATATATTTGAAAGCTAAGGTTTTTTTCTTCTTTGTTGTTTTTACATATAAAGGTCAGAAATTATGATGTTTGAGCAGTCTTTAGACTTGATCTTGTTTAGCCCTTTTATTTTACATTTTGCTTTAGAAGAACAAGGACAGCTGTGAATTCACAAATAAGCAAGTTGCTTGATTA
Source organism: Chrysochloris asiatica (assembly GCF_000296735.1). Taxonomy (NCBI): domain Eukaryota; kingdom Metazoa; phylum Chordata; class Mammalia; order Afrosoricida; family Chrysochloridae; genus Chrysochloris; species Chrysochloris asiatica. The sequence goes on from NW_006408604.1 coordinate 7,274,185, forward strand.
GTATATGTTGTTGTGTGACATGGAGTCTGTTCCAACTCATAGCAGCTCTGTATAGGGTTTCCAAGGAGTGCCTGCTGAGTTAGAACTGCCAACCTTGTGGCTCAAACTGACCTTACAATCCTGTTTTTGAACTCACAGTGTCACACCAAGAAGCACCAAATGTTGCCTCCACATATTTTATATTGTAATTTTTTTTTGATTTTGCAGCATTTTATAATAGTTTTCTATTTTTTTAGAGACTTCCTTTTGCTTTCAAAGTGGTTTGCTGTAGTAACTTTCTGCCTAATTTTCTCATTTTTCCTAACAGTTTCTCTACAATTCTGGGTACTACGTTGGTGTGTTCCTAATGTTTAATGGCAGTCAGTATGACTGAATTCTATTATGAATCTTCTTTATCACTATCTTTTGTTTGGAAAGTTGTGAAAAAAATGTTTTTATAGTTTCTGCTTACTTTAATAATGTAGTCTAACTCATATAATACAGTATCTATGATAATAGTTACAGTTTTGTTTTGTTCTCTTCATTAACAGTTGAAATTTATAAGGCAGTTTTTTCTTTTGGTCAAAAAGTAGACCCCTGTTTAATAAAGACTTTTTCTGAAATCACTCTTATTTATATTTATAATCTTGTTAACCTTTGAAATTCTGAAAAATTATACTAGGTCAAATTGTTCTTATGTAAGCTTTCTTGTGACTTCAAGATTTTCTCTGAATAATGAGTGTTTTCAGATGCACCACACAATGGTGACTTGATAACTACTGTATTTATATGTGAGATAGACTAGTTTTAGAGATAGCCACGTGACAACCAAACATGAACTATTAGTGGGTAAATAATGACTTTTTAAATTTCTCTTTCAGAACAAAGGAAGAACTATGCACGGGACAGTATCAGCAGTATGTCAGAAGTATCCCAGTACCGAGTTGAAGTAAGGTCCTTAAGTGATTGCCAAAGTTTAGAATGACTCTTAGAGGGATATAAACATTGAAGGCAAAATCTGAATTGTGTTTTATTTCATTCCTATGATGTATTTTAAGTTGTGTTGATCTCTTATATTTTTATAAAACGGAGAGGTTACATATTCAAGTATCCTGTTAGACTTAGGTCTGTTTTCATAGAGAATAAATTAAAATGACTACTTTGTCTAAACCCTGCATACACCTCATATTGTCTACAATGATAGCGTTGCTTCTCATTGATCAGTGTCAGCTTTATTTTGGTCACAAGACAGCAGCTTTTATTTGATAATATAAAATCTTGAAATTAAGCCATTGACAGCTTTTAGTAGAAGACTATCTATGTAACCGGAAGCCTGGTGTGGCGCTGTGGGTTAATGTGCCAGACTGCAAAGCCATTTGAACTGCAAGGATGGTAGCTCAAGCTCACCAGCTGCTTCTCGGAACCCTATACAGGGTCGCTATGGGTCAGAACTGACTCGACGGCACTCAACAACAACCACCTATGTAACCACTGCTTATAACAGAAACTATTTAAATAGAGAAATAATTTTTAAATTGTTCTTCCCATTTTCTGCCTTTCTCAGACAAGTTTGTTTCAGTTAGTTGTTTTGGTGAGATAAAAAGTTTGTTAGCAGTTACAGACGAAAATTCTACTGCTACTGTCAAATATCAGCAGGCATAGTTTTAAAACTGCTGTATAGTTTGCTTGGAGTCCTGGTGTGGCGCTGTGGGTTAATGTGCAAGACTGCAAAGCCATTTGAACTGCAAGGTTGGCGGTTCCAGCTCACTAGCTGAAAACCCTATACAGGGTTGCTATGGGTCAGAACCGACTTGATAGCACTTCACAACAACAACAACAACAACAACAATAGTTTGCTTGCTGTTGTCTAGCATTTAATCACAATTGAGTAACGTGGTAGGGAAGCTGATTTTAAGAGAAGGTTATTTAAACGGTTAAATATCTATTTTTATGGCGTTTCTTATATAGTTCAACATGGCTCAGTTCTAAACAGAATTAGCTATATCTCAATGAATGCATCATATATTTTGTTCAATAAAAGCCTGCTTGACTTTATTTTTTAAATAAAATCACCACCAAGTTCTATAGTACTTGGTGTTATCCCTCATATCTCTGATAACTGACCACAATTGTTTGCTTTGCTTTCTTTTGGGAAATACATACTATGATGTAGTTTATGTGTTATAAATACATTTCTCATTTCTGTCCATCACAGCACTTGACAACATTTGTTCTGGATCGGAAAGATGCAATGATAACTGTTGATGATGGAATAAGAAAGTTGAAATTGCTTGATGCCAAGGGCAAAGTATGGATTCAAGATATGATTCTTCAAGTAGATGACAGAGCTGTGAGCCTAATTGATTTTGAGTCCAAGGCAAGTTTGTTCATTTTATACTGTTTTGTGTTCTGGAAAGTTCCACCAGTATTAATGTTTATTTTCAGGATAGAGGGTTTGAAAATGGATGAAAATTTGACGAGATAAAATTAATTTTGTCAGTGATTCCAGGAAAAAACTCATCATATTATACATGTATAACCTGCAAAATCAGTTTTTTAAACTAGAGGTAGAAGACTGTTTTTTATTTTATCCACAAGTAAGGAGATGGAATAAGTGAGGGAAAGTTACATAGTTTTAAAATAAGGTCCTTAGTGGGACCTTATTCTTTATCTCATATGTTAATTACACACTAGGCCAAATCATTGCTTAATAAATGAGTGAATTAAGATGAAATATTTTATTTTCTCTAGCCCCACAGCAAGCACCTTTCTGTAACAACACCCATGGACAGATTTAGGTGCTAGAGCTCTTTAAAAGAGAAATTTTTTTGAGTCCCGTTCTGCAATAAGCATTTAAATTGCTAAGATAAAGGAAACAACTCTATTGCTGATAGGAGTGAGGATAAAATACGTTTAATCTTTCATGTTGCTCATTGGCTATGTTGTGGGAACATAGCAACCAAGTGCTTCTCTGGCTCTCAGGAATTCTAGAGAAGAATGGATATTACTTAAAGTAATTTTGCAAATAAAGAATTTGTTACCGCCATGCTATGGTTTAAGAATTAAACATTTTAATTTCTATTATTTTAAAATCTAAATTTTTATTTGAACAAAGCCTACATTTCTTGATTTACCTTTATTAGATTCCAGGAAATCAGGATTTAAAATCCAATTTATTGAGTCCTGCTATGGTTCTGTAGAATAAACACTAGACCTCAAGGTTGGTTTGAACCATAAGGTCAGTTGTTCAAATTCACCAGCCACTCCTTGGAAACCCTATCAAAGTCATTATGAGTCAGAACCGACTTGACAGCACTTAACAACATACATATGTGTGTGTGGTCCATAATAAAAATTATTTTATTATATCCCTGTCATCGGGGATAGTGTATTTTATTTATCTAAGCAAAATTACAGTTTCTTTTGGCAGTTACATCATTACCTGCTGTTTGTGTAAGGCCATTAGTTTAAGCATTGTTGTTGTTATTAGGTGCTGTCTAACAGTACTGACTCATAACAACCTTATGCACAACAGGACGAAACACTGCTCAGTCCTGTACCAGCCTCACAATCATTGCTACACTTGAGTCCATTGCTGCTGCCACTGTCAGTCCATCTTGTTGGGGGGCGGGGCTTCCTTTTTACGTTGTCTCTCCACTTTACAAATCATGATGTCCTTCTCCAGGGATTGGCCCCTCCTGATAACATGTCCAAAGTATGAGAAGGATAAAACCCAAAAATATATCTCATTAAATACAGATTTCTAATTGTGAAGAAAATGTTCATTTGTTTTAAGAAGTAATTATTTAATGTCTTTAATAATTTATTGGTATAATCTCTGTTAGTGTAGTGGTTACGGGTTGTGTTGCTAACCTCAAGTTCAGCAGTTCAAAACTTCCAGCCATTCCATAGGAGAAAGATGAGGCTTTCTGCTTCTGTAAAGATTTATAGACTTGGAAATCCTCCTGTACAGGGTCACCATGAGTCAGAGTCAAAAACCAAAGATGTCAGTTTGAGGACTAAGGTATGCCTGATCCAAGCCATGGTATTCTCACTTGCCTCATATACATGTAGAAATTGGAGACTTCACAATAATCAGTCAAATCAGTCAATCAACTTTTTATAGGTTGGGGAGTTCACTTGTCCATATTATAAACATACATATTATAAAAAAACTTTTTTTGTTGTTATTGAGAATGTATACAGCAAAAGATACACCATTCCAATAGTTTCCACATGTACATTTAATTGACATTGATTACATTCTTGGAGTTAAACAACCATTCTCACCCTCTTTTTTTGAGTTGTTTTCTCATCTTTAACATAAATTAACTGCTCCTTGAGGTTCTTATCTGTCCTTTTCATTTTAAGGAATATGGTTCTTAGTGAGATCCTTGTGATTCTGTTGTTTGACATTTTTATATGAAGGTCTTCTGATAGTTTTTTTTTTTTTAAATCTTCAATAAGGAGCTCTGGTAACATAGTGGTTACGAATCTGGCTGTGAACCGCAAGTTCAGCAGTTCAAAACTACCAGCGGTTCCGTGGGAGAAAGATGAGGCGTTCTGCTCCTGTAAAGATTTACAGCCTCGGAGACCCTGTGCAGGGGCGCTATGAGTCGGAACCCACTCCACGGCACTTAACAACAATATAAAAAATATCTAAGGGATTTATTATGATTAGCCTAACAGTTGTAATCCCTGAAGGTAGAACCTAAAAGAGTAAATTGATTACATAACAACTCAATGATCAAGTAAAAACAATTTTGACACTACATACCAGCAGTATGAGCATATCATGTAAGATGGTAAATAGTTTGAAAAGATGTGAGTGTATATCTTTTGACCTTAAATGCATCATCATTACCTTATAATCTGAGGAAACTAGCAATATTAACATCAGTATTCTGTTTATTAAACTTACGTGCATTCTTCTGCTGAATCTCTCCATTTTTGTCATTCCTTCTCTTAGCCACCTCCCATCCTATCCCTGTTTCTCTGCTGCCGGCTCATTTGCCAGCTTTACAGTTTTTTCTAGTATTAATTGCAAATGTGATTTGAACACTTTTTATAAAACTTACCCTTATTATTGCAGTGCTTAGATTTTATATATACAGTAAAAAAAAAAACAAGTTATATTTTCACTTTATAGAATGAACTGGAAAATTTTCCATTAAACACAATCCAGCACTGCCAAGCTGTGATGCAGTCCTGCAACTATGATTCAATACTTGCCCTGGTGTGTAAAGAGCCAACCCAGAACAAGCCAGATCTTCATCTTTTCCAGTGTGATGAGATTAAGGTAAAAAGCAAATGGTGATTTTTTTTATTTATTTATTTATTTTTGTTCCTTCCTTCCGGCAAACATTTTGGCAGTTTGTGCATTACCTATTTCAGTCATATGGATATCAGATACTAGATTTTTTGTTTCTTAAACTTATTTTGAGAAGAGCAAACTCTGGTATATTCTTTAGAGTTTCAATGCCATATCTATAAAGAGAAGATAAAGTATAAAAAAAAATGTAAATTCTATTTATTAAAATAATTTGCTCTAGATAATAAATTCTTCATCGAGTACCTTGGATTTATAAATAAACACTGATCTTTCAAAAACCATGCTTCATGGATAATATGTAATTGTACTTTCCTATTTTATGCTGCACATTGCATGGGTTATTTGAATTAAGAATTTAGGTATTTCCCATGATATTGATTTAAAGGTACCATAGTGGTTAAGGATTCAATGACTAACCAAAAAGTATGTGGTGTGAACCCACCAGCTGATCTATGGGAGAAAATCGTAGCAATTTGTTCTTGTAAAGATTCATAGCCTTGGAAACCCTGTGGGGCAATTTTTTGTCTGATAGAGTTGTTATGAGCCAGAAGTGAATTGATGGCTGTTAGTTCCTTTTGGTTGGGTTGGGTTTGGTTATGTGACTTGACTACTTGCTGAGGATTTGTAATTCCTGCCCCTTTCTAATTAGTGCAAGAAAAAGACTTGTCTGAAATCTGTAAGGCATATGCAAAAATAGTTAGACATAGTTATCAGTAATAACAGGAGAAATTCTGAAGGTTTGTGTGTCATAATACACTGTAATTTTAAAATGATTACAATTTTAAATGATTTATTGGACATTAGAAGTTATCTTCAACCTAGAATATCCTTATCTCATGAACTGATTTCTTTAAATGGGAAATTATTTTGTTTTGATTGTACTTTGCCAAAACAGTGATTTATCATTGTGACGGTATATTACAAAATACCGAGATAAATTTTATCTTAAGTAATGCTGGGAGATTAGCCTAAAGAGTTACTTTTCTTTTTGTGGTGCTACGGGCTAATATACTGGACTGTAGGGTCAGTTTGGATCCCAAGGTTGGTGGTTCAAACTCACTAGCCGCTCCTTGGAAACCCTATACAGAGTCACTGTGGGTCAGAACTGACTCGATGGCACTTAACAACAACAACAACTTATCTGTAAATATTAAAATATAGGTACATTTGGATTGATTGTAAACGGTCAATCCTGGCTTCTAAGGAGCACTCTGGCTGTACTTCTTCCAATACAGATCTGTTTGTTCTTCTGGCAGTCCATGATACTTTTAGTATTATTCTCCAGCACCATAGTTCAAATGCATCGATTCTCGTAGGGTCTTCTTTACTCATTGCTCAACTTCCACATCCACATAACGCTACTGAAAATGCTATGACTTGGGTCCGGTACACCTTAGTCCTTACCTTATTCCTCAAGCTGATACTTTTACTATTTAACATTTTAAAGAGGACTTATGCAGCAGAATGGAATCCTAGATCAGGTAATAGTTAAGATTTCCTTCAGCCCTTAAATCTGTCATCATAAAATTCACCATTAACTAACTACAAGACTCCATTTTGAAAGCAGATAAAAAGCCAAAAGGCTTTTACATCAAGACACTCATTGATTCAGACATGTAACATAATTCCCTTTTCACTTTTGACCAGCATATCAAGACTCAACAAATCTGTAATCTCCCAGGTAACTTGTCTCTCTTTCAGGCAAACCTAATTAGTGAAGATATTGAAAGTGCAATCAGTGACAGTAAAGGAGGGAAACAGAAGAGGCGGCCTGATGCCCTGAGGTAAAAGCATTAAAAGAAATTAAGGGTGGGATTGATTTGTTTTTAAGCTTTTATTCCCCTAAAGGGTTAGAAAAAAATATTTCCAATGGCGGTATGTTATTATATTTTATAGATTACAATATGGCATCTAAATTCATTTGCTCTCCCAGCATTATCAGTATGCTTGTTCTTCTGTTCTCTCTGTTTTTGGTCTTTCTCTGATTTGGCTTCTCCAAATTATGTTGGGAGTCATAGAGAGTCATGAAAGATGAGTGGTGCCCAAGGGAATATAAACTAGACATTAGGAATACCTTTGGTACACAACATTTCTCAGATTACATGAGACCTAGAAAAAACGAAATCCAACTTAGTTCTCAGCTGAATTTAAATGCTTCTGTGTTTTTGTATTTTGCATACATCTATAAATGTATATAATATAGAATAGCAAGAGATTTTTTGTTATCCTGTTTTTCATAGTTCTTCTTTTTTTTTAACTTGTTTTTATGATTTGAGTGAAAGCATACAGAGTGAATTAGTTTTCCATTCAACAATTCATATACACTAGGTTTTCTGACATTGTTTACAGTCCCCACTATGTAATAGCACTCTTCCCACTTCCTCCCTGTGTTTACCATTTCATTTGCTCTTTTTCCTGTCTTTTCCTGCCTTCTGAGTTTTATCCCTGGACACATGCTGCCGTTTTGACCTCATATGGTTGGACGTTTTTAAGGAGTCCTGGTAACATAATGGTTACATATGGGGCTGCTAACCAAAAGATCAATAGTTCAAATCTGCCAGCTGCTCCACAGGAGAAAGATGACGTTTCTTTTCCTGTAAAGATTTGGAGTCCTAGCGTGGTGCGCTGTAGTATAAGCACTGGACCTAAAGTTTGTTTTGAGCTGAAAAGTTGGCGGTTCAAACTCACCAGCTGCTCCTTGGAAATGCTATAAAGGGTCATTGTGAGTTAGAACAGACTCAGTGGCACTGAACAACAATTGTCTGAAAGTTGATCCGTGGATATGAGTTCAATTCCAAGCTTAAAGGGTATGTAAGGGCTATGGTGTGGCAATGTAGGTTAATGCGCCAGACTGAAAAACCATTTGAACTGCAAGGTTGGCAGTTAAAGCTCACCAGCTGCTCCTTGGAAACCCTGTATAGGGTTGCTATGGGTCAGAACCAACTCAACAGCACTTAACAACAACAACAACAGCAACAACAGGACTATAGTCTTAGAAATTCCAACATTCTCTTGATAGACTAGTAAGCTTGGTGTTTTTTTTTGTTGTTGTTATTTTGTGTGTGTGTGTTCATATTTTTCTCCTACTCTACATAGGACTTCGTATTATGAACCCTTTCAGAGTACTCAACAGTGGTAGATGGGCAACACCTAGTTCTTCTGGTCTCAGGGTCCTGGAGGCTGAGGTTTCCATAACCCATTTGTCTTTGGATTATTTCCATGTATCTTTTTTGTTGTTTTTCTTCTTCTCACACTTTTTTGCTCTGATTGGGAAGAAACCAGTAGTTGCACCTCAGATGGCCTCTCACAAGCTTTCAAGACTCCATTTGCTACTCATGAAAGTAGGATTTAGAACATTGTCTTCGTGGACAATTATGCCAATTGACCTTGATGGCCCCTGAACTATGGTCCTGAGTCCGTAGATGACATGGTTCTCTGTGAATTAAAAGAACTATGCTGAAATCATTTTGGTGTTATGGAAATGGGATGCTAATGATTTAGTTTGTTTTTCAGAATGATTTCCAAAGCAGATCCTGGTATACCGCCCCCACCAAGAGCTCCTGCACCTGTGCCCCCTGGAACTGTTACCCAGGTGGATGTCAGAAGTCGGGTGGCAGCCTGGTCTGCATGGGCAGCTGACCAAGGGGACTGTGAGTACCTCTAGAATGATTACTCACTGAGCATTTATTGTGGACTAAGATATAATTGTTGCTTAGGGCATACCTGGAATTCCTAATGACTATATTTCAGCTTCAACTTACTGAAGTATTTTCTATAGTACACTGTAAGCCAAGATAACAGGCAATCACATGTAAAATAGCAACTAACTGGCAATATTCCATACATATATATTTTAATTAACTTAAAATACTTGGTTGGTTGGTTAGTTATGTGCCGTGGAGTCGGTTCCAACTCATAGCGACCTTGTACAGGGTTTCTGAGGCTGTAAATCTTTACGGTAGCAGAACGCCTCATCTTTCTCCTGCGGAACAGCTGGTAATTTCGAACTGCTAACCTTGAAGTTTGCAGCCCAATTCATAACCACTACGCTACCAAAATACTTAACAGCTGCTAATTCAGTTTCATGAGACTGAATGATTCTTTTACCTTCTTTTCTCCCCCCTTCTTTGTTAGCAGACCTTCCACTTATGAGTGAGTTAGGCATTGAGGAGGCATATCAATACAGAGTTTTCAATATTATTTTCTGTTCTCTGTATTGAATACCCTGAGTCATGATGTGTTATGAGTTGTATTTCCATTAGTGGTGATTGATGCATTTCTCCTGTTCCATCCATCCATTTCTTTTTACTTAATCTACTGTGAAATCTTTGTTAACAACAATCTGTGTTTAGTGGTGTTTGTTAACTGACTAATAACAGGAAGTTCATGAAATGACCTCATGATTAATCTCATTCTCTAGCCAACTAAGCTAACTAACATTTTGAATGTGCTTATGACATCTTTTCATTAACTTTCCACTTCCTGTAGTAGATCCATCTGCTGTCAGAGCACATGGACTTTAACTAATGAGCTGAACACTGTGGGTTTCAATTTTAATTGTATAACTAGAATTTTAAGAAGCAATTTACTATCAGAACTTCCAAAGGTTGATTTGTAATCATAGTATTAGGATGCATAAAAATTAGTAGCTTTCTTAGCTGACCTTTTTTTTTTTTTAAAGAATGTGCTCAGATACCCAGGTTGTATTCCTTTCTTGTATGGAAATTAAAGGCACTGAGCCATGGTGGCACAAATGTTAAGTGCTCAGCTGCTAGTTGAAAGGTCAGCAGCTCTAACTCATTAGCTGCTCCTAGAGAGAAAGATGTATGCTTCCTTAAATGTGTACAGCCTTGGGCAGTTCCACGGTGTCCTTTAGGAAACTATGAATTGGAAATTGACTCATTGGCAACAGGTTTGTATTTTTTTGATTGTTTTAAGGGTTGATCCAAGAAGCCTTAATGGCACAATGGTTAAGTGTTCCTGGTGTGGTGCTGTGGGTTAATGCACCACACTGCAAAGCCATTTGAACTGTAAGGCCAGTCGTTCAAGCTCACCAGCTTCTCCTTGGAAACCCTATATTGGGTCGCTATGGGTTGGAATCGACTTGACGGCACTTAGCAACAACAATGGGCAAAAAGATTTTGGCACTTCAAACCCACCAGCTGATTTGTGGTAGAAAGATGTGGCAGTCTGTGTCCACAAGGATTTACAGCTTTGGAAACACTATGGGGAATTCTACTCTGTCCTCCAGGTAGCTTGAGTCTGAATCAACTCAGTGAAAATGAAGTTGGCCTTTTTTTTTCTTTTTTTTTAATTAATTTGTTTGGAGAGTTGGTTCCCCAGGTAACCAACACAGGAAGGGAGAGAATAGAGGGGAAATGATAAGGTAAATCAACATTATAAAGGTAGGAAGATCATTATTTTAGTTCTGTCTAGATGCTTGTATTAGGGGGTGGCAAAGATGCATATCATGGATGAGGACCACATTCCTGATTTATGTTTCCATCTATGTTAGGTATTCTCATATGTAAATGTCACTGTCTTCTAACCAATTCTCATGCTTAATTACTTAGATTAGTATATCTTGAGCAACAGGTTCCCAAACTGACACTTCTTGAATTTTCTTTAGTTGAGAAATCAAGGCAGTATTATGAACAGGAAGAAACACCTGAGATGATGGCAGCCCGGATTGACAGAGATGTAGTAAGTACAGTGGTCATTCTTAGGACTGAATTTTTTATTTATTATTATTTTTAAAGAATAATAGCAACAACATTGTAAAAAATCAGTGAAGCCACAGTTGACCGAAAAAAAAAAAGTTTTATGAAAACTATTTTGTGTCCAGTGGTTGTTAGGCCCTTTGTACTGCTTTTGTTTTTTGGAACTATTTTTGCCTTAATGTCAATATTCAATCACAAGGGTTTAACTAAAAGATATAAACTATTAAATAGCTTGCAAAATAATTAAAGTTTCAAGTTTGAAGGGTAGTCCAGTTGTTTTTTTTTTCTTGTAGCTTGAAATTCATACTTGAAATACCTCTGTGAGTTCTTGACATTTATTATGACATATTTTAGCATGTCTGAAAGACAAAAGTGGCATTTTTGTGAAGAATATATATGTAAATTTTAATTCTTTGTAAAAGATAAGTTCATGTTTATTTGTATTTCTTCACAGTAGTTTACTTGTTGAATAATAGTATCCCATGAATGATCATAGAATATCATGTTAATACAATTATATTTTAAAATATACCTGTGTTACTACGTGATATTATACTCAGAAACAAATACTTAAAGAATTTGGAATTTGAAATTTAGTTTTTAAATAACATTATTACTGTTTATAACTTATAAGCTTATTTAATTATAATTTCTGGTCTTTAATTGGAGGAATGCTAAGTTTTATCACACTGGAGAAAATCAACTTACATCCAATGATCCCTGAAACTACACTGCATAATTAATTACATTTTACCATGTCAAGGCATGTATTGATGCCTATTATTATAGATTAGCTATGAACTTGATTAGTTATGACATTATTCTATGTACCTTCTAGTCAAAGAAGTAATATTGTCAGTATTTTATTGGAACATTTATTAGAAAAGCAAATAGCACATTGCTTTTCCAACAAAATGTTTCTTAAAATTTTATTTCACCAACATTTGTGGGAGAACACTGAAAGAATTAGGGGTAATTGAAAATGATTAATAATCTGAGTAGATATTGTGAATGCTTTCTTGATGACATTGAAAACAACAGAATTAAGCTAAAAAATTTATAAATATCAGACATTAGCCACAGGTATGTTTTTCTTACAAATAATGATGAAATTGAAATTTGCCTGTGGGAGGTTTTTCCCTTGTGTTTTTAGCTTTGATTTTTTTTTTTTTTAAACTAACTATATATATAGCTAAGGAAAAATAGTTTTATTTCTTTTGATATTTTATTCTGTAAATTCTAATTCTAGCAAATTTTAAATCACATTTTGGATGACATTGAGTTTTTTATCACAAAACTCCAAAAAGCAGCTGAAGCATTTTCTGAGCTTTCTAAAAGGAAGAAGACTAAAAAAAGTAAAAAGAAAGGACCAGGAGGTAAGTTGAATTTATGCTTTACTCTTCCAAAGACCATTTAGAACTTCACTGTTAAAGATTTTGCTTTTCTGAATTAATTACTCAACAAAACGATTGACACTGGAACCAAGAAAGCATTTTTAATTCGAGTGTACCAACAGAGATCAGAGATTAAGGTGAAGATCAAAGTGTTTCCATGGAAGAAACTATTTTGGTTGTGAGTTTACTGCAGTGAAGAGAGCCCTGTGATGATTAATCTAAATCACAGAGATTCTGAGATTCAGGTAGTGACCATTTATCTACAGTTTTCCTAAGTGATTCTAAAATCTGTTAAAGAAAGTCATTGAACAAGGTTGGTGATCCAAACCCACCAGCCACTCCTCAGAAACCCTATACGGAGTCACTATGAATTGGAACTGACTTGATATTAGAACCTTTTCACATTTCGATTTATTTTATTGTAATTATAGAATCTCATTATTTTGATGTCTATTTTCTATCTGAAATAACCGGGGATATGAATGCATTTGAACTTTTTTTTCCACCAGGGAATTCCAAAAAGCACATTCAGTTCACATACAAAGTCATATACAAGTAGCTTGTAAATATGTTGCAGTTCAGCTATTTAAAATGGCCTCAAAGTATGAACAATTGTAATTATATACAACTTTTCATACCTCTAATGGCAATTATATAGATTGAAATTTATAAAGCATAAACAAAACCCAAACTTATTGCTATCGAGTTGACTCAGCAAATCTATAGGCAGAGTAGAATTGGCTCATATGGTTTCTAAGGCTGTAATCTTCATGGAAGCAGACTGCCACATCTTTCTCCTGTGGGGTGGCTGATGACTTTGAACTAGTAGCTTTTGCCACACTTGTCAGGTAGCAGTTTAGCACTTAACCGTTGTGCCACTAAGACTCCTTATACTGTTGTTGTTATTGTTGTTAAGTGCTGTCAAGTCGGTTGCAACCCAGAGGGACCCTGTATAGGGTTTCCAAGGAGCAGCTGGTGAGCTTAAACGGCCAACCTTGCAGTTCAAATGGCTTTTCAGTCTGGTGCATTAACCCACCCACAGTGCCACCCCAGGACTCCCTATATGTAAAACATACTACTAATAAACACTGCTTCTATTATAGATAACTTGCAAATTTTTCTCTAGCTCATAGTTATGCCATAAACATTTGACCTGCAGCTTTGTCTTCTCAATGTATAAATCTGGAATTACCTCCCCTCTACATACTCCAAATTAGGGTAGCTACAGGTCGGAACTGACTTGAAGGCACTTAACAACATATTCCAAATTAAGTATCATTGCTTCCTGATTTCTCAAACCACTGACTCTTGTACTCTTTATGAACGGTACACTGTTCTCTATAATTTTCAAAACATAATCCTCTGCTACTTCATTCTCTAGCTTATTTTGTTGTTTTTATTTGGTACCATCGAGTCGGTTCCGACTCATAATGACGCTGTGTACAATAGAACATCAATTCTATTTCCTCAGTGTCTCTTGTGTTTAGTTGTTCTCTTTTAATTTTTTAAAAACTTTTTATTGTGTATTGAATGAAGGTTTATAGAACAGATCATCAACTTTACTTTCAACAGATCATACACTTTGTTTCATCTCAACGATGACAATCCCCTCCCTGCAACAACAGCTATCCTGCTGCCTCCATGTGATTTCCATTTGCAACCACCCATCTTCCTATCCCTTCCCAACTTTGTCCATAGGAAAATGTTGCCCTTTTGATTTTGAATGATTGACCATTCCAGGGTGAGCATACCTTGCTAGTATAGTTTCCCACCCTGTAGCTCCATCTGTTGCTTGGCTGAAAATTGGGCTACAAGGTTGAGTTCCTTTCCGGACCTGTAGGGTGGTTGAGAGCCATAAACTCAGGTTCCTCCAGTGTCTTTCTGACCAGTAAACCTGGTCTTGTTCTAAAAAATAACTATGAGTTTTGTTCCACATTTTCTCCATCTCTGTCTGGGACCCTCTAATATGATCCCTTTCAGGATGGTTTGTAGTAGTAGCTGGGCACCCTCTAGTTCTTCTGATCTCAGAATTGTGGAGACTGATGTTCACATGTTCCATTAGTCCATTGGACTAGTTGATGCCAAACCTCTTCCATTCTTAACACTCTTCTTTCATCTACACATGGAGAGACCACAAACTGCACCGTAGATGGCTGCTTTGGTCTTTCAGATCGCAGACAATACTCACCCAAGTAGGTTGTAGAACATTGTCTTTGTGGACTATGCTATGCCAATTGACCATGGTGTTTCCTGCACTCCCAGACCCAGCAACTCATTGCCTTAAGATGTTTGATAATATCTAGGAAGTTTTCATCATTGTGCCTACTGTATGTGCTCCGTCACACTCATAGTTGTGTTTGCAGGAAGGGTAAATACTCATATACAAATATTCTCTTTCAGACTCATATATATTGGGACATATATATCCCACTCTTCTTCCCTTACCCATTCAGCCTACATCTCAATCCATGTATCAACGCACAGAACACTGTTGTTCAAACATTGTGTATATACCACTATTTATCTCTATCCCCTTTAGCCCATGTGTACCTTCCTGTGTCCTAAACCTGTCTTCATTTTTTGTGCTGCCCTCACTCTTCTGGTATACTGACCTCCCCTTTCTTGTATATTGCCCTCTCCCTTGTAATCAGCATCCCAGTTCAAAATGTCTTCATTTTTTGCCCATCTTCCTAATTAATTAGTCTTAAGCCTATACTCTTTGCTAAAAGCCTATAGTCCTGCTATGAGGACAGTCACCTTTAAAGTCTTAGATGAATTTGTTGACTGTTTCCAAAAGTCACTTCATTCTGCTATATAATGTTAGTTCTTTGTTCTGTTGATTTCAATCCAGCTCCTCACTCTGACAGTCAAGGTCACCTGTCTACTTTCATCACCTTGAATTACTTTTCCATTCTCATGTTTCTCTACTTTTTGTTTGTTGTATCATGTGTATGCAGTTTCCTTTCTCTGCCTTATTCAACCATGCTGTTTTTCCTACCAACTTGCCCTGGAACAGACCTTTCAAATTCCATCTTAAAAGCTGTTTCACCCATGAAACAATTTTTAGCAATGTATTTCCCCATCTCCCAACCAGAAGCAGTCTCTTTCCATAATGCTTATTTGGCACATCTCTGTTATTTATTAATTAATTCAAATCTTCTATTAGATTTGTAGGACCCTTAAGGACAGAGCCTGTAGTTTACTCATTTTTATAATCTTCACAGTAATAAACACAATCCTAGCACACAGAAGAGATAATAGTGTCTAGTTATGAAATGAATTTGAGTGATTCGTCATGTCTAAAGGTTAAAAGGGAGTCCTGGGAGGGTAGTGGTTAAACGTTGGGCTGCTAGCCTCAAGGTCAGCTGTTTGTACTAACTGGTCCATGGGAGAAAGATGAGGCTTTCTGCTCCTGTAAAGATTTACTGTCTCGGAAACCCTATACAGGGTCATTATGAGTTGGAACTGACTCAAC
>NW_006408604.1:7290449-7300679 GCF_000296735.1 Chrysochloris asiatica
AACCTTTCTGTGAGCTACCCAATACATTGATTGAGCCACCTTGGCAGGACTCTTGTCCCAAAGCTAGAGGAATCCTTTTCAAACATTAGATTTTCATAATTGGTTATGGTCAGATTAGTAGATATGGTAGAGTAAACTAGATAGTAGAAGAATATCTGATACACTCATCCAACTTTACAGGCATAAATGTGTTTTTTGTGTTTTTTTTTTCATTTAATCCGTTTTCTTTGAACTTTGCTTTTATATCTCTCCAACCCCATTTAATTCACTAGAGGGTGTTTTAACACTGCGGGCAAAGCCTCCACCTCCTGATGAATTTGTTGACTGTTTCCAAAAGTTTAAACATGGATTTAACCTTCTGGTAAGTGAAAGTTATTTATATATGATTAAAAGATAACAAATGAAAAAAAAAAAAACTCTAGTAAAGATAGTCATGATTAAATTAAAAGACTAAATTGTTTTTTGTAGATTTTTGTGTTTTGCTTTTTCATTAATTAGAACAAAAATAATAAAATATGTTTATCTAAAAGACTTTGTAAAAAAAAAAAAAAGACTAAATTATTTTTTAAATAAACTTTCCTAATCTGACTCTGCCCAGGATGATGAGTATGCTAGAAATGAAATGAGGAATAAAGAATTCTTCCTCTGTGTCCATTTTGGGTCCTTTTGAATGTCTGTCTTCTGCTCAATTGCTGTAGTAACACAAGTTGTAAACATTGTCTATTTTTATAAAATTTGCAGGCCAAATTGAAGTCTCATATCCAAAACCCCAGTGCTTCAGATTTGGTTCATTTTTTGTTTACACCATTAAATATGGTAAGTTTTTATTAAGGGAGTAATCATTCTTCATGTGTTCTTTTAACTCCAAGGAATGGATCATTTACACATTTTTTCTTCATAAATTTGTTCTCTTTTGCCATTGAGAATGTAGAATTTGTAAGAAGCTTAAAGCTTAAAATCTTTGTAAGAAGCTTAAAAAATATCATTTAGTGCAAACACTTTGTTTTTTAAATGAGGAAATGGATACTCCTGCCAGAGCTAGGGAAATGAAAAGAGAGAAAGATTCATTGCACACATGTCTCAGTATAAACTAGAGTAAAATAACAGTATAGAATTTGTTCTCTTTCTCACAAAGCTGTCATGAATGGTCTTGAGTGCTCTAGAGATGTCTGGATGACTTCACTCCATGAAGTTATTCAAATACCACATTCCTTTCATTAAGATGTTCCTTACTGATAGGTTGGGTATGTAAAAATTTTAGCAACCAGGAATGCCTTCAAGGCTTCAGCCTAAAACTGAAGCATATGAATATATGAATTAATTTCAAGTTCAAAGGAAAAATCAGGCCCGAGGATATAAATTCAAGAATCATCTATTTATAGAAAGCATTTAAAGCCAAGAATTGGGTGAGATCATAAATGTGAAGAGAAACAAGGACTGGTTTTGCTCTGAGGAATTTCCGCCTAAGAACAGGAAGATGAAAAAGAACTACTAAAGAAGTCTGAGAAGAGGCAGTAAATTAGGTAGAAGAACATCAGGAAGAATGTGATATTCTGTAAGCCAAAAGAAGATAATGTATCCAATAGGACGATTGAGCAACTGTGTCAAATATCTCTACAGTGAAAGTTAGATTACCTTTGTGCCTTTGTAGCTGTCATAAAAAGGCAAAGAGTTCAGGGCAAATAGCTTTGTCTTTAAGAAGATAAATGGAAAAAAAACCACAAAACAATGGCACCAGCATTCTTCCCCAACACTCTTTGCTTCTTATCTGGGTTTCATTATTCATTATAAGTGCCTTCCCTTGACCATTCTGTTTAAAGGTATAATACTTCACAGCCCCCCCACCCCTGCCACACACAGAACTCAGACACCGTATTCAAGATTATGGGGTTTATTAGGGAAGTTAACAGATTCCAGTGCAGGATCAGGAAGTGGTCAGGCATGGTTCTTTTAGTCAGTTTAGCCTGTCCTTAGCTGTACCCATAGGCAGGTGATTCTCTGCCCTCGTAAAGTTACTAAGCTCTGTTAGGGTTGCTGATAAATGCTCAGTGGCATACCATTCCACTATGTACCTCAACCTGAAAGCACTCAGCTCTAGCTCTGTGGGTGAGTAAATCTAGCTCCCCAATTAATGGCACTCGTTCTGCACACTATCCTCCTGTCCAGTCAGCCAGATTCTCAGCTCTGTCTCATCCTCTGGTCCTTGGTTTTACTGCTGCCGCTCCTCTGTCGCTCCTCCCATGTCACAACTTCTTTTCCTGAGTTGAGGAGATTCACTGTGCAGGGCTCTCGGATCCAAAGGATACACTCGACTCCTACCTCTTCTGTGGTGGTACTCTGATTCCCCCTATGCTTCTGAGATGGCTCACTTAAATCCTCATTAGACTTCCAAATTTTTACAGTCACAATTAACACTGTTAACACTCACAGCTAAATCATACCTTCCTGTCAGTATCTTCTCCCAGCTTCTCTTACCTAGACCCATCAAGGCAAAAAATGTTGCTTGGTTGACATTATAATGACTTCAATCCTAGGAAGAACCATAGGAAGCAACTCACTGCATTGCAGTAATTTCTGCCAGTACCCACTTAACATCAATTATGCCCACATAATTCCTCATATGCCCACACCTAATTGCAAATGAATAGTCTCCAGCTGTGGTTTATATGCCATCTAACATGCACAGAAGTTTCTCTTTAAAAGGAAGATGGGGAGAAGGAATACTGTGGAAAAATTAGTTTTTAGTGTGCTTGTTGTGTGATAGGTATGGAGATCTGTGTATTGTACATCCCTGTCCCCTACAAGAAAGCTCTATCTCTTACAGGAGTAGAAATTATTCACATGAAGTATAATTTTTTTAAGTTAATACAATGGTGCATTGGGAGCAATTATCCTTGTAAAGTTGTTGGACAGTTCTGAGAGTTTATTAATTAAAAGGTTATATCACATGTGTCATAAGGAGCTCTGGTAGCGTAGTGGTTACGAATCGGGCTGTGAACCTTAAGGTCAGCAGTTCGAAACTACCAGCTGCTCTGTGGGAGAAAGATGAGGCTTTCTGCTCCTGCAAAGATTTATAGCCTCGGAAACCCTGTTCAGGATCGCTATGGGTCGGAACCGACTCGACGGCACTTAACAACAACAACAACATCACGTGTGTCATGCCCAGGACCCCAGGTGCACATCTCCATTTAAAAATTTTTAATATCTAGGTATGCTCTTTCCTTATAAATTGAATAAAGTAGGCATAATCAATATACTTCTTTCTAGTTTAATTTTTTCTATAGTTGTGTAGAGTTGTTGCTGTTAAGTGCTATCAAGTCAGTTCTGACTCAGTGATCCTGCATATGTTTTCTGAGGAGTGACTGGTGGATTTCAATTGCTGACTTTGAGGTTAGCTATCCAGTGCTTGTCCGACAGCGCCACACCAGGACTCATCGCATATAGTATACAATGGTGAATCAAAAAGCATTGCTACCAGTGTTCCAATTCATAAGTTTATTCAAAACAAAACATGTCTAAATATGTCTATGTCATCAGTGGATAGTTGCAGACAAATTCTCTTAGTAATATATTTGTTTCAATCTCATTAGGCTGCCCTTTAAAAAGATCCAATCAAAACAGTGGCTCCCAAGGGGGATTTGCTGGGCTGGTTAAGTTCAAGACAAAGGTTCTGGTAGCTGTTAATTGAAATTCCCAAAGGAGTAATCTTGATAGCTTCTCTCAGATGTCTTAGGATGATCACAGGGTCTTATACGGAAGACATAAGAAAATTGGAAACAATATTGGTGAGACAAAGGCCAGGAAAGCTGCACTGAGGAATTTTTTCCATCATGCCAGTACACCTGCTCATTCTTCAAGGCAGTAAAGGCTATCCTACAGATTTGTTCGGAAACCTTGCTCCATCCACCCTATATCCTAGATCATAATTTACCCCTTTAATTTTTTTTGCTCCCCAAATTTAAAGAATTTGAAAAGGAACACAGCTTGAATCCCTTGAAGATGCCCAAACTGCCATTTTGATATGGTGGAAATCAAGGAGCTCAGAATTCTTTGGGGAAGAGTTGTTGTTGTTGTTAAGTGACTTGGAATTGTCTCTGACTCATAGTGACCCTGTATAAGGTTTCCGAGGAGCAGCTGGTGGGTTTGAACTGCCAACCTTGTGGTTTGCAATCGAGTGCTGACCTTATAGCGCCACACTAGGAACATCACCTTCAGAAAGTGTATAGACTTAGATGGAGGCTATGTTGAGAATCAATAGCTTCACATTTAAATTTTGTTGTTGTTGTTGTTGTTGTTGTTCAGTAAAGGTTTCTATGATTTTGTCAGTACTTACCAGGTAATTGTGATTTTTTTTTTCCAAGCTTACGCTCTATGTAACCATATTGCCTGACAAAGAAGCTAAGAGTATTAGATGGAATAATAGAGTACACACAAAAAAGTGCTGGGATTTGGGGAACGCATAATAGCAGAAATCAAATAGAACACACATTTGGCCTCACACACAGACAGAATCCAAACAATCCTGAGATAAAAGTCACTCATCTACAGTTCCACATATTTGATAGGTCATTCCACTTTTCATAAGGGAGAACAAGGGAGAGAAGGTTAAAAGAATCTCTTTCTTTTAAGTACCTCCAGATGAAAGACTTTGTTATTTTAGGGAATAATGAGCAGTGTAGATGACTTACATTATAAAAAAGCCAATTGACTATTTATAAGAAGACAATAGCAGTAATGGTAATTGAGTTACGATATTTAGACGATTGCTCTGTGTATCATTTCTGTGACTTTTTAAAGGGAATTAAAATAATAAAATCAAGCTACTAAATTTCTGTAATTTTGATTTAAAGCATTACTTTGGTAATATCTTTCAGAAATGGAACAAATTAAATATTTCTCATATATTTTTCTTGAATAACTGAAAAAGTGAAAATAAGTAGATAGCCAAATAACAAGAGAGGAGCAAATATTATCCTGAATTAGAATATAACATGATTATTGCTTTACAAACATAGGAAAATAAGTAACTATCAGCATGAATGAAGCTGAGCAATAAGACATTACAAGATGATAGTCAAAGGTTTTATCAGTTAATTTATGAATTGTTCGATATGTTGTTGATATGTAGAAAGTATCCGATTTTTACTTCGCTTGTTATTATTGAATAATTATTGCTATGTGCTATATAAGTTCATTTGAAAATGAGATAAGGGCTATCCATATTTAGGAGTCCTGGTATGGTGCTATAATGTAAGCACTGGACTGCTAACCACAGATCAGTGGTTCAAACCCACCAGTCACTTCTGGGAAACCCTATACAGGGACACTGTGAGTTGGAACTGATATGACGGCACTTAATAGTAATTTCCATATTCAAAGAAGCAGCTACCTAATTTATAAAATGTATATCCTTAACACATTTCATACCATCTTAGTTTGAATATTGTTGTTAAGTGCCACCAAGTCAATTCCTACACATAGCTTGGAAACCCTATATAGGTTTTCCAAGGAGCAGTTGATGGATTTCAACAGGCAACCTTGCAGTTAGCAGTCCATTAGTGACCCTACAGTGCTTCATCATGATTCCAGTTTGAATGTTAAGAATATTATTTTAAAAGCAGTTTTTGCTGCCTCTTCTTGTGTTTTCTTCCATTTGCTTTAGCATCTCTGTGTTGGAGAGCAAGTTTCATAGTCTCTTCTGACATCCATTTTGGTTTTTTTCTTCTTTCTTGTCTTCTTAATGACCTTTTTTTTTCTTCCTGTATGATGTGATGTTCTTAATGGTATCCCACAACTCTTGTCATTTGTGTTGTATTCATCAAATCACTTCTTGATATATGATCTGTAAATTCAGGTGGGATATGATCAAGGTCATATTTTCGCTCTTGTAGACTTGTTTTAATTTCCTTTAGCTTCAGCCTGAATTTGCATACAAGAAATTGGTGGTCTGTTCCATAGTCTGTCACTGTCCTTGTTTTGACTGATAATGTGGATCTTTTCATGACCTCTTTCTACATATGTAGTCAATTTGATTTCTCTGTATTTCATCTGGTGAGGTCCATGTGTATAGTAGTATTTTATGCCTTTTGAAAAAGGTATTTGCATTAAGAAGTCATTTGTCTTGCAAAATTTTATCATGTGATCTCCAGCATCTTGTCTGTCACCATCGCTATATTTTTCCAACTGCTGATCCTTCCTTTTTGTTTTCCAGCCTTCGCATGCCAATCACCAGTAATTATCAATACATCTTGATTACATGTTTGATCAGTTTCAGGCTGAAGAAGTTGGTAGAATTTTTCAATGTCATCATCACTGGCTTTAGTGGTTGGTGCATGAATTTTAATAATAGTATTAACTGGTCTTCCTTGTAGCCGTATGGATATTATTCTATCGCAGACAACATTGTACGTTAAGATAGATCTTGACATGTTCTTTTTGATGATGACTGTAACACCATTCCTCTTCAATTTGTCATTCCCAACATAGTAAATCGTGTGCTTGTCAGATTCAAAATGGCCATTACCCATCAATTTCAGCTCACTAATGCCTAGAATATCGATGTTTATGCTTTCTATTTAATTTTTTTACAACTTTCACTTTTCCTAGATTCAGACTTTGTACATTTCATGTTTCAATTATTAATAGATGTTTATAGGTGATTCTCCCTATTTGAGTTGTGCCCCATCAGCAAATGGTTTGTGTCAGCTTGTCGTTTGTGTCAGCCTGATCAATTCTACTCTGAGGGAGTAGCTCCTCCCCAGTGTATTTTGAGTACCTTCCAACCTGAGAGATGCATCTTCCAACACTATATCTTACAGCGTTCTGGTGCTCTTCATCATGTTTCAATATTCTGGTGCTATTTTACTGTGTTTTATTGCTCTTCATAAGGGTTTCAGTGACTAAATATTTGGAAGTAGTCCTTCTCTCCTTCTTCCTCGTCTGTCTTAATCTGGAAGCTCATCTGAAACCTTTTCACCATCGGTGACCCTTCCAGTATTTAAATACTGGTGGCATAGCTTTCAGAATCACAACAACACTTAGGCCACCACAGTATGACAAACTGACAGGTGAGTGGTGGTGAGAAAACAGTTGGGGGTGGTATGTGAGAGTTAACCCTGTGGGGCTAGGAAAAGTTTCCCAGAAGTGGTGGTACCTGGTAGCACCTGAGTAGAGTACCAAATGGTGGTGGAGTGGTTTCTGAGTAATAGGAACATCATATGCAGATAAAAAGGAAGCAAAATTGTATAGTGTGCTCAGAACACCAGCATGACTGGAGGGAGATTGATTCTTGGTCTTGAGCCATTAAAAAAAAAAAAAAAAATCTTCTCTACTTGTGCTCTATCTCTGAGAAAGTAAGTTATTTATGAAGGAGCTCTGGTTTCTGCTCTAGAAGATAACTACCATCTCTTTAGCCAAGACATCACTCCTGAGAAGCTAGTTTTGAGCAGTTTTTGGAATCCACTTATTTTGCTTATCAGAGAGTTGCACCTGTTTATTTGTGTCTGCTGCTCATTAAATTATCCATATTAATCAAGGCAACTTCCTAGAATTAAAATCTAGGGAAAAAAACCCTTAATTAAAAGTACCAATTCTTCTTTGTCTTTCTTCTATGGGTCTCTTTATAGTTTTCTGCTTTTATAGGCACAGCCATAAACTGTTAACTTGAGAATTGTTTCTCTCTATTGTATTAACCTTATAGAGTTGCTTTTTTCAAGTTTGGGACAATACATTTGACAGTGGGTTCCAACTCATAGCGACCTGTGTAGGGTTTCAGAGGAGCAGCTGGTGGGCTCGAACCACTGTCTTTGCGATTAACAGCCTGATGCTTATCCTACAGTGCTACACTAGGACTCCTCACAGTGGATATTCATATAATAAACATCAAGAAGATTTAAACCACCTGACCTAGAATCCTTTGGCTAGTCAGTGTATTTACAGGGAAAATGCAGTCATTTGAAAGTTGTTAAACTATTAAGTTTCCATTTTAATTACTAGGCACCTTAGAGCTAGGCAGAGACTTGTAGTAAGCTATTTGAAAATTCAGTAGTACATTGCATGACATCAAAATTTAATTTGTGTATTTAAAAACAGTGCTTGATTTTTACATGGATTTTAGTCTAAACATTTAAAAATATATACAAATAGTCATTTCGTTGCCAATTTTTACTTTTAGGTGGTACAGGCAACAGGAGGTCCTGAACTCGCTGGTTCAGTACTCAGCCCCCTATTGACTAAGGATACAGTTGATTTCTTAAATTATACTGTCACTTCTGAGGAACGCCAGTTGTGGATGTCATTGGGAGAAGCATGGATAAAAGCCAGGTAAACATACATGACTTTGTATTACTATTTGATATATGTAATACTTTAAGTACTGTTCTTTGGTTTTATATGACTCTATCAGACATTATTGGACCTTTTTATGTATGAAGGATTATGTGTTACAGAATGGAAAAGTCTAAATACTGAAAAAGCTAGAAATTTGAAGTAGCTTCAGAAAAACTCAGGAAAAAATGGAATTGACAGGTAATGGAGTTTCTTCACCAACTTTTTAAAAACTCCTCCTACAGTGGAGGAGCTATAAGTACATACAACATAAGGAACTAGGCCGGAAATTAGGTCTATACAAAATACAACTGAACTGGTCTGCAGGAGCAGTAAGAAAGAGGATGTAGAGAGACGTTTGTTAGTTTTCAAAGAAGAAGCGGCATTTAAAATCAATGTAAGATAGTAATACAATCTAGTATTTGCGTAGTATTTATAGTGTTTTCTAGGCACTGTTCTATATATATAGTCCTATATATATAGTGTTTTCTAGACACACTTCATATAAATAGTTATCTCCATTTTGTAGATGAGGAAACAGACATAGAGACATTAAGACATTTGATTAAAGTCAAATAAACTGGAAGAACTGGGAATTAAACTGTAAACAAAGGAGGTGGGGCTAGAACCAGACCTCCTCTAATTTCACAAGGGGGAAAGGAGAATCAAACTGACATCAGTCAAGGCCCATTCCTATGAGACTGAGGTCAGACGTTCTCCATCCTTCTCTACCAAATCTGGTACCAATCCTCCCTCACACAGTCCTCTACTCAGCTGGATTCGATAATTCATTGCAGTGACCACACAGATCTCAGGCACCATACTCACAGTTATGGGGTTTATTAGAGAACTTAATAGGTTACAATCAGGGTTAGAAATACTCAGGGCACAGTTCTTCCAGTCAGAACAGCCTTTCCTCAGCCATACTTTCAGGTAGACCTCTTTCTGGCCTTTGGCCCCTTGATCTGACCTCTCCCCTGCAAGGACAATACTACAAAGCTCTTTTATGACTGCTGATAAATACCCAAAGGACACTCCACTCCTCAGCCTGAAGGTACTCAGCTCTAGCTCAGGCAGATCCAGGTCCCCAACGACTTTCCTGGAGGCATTCTGCTCCTCAAGTGATCCTCCTGCCCAAAGGCACTCAGCTTTATTTGTTCCATGTCCACCACTCAGAAGTGGATGTTAATAATTAACTTTGTTTAATTACCTTTCAGCAGAATGCATAGGATTTCCACAAATATGTAGCAGAAAAAGGACCTTCCCAATAGAAAGAAAAGTATAAGTACAGGCATGAATTGGGGCAATGAAGAGAATGAAATATGGTTTTGGGTTTAGCTGGAATACTTTGAGTAGTTGGTGATTGTGGAGAAGGGCGGAAGGAGGAATGGTGCTGAGTCATATAGACATGCAGGACTGGGTTATGAAGGTCTTTGGATGCCATGCTAAGCAGCTGGAACATGGTTCTGTAGGTTGTAGAGAACCAATAAGTATGAAAAGGGAATGCTCTAGAATGTTCAGTGTGGTAGTTGAGTATAGTGAGGACAGGGACAAAAAACAGTAGAGGCAGGAAATTCCCATGGATTGTTAATGGTATGGTTGTTGCTGTTAAGTGCTGTTGAGTCAGTTCCAACTCAACTCAACCTTATGACCAGCAGAATGAAACACTGCCCAGTCCTTTGTCATCCTCACAATCATTGTTAAACTTTAGCCCATTGTTGTTGCCACTGTGCTAATCCATCTCATTGGAGGTGGGGAGTCTTCCTCGTTTTCTCTGACCCTCCACCCTTCTCCAGGGATTGGTCCCTCCTGATAATAAGTCTGAAGTATAAGAGATGAAATCTTGCCATCTTGGCTTCTAAGGAGCATTCTGGTTGTACTTCTTCCAACACAGATTTTTTTTTT
>NW_006408604.1:7303409-7310648 GCF_000296735.1 Chrysochloris asiatica
ATCATGTTTCAGTATTCTGGTGCTGACAGTGTTCTACTGCTATTCCTAGGGGTTCCAGTGGCTAACCAATCAGAAATAGTCTGCTTCTCCTTTTTCCTAGTTAGTCTTAGTCTGGAATCTTACCTTAAACATGCCCATCTTGGATGTACCCTGCTGGTATTTGAAATACTGATGGCATAGCTTTCAGCATCACAGCAACATTCGAGCCACCACATTATGACAAACTGACAGTTGAATGGTGGAATGTTATGCTAAATGTGTCTTTATTTATCACCATGCTCTTTGATGAGAATAGGTGGCAGTAGAAATGGATAAGAGGAGGAGATAATTTTAAGAACTGTATAGTTTTGATTATGGAAAACAAATCTTTAGCAAATACTAAGCAAAAAAAGTTATAAAAAAGAATTTCTATTTCAAAAAAAAAAGAATTCCTATTTCATTATAAATCTTGTTTCTGTTCCTCATTTACTAACATAGTTTTCTTTTTCTCACTACTTTAACTGGTGCCTCATTTGGACTTTTGGTCCTCTTCCATAAATTGTTGCAAAATTATACCTTCTTCATGTCTCCTCTCCCTTCCAACATATCCTAGAGTGAATTGTTCACTGTTGTCCAATTAGAATTTTGTCATCCTTATGGATTTGAATAGGATTACCTGAAAGTAATGGGTCCATTGATAAAGTTCTTTCTCCTTCAGTTCTCTTATTTAAATATATCACTGCTATCCCATTTATTCTTTGGACTGACTTTGGCAGCTACTGTATTGAAATACGATTTACATTTTGAAAGATTTATCAAGCAGAAAATTCTTTAAAAGCACCATAATTGCTGCTTTTACATTGAAATATCCTTTCAGTATATCTATTTAGTTATCTTGCTATATAAAAGTTGATTAAATTGATTTCTTAAGTCTAGTAAATTTTGTAAGTAATTTTTAAATGTAAACCTTTGCAGACTATTTTTACTTTTTTCATGAAACTTATTAAATTTATCAACTATTATGATACAGAAATAGTTCATACTCATTTCTTTGCTTTGAGTCCTATCTGAAATGAAAAAAATTAATCATTTGAAAAAATACATCGAAACAAAATATATTATGAGCTCTTATGGTCATTTCAGATCCTACTTGTTAATAGTATTAGGAAATGTATGTACAGATTTAAAAACTCATGAAAAGGCAAAGAGTCATGACGATACCTACAAATATGAATAAATGGTTCATTCCATCATAGTAGAAATGTAACAAAGAATTAAATTCTATGTTAAAGATCAAACAGCATGCTATAGCAGAAATGAATCTACCGTTTCTGTCCTGTTTGCTATTGTGTGGGTCATGAGTAGTGTTACTGCTTCTGCTGTTACTGTGTGCTATCAAGTGTGTTCTGACTCATAGCGACCCTGTACAGAGTTTCTGAGGCTCTGAATCTTTATGAGAGCAAAATCTCATCTTTCTCTAATGAAGCAGCTGATGGCTTGAAACTTTTGACCTTAACAATTAACAGTATAATGCATAACTCAAAAGGCTACCAGCGCTCCTTCATGAGTAATTTGTTGTTAAGTGTTGTTGAGTCAATTCTGACCCATAGTGACCCTGTATCAGGTTTCCAAGGAGCAGTTGTTGAGCTTGAACCACTGACTTTGCAGTTCAAATGACTTTGCAGTCTGAGGCACTAGCCCACAGCGCCACACCAGAACTCCTCATGAGTAATTAGGAGATTGTAAAGATATACACGATGCTTAGAAAAATTAAATAATGAATGAATAATGGTTATGTGTACGGATTAGTCTCAGCTCGCCTTAACTGATTAAAACTTAGCTAATAAATTTAATCAATAAAACTTTAGATCATCTATTTCATTTTAGAGAACTTTGTATTTTAAAAAACTATAGGGCCAAAGAATATATGGGCTATATTTTTATGAGAGATATTTTTAATATGAGAAGGGAAAAGAGTAAAGGGAAAGATGAGCATATAAGATACTTTAGATCCTAGTGAAATTTATCTTCTAAGTAGTTATCACAATACTAAATACATGCTTGCTTCCCAAGCAAATTAGAAAAACAAAACAAAAACTATAACTATGTTAAAATTTTAGTTTAATGGAGAATGAGGTAATGTCGATGTGAAGATTATACTAGAATCACTGCTTTCCTCTCCTGGTACCTTAACTCATTCATTCTCTCTCACTTCTTTACCATTTGTGGCTGTTGATGCAGCAGAATTCAATCTTCTCTTTGGTTTCATTTTATTAGTAATAGTTCTGGTGTGGCTTTGTATGATATGCACTGGACTGCTAACTGCAGAATCGGGGGTTCAAACTCACCAGCCGCTGCTTGGAAACCTATACAGTGTCATTGTGAGTCGGAACTGACTCAACAGCACTAAACAACAACAGCACTAGTATAGAAATGCTGGTGGTGTTGCAGGGTAAGCACTGGACTGCTAACTTCATGGCCTGCAGTTCAAACCCAGGAGAAACGTGAAGCTTTTTACTCCCATAAAGCTTTACAGCCTTAATGGCATTGACTTGATGGTAGTGAGTTTTTGAGTGAGTACTGTTACGTGCCATTGTATTGGTTCTGTCTCAGAGCCACTGTATAAAGAGTTTACAAGGAGCAACTGGTGGGTTTGAACTGCCGACCTTGCAGTTAGCAGTCTAGTGCTTATCCTACAAGTGCTATGAGTACTGGCATACAGTAAGTCCCCAGGTTATGAATATGGAACTTAAGGAAAGCTTGTACTAGTCCTTTAATGTTATATAAAATTTCCCTCACTTTGAAATGATTGAACCAATCCCTCTTCACAGCAAATGATTCAGCATACTCACCTTCATGTACTGAACTATAGCTTTTAAATCATTGAAAGGCTTCTGAACTTTTTCTTGCACTAAACCAGACCAGACA
Organism: Chrysochloris asiatica; assembly: GCF_000296735.1. Lineage (NCBI taxonomy): Eukaryota > Metazoa > Chordata > Mammalia > Afrosoricida > Chrysochloridae > Chrysochloris > Chrysochloris asiatica. The sequence continues at coordinate 7,306,317 of NW_006408604.1, forward strand.
GTCCCACTACCATTGAGTCACTTCTGATGCATAGCAACCTTGTACAGGTTTCCAAGGCTGTAAACCTTTATGGGAGCAGAAAGCCTCGTCTTTTTCCCACGTAGTGGTTGGTGGTTTTCAGCTCCTGACCTTGCAGTTAACAGTCCATTGATCCTACAGCATCGCAAGGGATCCTCTTTCTTGCTAAAGTGAGGCTAAATTAGAACCATACACACTTGTTCCGACTTAACCTACAAATTCTGAAAGATGTACTTAGGACTGTCTCTTGTTTGTAACGTTGTTGTTATGTGCCGTGGAGTCGGTTCCGACTCATAGCGACTCTGTACAGGGTTTCTAAGGCTGTAAATCTTTACGGGAGCAGAAAGCCTCATATTTTCTCCCGCAGAACAGCTGGTAGTTTCAAACTACTGACCCTCAGGTGAGCAGCCCAATTTTGTAACCACTACCCTACCAGAGCTTCTTGTAATGTAGGGACTGCCATATAACATAGGTCATTTTTGGAGGGAGGGGTCTTTGTTTGTTTTGGGGTTTTTTGCAGCCTATAATTGTTTATATCTCTTAATGTTCTCATATAGAGCAGAGTGGCCAAAAGAGCAATTTATTCCACCATATGTTCCACGGTTCCGCAATGGTTGGGAGCCCCCAATGTTGAACTTCATGGGGGCACCAGTGGAGCAAGACCTTTATCAATTGGCTGAATCTGTGGCAAATGTAGCAGAGCACCAACGCAAACAAGAAGTAAAAAGATTATCCACAGAGGTGAGATGTTTTTTTAATTCCACATTGTAGAGACTGTAAAATTCATGTTCTCCAGCATTTCTCATTGTATTGATCTGAAGATTGTTCTAGAGTCACTGACTGAAAGTTCCCCTTTCCTACTACCCTAAGTTACCTCTTTTTCACCTCTTTGTCATTTTGTGACAGTTACTTTCTTTCCCTGTAAAGCCTACACCCTTCTCCCACCATATCATTCTTTGACATCCAGCCAATCCTCACCCTATACTCTTGACCTAAGACCCTCACCCTGGTGGTCTTTCTGAAAGTGCACTTGCTCTCCTTATCAAGGAATTGACCTACTCCCACTTGACTCCTTCCTTACTAATTTTCTGTCTTGTTTTCAAGACCCTATCAGTTCCCTGGCCATAGCTGTATTAAGTCTTTTCCAGAAAGCTCTTTCCAGAACTCCCCATTTATTTTTGTTCTTTTTGCCTCATCCTAAATCTCTAGAGTCTTATCAGCTTAGCTAGAAGGTCAAAACATCTGTCATATTTCAGTGTCTAAGCTGGGATTACCATTTGTAACATTATTACTCTGTGAGGTGATCATAAAATGCATTGTGTAATTTAACGTTTTAATGTAATCTACTTGAGGAACAAATTAAGGGAGTTTAAATTGGATATGCCATCTCTTTACATTTACTAAAAAAAATTTTTTTTGGTGATTTTCTATCTGAAAAACAAATTAACATTGATTAAAATCGAGCTAAACCCAGATAGGATGATCAGACCTTGAGGAAATAGATGAATGCTGTCAGTCTTCAGGAAGAAAAAGTAAATGCTGAGTAGATCCTCTTTGAAGTCTTATTCATGTATTTAATTCCTCAAAACAATTTTCTCAGACTACCATGGGCATCTATAATGTGGTAAACATGACGTGAAGAAATGGATCATCAAATAATAGTAAACCAAATTCTGTGGTTTTACATTTAAATAGAAACATTTATCTAAATTAAATTTCTTAAAATCATTCCCTTGGGAGACTATGGACTGTCCTTGAGTTAACAAATGTCTAACTTAACATATTCCACAGTTACAACTCAGTGTGTTAAACAAATTATATTAAACTTTGAGGTACATACAATAGTTCATAATAACAAATAGACACTACTTTGTGGCACCCATCAAAATATTATAATTTCTGTATTATTATGTTAAAATTAGATTGTCTAGATATTTTAGTGTTTCCTTATTTTTTTTAATGTATAGAAACCCTATTCAGGGTCACTATGAGTCGGTTCTGACTCCACAGCACATAACCACCAACCATCACCATAGAAAGGTATATTAGACAAAAAAAAAAAAGGTATATTAGACAAAAAGGTATGCTTAGACAAACCTTTGACTAACTGATGTACATTATGAACCGTACCTAACTCTCCAGCTTACTTATAAATTGGACGTAAAGACAGATTTAGGAATGAAATTCATTTGTAATCAAGAAACTGCCTGTATTCTGTAGTCAATTATAATTACATTATAGAAGATTGGCTAAATTCCTGTAACTTTAAAAATAAAAATGTACAGCTTAGAAAAAATTTTTTCCCTAATTTACTTGTTCTCTCATTTGTCTGTAAATCAAGAAGAGGTAGATATTACAACTGCCCTTCCCTATAAATGAATAGTTAAGAAGACTTCACAGCACTGCACACTAGATTCAGACATATTTCCCTGCCTGTATTTTATAGTTCAGACCTCATCACTAAAATGTTTCTTTCCATTTTCTTTCTAGAGGAAAGAATGTAATTAGACATGGAATTATGATATACTTGTTGCTATAGTTACAACTGACAATTTTCAAATCATAAACAGTTCCAGCTCACAGTTCTCATATCTTAAATAAGAAAATATATCCTTTTTATAATAGATGCCTCAGGAATTCACTTTTGTCAGGTTTTCCCCTCCTGTTTATATATTTGAAGAAAGAGTAATGCTCTCTGAGCTTCCATTGTATAAATGAATCTACTCTCACTGAATCAGTAATATTAAAAGAGGAATTATTGAGACTCCTTCCTTGTAATAAATTATTTTTTTCCTGTTGTGAACTATTCCAATTTTATGGTTGAAGTCCTTTTTCAAAGTTTAAAAAAAAAAAAAAGCAATGGCAAATGGCCGCTGGCAGCTCTGGAGGATTTCATGCCTTGAGGTTTTTTTGGAAAAAAGGCCAAGTAATGGTGATTTCAAATGTATAAAAAATGCAACCATCCTTAGAGGACAGATTTTTATTGTACTTTATTACTGCTATAATAAATACATTTATGGCCAGATTTATATGATTCAGGACCTTGTGGTTTTGTTTAGAATTGTAAGACATAGATGACGTGCAATGACAAATATGGGTGGCAGGACTATTTCTTTGCTTCCTTTGGACTGGGAGCAACCTTAAATGAGATCATGCAGTCATCAGTTTAGTCATCAGCCATCATTTCTCTCCTCCCTTCTGGTAGCCCCAGCCACTCTCAGACTCTAGTGATTTCACTGTTACGTTCACAGCCAGACAAAAGTTGTGAGTGATCCTGACAGTTTCTTATACTCCTCCCTATAGTAAAAAATGATTAATCATTAAATGTTCCAGCTCTCTTAGGGAAATAAACAATTAATTGAGCCAAAGTATTTAAATGAATGGAAATAGTTTATTTGTACGAGTGACAAGTACAGTTATCTTAATGTACATTCCAGAAGAATAACACAGCATGGATATTTTGACATCAACACTGCCAATGGAGACAGCCCCCTAATTTTATCTCTGGATAAAGTCAGTCCTATTACTGTCAATTTTGTTACTATTAGCCATATGTCCAAGATTTTTCTAAAACAATCCTAATTTCCAACATCCCACCCCCGTTCCCAGTGAACCTATGAACATTTGAAATACTCAAGGAATTCCAGTGCTTTGGTGTCTATTACGTATCTCCTATGCTTCATTCAAGGAGCTCTGGTACCATAGTGGTTACGAATCAGGCTGCTAACCTCAGGGTCAGCAGTTCAAAACTACCAGCTGTTCGGCGGGAGAAAGATGAGGCTTTCTGTTCCCGTAAAGATTTACAGCCTCGGAAACCCTGTACAGGGTCACTATGAGTTGGAACCGACTCCACAGCACATAACAATAACAATGCTTCATTTAAGTGGTCCTGGTGTGGTGCTGTGGGTTTATGTACTGGACTCCATCGGGTCAAAACCAGCTCAGTGGCACTTAACAACAGTGCTTCATTTAAAGAGCTCTGGTAGTGTAGTGGTTACGAATTGGGCTGCTAACCTCAAGTTCAGCAGTTTGAAACTACCAGCTGTTCTTTACAGGAGAAAGATGAGGCTTTCTGCTCTCAGAAAGATTTACAGCCTCAGAAAACCCTGTGCGGGGTTGCTATGAGTCAGAACTGACTCGACGGCACTTAACAACAGCAACACTTCATTTGGAGTTCTGATATGATGCTGTGGGTTAATGCGCTGGACTGCTAGGTTGTTTTAAACTGCAAGGTCTGCAGTTCAAGCTCACCAGCTGCTCCTTGGAAAGTCCATACAGGGTTGCTATGAATAGGAACTGAATCCATGACACTTA
>NW_006408604.1:7310748-7311641 GCF_000296735.1 Chrysochloris asiatica
TCTTAATCCATTTATCATCATGTTATTTATTGGTCCAGTGGTGAGGAATTTTATTTTCTTAATATTGAGGTGCAGCCCATACTGAAACTGTGATCTTTGATCTTCATCAGTAAGTATTTTAAGTCCTCTTCACTTTGTTCAAGCAAGGTGTGTCATCTGGATGTCTCATATTATTAATGAGTCTTCCTTCAATCTTGATGCTGTGTTCTTCATAAAATCTAATGTCTTGGATTATTTGCTTAGTATACAGATTGAATAAGATTAGTGAAAGGATACAATCCTGGTGCACACCTTTCCTAATTTTAAACCATTCAGTATCCCCTCATTCTGTTCAAACAACTGCCTCTTGGCCTGTGTTCGGGTAACTCATGAGCACAATTAATTGTTCCAGAATACTCATTCTCCACAGTGTTGTTGATAGTTTGTTATGATCCACACAGTCGAAAGCCTTTGCATAATCAATAAAGCACAGGTAAACACCTTTCTGGTATTTTGTGCTTTCAGACAAGACCCATCTGATGGCTTGAACCTCTGGCAGTTCCCTGCCAATGTACTGTTGCAGCCATTTAAAAATTATCTTTAGCTAAATTTTACTTGCATGTAATATTAATGATGTATGTACTGCAATGATTCTGCATTCTGTTGGGTTACATCTCTTTGGAATGGGCACAAATGTGGATCTCTTCCAATCAGTTGGCCAAGTAGTAGCCTTCCAGATTTCTTGGAATAAATGAATGAGTGCCTCCAGTGCTGCATCAGTTCGTTGAAATATTTCAATTTGTATTCCTTCAATACCTGGTGTTTTATTCTTTGCCAGTGTCTTCAGTGCGACTTCTTCCTTCAGTACCATTGGTTCTTGTTCATATGCTATCTCTTGAAATGGTTGAATATCA
>NW_006408604.1:7325841-7327029 GCF_000296735.1 Chrysochloris asiatica
TCCATTGTGTGTATGTACCACAGTTTGTTTATCCATTCTTCCATTGATGGGCACTTAGGCTGCCTCCATCTTTTTGCTATTGTAAATAGTGCTGCTATGAACTTGGTGTTACAGCTTGTATTTCTTGTGGGTACATAACCAAGTAAAGGAATTGCTGGATCATAAGGTTATTTCTATTTCCAACCTTCTGAGGAAGAGCCATATTGCTTTCCACAAAGGTTGAACCAGTTTTCAGTCTCATCAGCAATGTAGAAGAGTCCCAGTCTCGCTAGCATTTATTGTCCTCTACTTTTTTGATCTTTGCTGTTATTGCTGGTGTGAGATGATACCTCATTGTTGTTTTGATTTGAATCTCTCTAATGGCTAGAAGGAGCTCTGGTAGCATAGTGTTTATGAATCGGGCTGTGAACCTTAAGGTCAGCAGTTCAAAACTATCAGCCGCTCCGCGGGAGAAAGATGAGGCTTTCTGCTCCCGTAAAGATTTACAGGCTCGGAAACCCTGTAGGGTCACTATGGGTCGGAACCAACTCGACGGCACCTAACAACAACAATGGCTAGTGTTTGTGAACAATTTCTTCATGTTTGTTGGCTGCCTGGATCTCCTCCTTGGTGAAGTGTGTGTTCATGTCCTGTGCACATTTTTTAATTGGGTTATTTGTCTTTTTCTTGTAGAGGTGTTGTAGTTTCCTATATATTTTAGAAAGGAGTCTCTTGTATGATGTGTCATTGCAAAAGATTTTTTCCCGTTCTGTAGGTTCCCTTTTTACTCTTCTGGTGAAGTCTTTTGATGCACATAAGTTTTTCATTTTTACTATGTCCCAATCATCTATTTTGTCTACATTTGTTGTGTAGTTTTCAAAATGTTTGGTAGTCTGTGTATTCCCTGAAGTAGAGCCCTCACATTTGTCCCTATTTTTTCATTGATTGATGACCTTCATAATTTTTGGATTCACGTTTAGGTCTTTAATCCATTTTGAGTTGGTTTTTGTTTAAGGCATGAGGTGAAGGTTTTGTTTCAGTCTTTTGAATGTCGCTTTCCAGTTCTGCCAGCACCATCTGTTGAAGAGACTATCACCTCCCCATGTGATATATTTAGGTATTGTGTCAAAAATCAGTTGGCTGTATGTGGATGGGTTAATTTCTGGATTCTTGATTCTGTTCCATTGATCTATGTATCTTTCATTGTAC
>NW_006408604.1:7327889-7352804 GCF_000296735.1 Chrysochloris asiatica
CCTGATATGAATCCCACTTGATCATGATGTATTATCTTTTTAATGTGCTACTGGATGCTGCCAATTTTTAATCCTTGAAAACAGTGTTCAGGGTATATAAAATAAGAAAAATCTGAGTATAGTGTAATTTTAATGCATAGAGTTCTGATGTCTTTCATACAACAGTATTTGCTTTGCTCTGTTTCTTAAAACAGAGAAAACAAAGATTATTAAGGGTTTTTGCCAATTTTATTTTATACAAACTGTTCAAGACGTAAAGAGCCCTGGTGGTACAGGGGGTTAAACATCAGTCTGTTAACCTGAAGACTAGCCACTCCTTGGAGAAAGAAGAGTCCGTCTGCTTCCTTAAGGATTTACAGCCTTGAAAATCCTCTGGAGCAGTTCTGCTGTGTTCTATAGGGATACTATGAGCCAGAATTCACTCTAAGGTTGTGTGTTTGGTTTGGAGTTTGGGTTCAAGACTGTCTGATACCAAAATCACCTGCTACTAAAATTCCTAGTGATGGCATTTATTGCTTAAACGTGGTCATTTCCAGAATGAAGGTTCAGTTTTGCACTAATGGCTTTTCTTATAATAAGGAGGTCCTTGCTAATACTTTATTAGCACAATGATAAGTCACTTGAAAGTGAAAATTGTGATCACAGTATAGTGGAGGGTTGTTTGTTGACTGACGTAAGTATTCAAATGGCATTTGGTGATTCTTTAATCTCTACCCCTTTGTGTTTTAGCAATCCAGCGTATCAGAGTATTCTCCAACTGATGGATATGCAGCTAATAACGTTTATGCAAGAGGGCCCCATCTGGACCAAGGAGAAGCTGCTTTTGCTATTAAGCCAACTCCAAATCGTCCTATGGATAGGTAACATTTAATGGGCAGCATTTGAAGAGATGTGTGTAATTGTCTTTGCTTTAGTGGGAACAGAATTGACACTGTCTGCATTGTCAAATACTTGTTTAAATTTTCCATCTGTTAATTATTTAAATAAAGTTTCAGTCATTCCTTTGTGGAACTAGCTTTGATGAACAAATGAACAAAGGATGTCTGCCTTTGTATTACTTTTCATTTTTTAAAGATACCTCTGATAAAATTTCTGAATAAAAGGCAAAGAAGAATTGTTTGTAAGCTCTCCATTAGTTTGTACCAGATGTTCTCAAGGGATCATTCCAGCTCTGTAACTTTTAAAGAAAATATCTTACCCCTTACCCCTTCTCTTAACCTTGTAAAAACAAACGTTCCTTTAGCTAGAAATGTTTAAACTAAATATAAACTAAATTTTGTAACAGAATCATTTCCTTACTTGTCATTATTGTCATTTAATCTTACTATATTTTCATTTAAAATCTCAATTTTATGTCTGATTTCTTATGTTTTTTTCTTTCAAATTCAACATAGGCAGAGACAGAAAATTAGATTGTAAAGAAGAAAAAGAAATAGACTAAGTTCACATTTTCAGCCTTGTTTCCAAGCCTCAGCATGTTTGATGTATGTAGAGACCAAGAGCATGAAAGAAAAACAAATCTATTGCCATTAAGTTGATTTTGACTCATAACCACCTTATATAGGGTTTCTGAGAACGTACATTTTTAATGGAACAGTTAGACTCCTCGTTGACCCATGGAGCAGCTGGTGGGTTTGAACCACTGACCTTGCAGTTTGCTGCCTAATGTCTAATCCACAGCAACACTAGGGCACCTCTGCAAAAGTAAAAGGCAGTAAAGAAATGGAAATTAGGCTAGAAGCCATTCCCAATCCACTGATTCAAATCCCCTGAGAGATGGAGTTATGCTGTCCTTTCTTAGTATGCATTTCCACGCATCTCCGTGATTAGTTGTAATTATTCCCCAGAGCATAAGGGGAGAAGAACATGGGAGCAAGAAAAATGATAAATTGAATTGTTTTATGCCTTTTAAGGTGATTAAATCTTTTATCCCCCTAATGAAATCCTAATAGAGTGCTAATATGTAAACTAGATAAAAATGGGAGCTGTTTGGTAGGGACAGGGGTAGATAATCCCTGGCAGATAGTTTAAATTTTTTTCTTGTTAATAATACATAATAATTACTTGACCATAATTTTACTTTATTCTACCATTCTCTTTTATTATACTAAAAATAGCCAATAGGTAGCACAGTGTGTAGATCATTTGTTTTTAGCTTCTTTTGTACCTGTTCTCGTTCTTCTATGGAGTTGCTAACTACCAGGTTGCAAATTGACTATGTTGAAGGATAGGTTGTGTCCACATTTGTCCTGTAGGCCCTTCACTGATTCAGTATTCCAGAGAACCTTGATGAGCAGCCAAATAAAACAAAAAAGAGCAATAGGATGGGTAAACACCCCTCCTGCCTTTTCTCTTAAAAAGATGTCTGAGAAAATGGGAATGTACGTGGAAGAGATGGAGTAAAGTAATAAAAAGTAGCTATTTTATTTTTCATAGGTATGAAGAAAATATTAATAAAGTATTAATGTATCAGGAGTTTTAAGTTAATTAAAACTATATATATCTTGTTAAGCACATTTGTTGTTGTTGTTGTTAAGTGCTGTCAAGTCGGTTCTGACCCATAGCTATCCTGTGTAGGATTTCCAAGGAGCAGCTGGTGAGTTTGATGCAGACCTTGTGGTTCAAACCAACATTGCAGTCCAGTGCATTATCCTACAGCATCACAGAACATTAATGGTTATTTAATAATTAACCTCCCACCACTCGTCTGTCAGTTTGCCATACTGTGGTGACTTGTGTGTTGCTGTGATTCTGGAAGATATGCACCTGATATTTTAAATATCAGCAAGGTCACCAATGGTAGACAAGTTTCTGCTGGGCTTCCAGACTAAGACATACTAGGAAGATGTATAGGCAGACTACTTCTGAATGTTTGTTTTGTTATTCAATGCCGTCAAGTAAGTTCCGACCCATAACGACCCTGTGTTGGGTTTGTGGAGAGTGGCTGGTGAACTTGAATTGCTGACCTTGTGGATCAACCGGCTTTGCCATTCAACACATTAACCCACAACACTACACAAGGACTCCATCTGAATGTTTAGCCACTGAAAACCTTAGGAATAGCAGTGGAACATTGCTAGCATCAGATTATTGAATATTTAAGTATTATGAATAACACCAGAATATTATCTGGTATAATGTTGGAAAATGAGCCACTCAGTCTGGAAGGCACTCAAAATACAACCGGAGAAGAGCTGCCTCTTAAAAATAGAGTTGACCATAATGATGCGAATGGAGTAATGCTTTTGGAATTTTCATTTGCTGATGGGACACAGCTCAAAATGACGAGAACAGCTGTAAACATCCATTAATAATCAGAAAATGGAATGTGAAAGTATGATTCTAGAAAAACTGTAAGTTGTCAAAAATGAAATAAAACACATAAAGATCAATATCCTATTCTTTAGCTGAAATGGACTAGTATTAATCATGTTGAATCTAACAGTCATATGATTTACTGTTGCATGAATGACAAATTGAAGAGGAATGGTGTCATATACATCATCTAAAAGAACATTTTAAGATCTACTTTAAAGTAGAATGCTGTCTGTGATAGGATAGTATCCTTATGCTTACAAGGAAGACAGGCAAATACCACTACAGTTCAAATTTATGCAAAACCATTAAGGCCAGTGATGATGACATTGAAGAATTCTATCAACTTCTTCAGTCTGAAAGTGATCAAACATGCAATCAAGATGTATTGATCATTACTGGTGATTGGAATGCAAATATTGAAAACAAAGAGGAGGGATCAAAAGTTGGAAAATATGGCCTTGTTGAGAGAATGCTGGAAATCACATGCCAGAATTTTGCAAGACCACTGACTTCTTCATTGCAAATATCTTTTTCAAACAACATAAAAGACAACTATACTTATGGCCCTTACCAGGTGGAATACACAGAAATCAAATTGACTACATCTGTGAAAAGAGACAGTGGAGAAGCTCCATATCATCAGCCAAAACAAGGCCAGAGGCAGACTGTGGAACAGACCATCAATTGCTCCTATGCAAGTTCAGGCTGAAGATGAAGAAAATGAAAACAAGTCCACAAGAGCCGAAATACGACCTTGAACATATCACTTGAATTTAGAGATCATCTGAAGAACATATTTGATGCAATAGACACTAAAGACCAAAGATAAGAGTTGTGGGATGATGTTAAGAACATACAGGAAGAAAATAAAAGATTACTAAAAAGGCAAGAATGAAAGAAAAGACCAAAATGGATGTCAGAAGAGACTCTGAAATTTGCTCTCAGGAAAGAAATGCTAGTGCAAATGGAAGAATTGAAGAGATAAAAGGCTTGAACAGAAAATTTCAAAGTTCAGCTTGAGAAGATAGAGTCAAATATTATAATGAAGTATAAAGATCTGGAGTTAAAACACCAAGAGGGAAAACACACTCAGCATTTCTAAAGCTGAAAGAACGGAGGAAAAATTCAAGCCTCGATTTGAAATATTGAAGGATTCTATGAGCAAAATATTGAATGATGCAGAAAGCATCAAAAGAAGATAGAAGAAATACACAGAGTCACTGTACCAAAAATGGTCAATGTTCAACTGTTAGGACATCTGGTCACTGTGAGTTATAATCTAGTTAATGCAATTTCAAAAAATTTAATGAGTAGATGAAATAACTTGTTTTTTTGAAAACAAAAAAAAAAAGTGAGAATTCATACCTATTTTAAAATTGAAATTTACTTTGTGCTGAATTTAATTCTTTATTTGGAGTCCTGGTGGGATAATGCACTGGACCGAAAGGTCGGTTTGAACCACAGTGTTGGCAGTTCAAGTTCACTATCCACCCCTTGGAAATTCTATACAGGGTCTCTATGAGTCAGAACTGACTCAGCGGCACTAAACAACAACAACATTGACCGTAACAGAGAAAACGATACTATATATTATGGTATATGCTAGTACTTAATCTATATATTATTTGTAATACAGATAACTAGACCATGCTTTCCTGATAATTGATGCTTAGTCATAATTTTTTAATGTGTAGTTGGTGAGAGAATTAGAAACATTTGACTAATAAGCTTGATGTAGAAAGTAAATGTGCACTCTGAAAATTCTTAAATCTCTTTTACTTTTAGGAAACAATGCTAACAAGCATGTATTACCTTCATTCTAAATCTTTTCCGGTAGATATGCTAATTAACAAAGCATTATTCATTATGTGTATTTAATGGACAAAACATTCATAGAACTGGATGCTAGATTTGACTCAATGCCAAATAGCCTCATGCCATTACATTTATTTTTATCCTATCCGTAGATTGCTCATTTATTAATACTAAAAACTTGAAAGTTCTTTTATTTCTCATATTCTGTAAAATATGATGAAACTAGCCTACTATCTGAATAATTTGTCAGATTTTTTTTCTGGTAGAATTTGGCTTGCCTCAATGTTTTACTTTTGTTTCTAGCCTTTAGAAGCTCCTTACAGAATGATTTTTTTCTTCTTTCTTTTCATAGAAGTTATGACCCACTCAAAACACCACTCAAGAAATATGCCAAATCCAAGTATGAATTTACAGCAAGGAACACCAGTGAACTATCAGTTCAAAGGGATGATATTTTAGAGGTAATAGAATTTTACCTTTTTAAAATACTCTTAACAAAATGGATTTATTATCGCCTCTTGTGGTTTATATGTATTCCACAAAGATATTCAGAGGTTGAGAAATTATTCTCCATTTTTTAGATATTATCAAAGATATATTATATTATAGATGCTTTTATCTATCTGGGAGGGGCAGCTGCTTTATTTAATTTATTTTGTGTGTGTTATTTGGGTTGGATTTCATGACTTCTTTTGATGTTCAGTAAAAGTACCTATTCACTGTGTGCCCTTTTCTTTCCTCTAAACTTTATTCGTTTTGGAATCATGGCTGAGTATCACTTCATATATAGATGCACCATAACATTTTAATAGAATAACAATATTTCCTTCTGTCTGTCCTCATATCTGTGCTTCAGTGTTTCTAACAGCCAATCAGCTAATGGTTTTGGGAATAGTCTATCATGATGTCCAAATCTCTTTCCTAAGTTATAACTGAGGGTTCATTTTCTTAAACATATATGGTGGGATGGTCAACATTATTATTGTTAAATACTGTTGAGTTAGTTCTGACTTGTAGCAACCCTGTATAGGGTTTCTAAGGAGTACCTGGTGGGTATGAACCAATGACCTTGCAGTTAGCAGTCCAGTGCTTATCCTACAGTGCCACACCAGCACTCCAAAACAAAGATGACCTTCATACTTTTCCTTTCTATCCCCAAAATGTAGAAAATATAACTTCCCAAAAGAATTAGTCATTTCAAATACTTCAGATAATACAAATAATTATAGTCTTGGAAGGTGATACAGATCTTGGGTATTCTCTGTTTTTTGTTGTTAAGCGCCATTGAGTCAATACCAACTCATAGTGACCATATGCACAACAGAATGAAACACTGCTCAGTTCTGCACTAAGCTCACAATCATTGCTACATTTGAGCCTATTGCTGCCGCCACTGTGCTAATCCCTCTCGTTGGGGGTCTTTCTTTCTCTGACCCTTCACTTTATCAAGCATGATGCCCTTCTCCAGTGGACTGGTCCTTTCTGACAGTATGTCCAAAGTATGAGAGAGGAAGCTTGGCCATCCTGGCTTCCAGGGGGCATTCTAGCTGTTCTTCTTCCAACACAAATTGGTTTGTTCTTTTGGCAGCCCACATAGTACTTTTATTATTCCCTCCAACACCATAACTCATATGCCTGAATTCTTCTGTGGTCTTCCTTATTCACTGTCCAACTTTCACATGCATATGAGGTTATTGAAAATACCATGTCTGGAGTCAGGCATACCTTAGTCCTCAAATTGACGTCTTTGCTTTACAACACTTCAAGGAGGCCTTGTACAGCAGCAGATTTGCCTAATGCAATATGCTGTTTGATTTCTTGACTGCTGCTTTCAGGAGTGTTGATGGCTGATCTAAGCAGAATGAAGTCTTTGACAACTTCATTTATCGTGATGTTATTTTTTACTCATTTATCGTGATGTTATTTATTGGTCCAGTAGTGAGAATTTTTGTTGTGTTTACATTGAGATGCAGACTTTGATCTTATCAGTAAGTCCTCTTAGCTTTCGGCAGGCAAGGTTGTGTCGTCTTTATATCACAAGTTTTTAAAGAGTCTTCCTCCAATCTGATGCCATGTTTTTCTTCATATAATCCAGCTTCTGGGATTATTTCCTCAACCTACAGATTGGATAAATATGATGAAGAAATACAACCATGGTGCACATCTTTCCTAAATTTAAACCATTTGGTATTCCCTTGTTCTGTTCAAACAACTACCTCTTGGTCTATGTGCAGGTTCCTCATGAGCACAATGAATTGTTTCTGAATCCTCATTCTCTGCAATGTTGCCCATAGCTTGTCATGATCTATGCAATCAAAAGCTTTTGCATATTCAATAAAGTACAGGTAAACAACTTTTTGATATTCTCTGCTTTCAGCCAAGATCCATCTGACGTCAGCAGCGATATTCTTTTTTCCATGTCCTCTTCCAAATTCAACTTGAACCTCTGGAAGTTCTCTGTCAGTGTATGGTTGTAGCTGTTTTTGAACTGTCTTTAGAAAAATTTTACTTTCATGTGATATTAATGATATTGTCAAATAATTTCTGCATTCACCTCTCTTTAGAATGGGCATAAAGATGGATCTCTTTCAATCAGTTGGCCAGGTAGTTGCAGTTCAAATTTCTTTTAAACAATTTATGGTCTGCTCCACAGTCTGCCCCTAGTCTTGTTTTGGCTGATGATATGGAGCTTTTCCACTGAAGAAGTAGATAGAATTCTTCAATTTCATCATCATTAGCTTTAGTGGTTGCTGCATAGATTTGAATGATAGTGTGGTATTAACTGATCTTTCTTGTAGCCTTATGGATATTATCCTATCACAGACAGTTTTGTACTTCAAGACAGATCTTGATATGTTCTTTTTAATGATGAATGTGATGCCATTCCTCTTCCATTTGTCATTCCTAGTTTTGTGGTTGTGAGATTCAGAATGGTCAATACCAGTCTATTTCAGCTGACTAATGCCTAGAATATCGATGTTTATGCATTCCATTTAATTTTGTACAGTTTTCTATTTTCCTAGATTCATATTTTATACATTCCATATTCCCATTATTGATGGATGTTTACAGCTGTTTCTCTTAATTTTGAGTCATGCCTCATCAGCAAATGAAGGTCCCAAAGGCTTTACTCCATTTACATTATCACTGTCAGCTCTACTTTGAGGAGGCAGCTCTTACCCTATTGTATTTTGAGTACCTTCCAACCTGAGAGGCTCATCTTCTAGCACTCTATCTGACGATATTTTGGTTTTCTTCATCATGTTTCAGCAGTCAGTATTCTGATGCTGACAGTGTTCCACTGTTTTTCATAAGGCTTTCAGTGACTAAATATTCAAAAGTCGTCTGACTGTCCTTCTTCCTATTATGTCTTAGTCTGGAAGCTCAATTGAAACTTGTTCACCATGGGTGACCCTGCTGGTATTTAAAAGACCCATGGCATAGCTTGAAGAATCACAGCAACACACAAGCTACCACAGTACGACAAACTGACAGAGGAGTGGTGGCTATTCCATGCTAGCAGTTATAACTACTAGTGTAATTTCCAAGAGTCTTTCACTTCACAATGTGTTGATGCAAAGTCAATTTGCCATCGATAAATTAGAAGTGAAAACTATTTTGTGGTTGATTTCTAGGAAGAAAAATTGAAGAATACAATTGAAATTTCATCTTAGTTAACATTCATTTTCTTCTACCATAACAGATCCTTGATGACAGGAAACAATGGTGGAGAGTTCGAAATGCAAGAGGAGATTGTGGATTTGTGCCAAATAACATTTTGGATATTGTGAGACCTCCAGAGTCTGCATTAGGACGTGCTGATCCACCTTACACACATACCATACAGGTAATCTTGATTTCTTAGCAAAATTTAATTTTTAACAAATTTCAGGTATCTACGGAGAGATGAATTGACAAAGTGGCAGCATCAGTGGGCTCAAGTGTGGTAACAAATGTGAGGTTGGCCCAGGACCAGGCAGTGTATCGTTCTGTTGTGCACAGGGTCACTCTGAATCAGTACCAACTCGATGGTACCTAACAGCAACAACAACAACAACCTTTCAGAGAACTCAAATGCCTTTTGATTATTGCTCATTTTAAGATTTAATTGGCTATAAATTTTTAGATAATTGAGGATAATGGTGAGAGATGTAGGCAAGAATTACACATGTTTTCTGATTTACTTTTTTTTACATATTTGATCAAAATGTTTAGCAGTAAGTGTGCTCCTTTGAATACTGCCTTTTAAACCTACAGTATTTTTGATGTTTGAAGACGTAGTATTTCTGCCTCCTCATTCCTATGCATAGCCCTCTCATAACCCACTAATAGTTTCCTCTTGATATAGCGCATATTAGACGGCTCAGTACTCTGTACTCACCAGCCCTTGTCCTCAGAATCTCTTAGATGATATAGTACTGACCAACATTGAAAGTGCCCTCAACTTTCCTTACAATGTGTTTATTTAGTTTGATTATACTATTTTTTAATCTCTTGATCTTAATGTTATGAAGTACTTGGGCATAGATTAGGTAGGTGGGGATCTCTCTTCTTGGTCATTAAAGCTCATGCCACATTTTCAGGATTTTGCTAATCCTGATCAACTCATTCATCATATCATCTGAATTCACTTGTTAAATTGTTGAGACTTTTGACCTATGACAGGATTGCTAGAGTCAGATCTACCTACAGAGACAAAATGGATGGAATTTCCTATGTTTGGCCTCTGAAATTCTTGTTGTTATTAAGTGCCAGCGAGTCAGTTCTGACTCATAGCAACCCTGTATAGGGTTTCCAGGAAATAGCTGGTGGATTTGAACTGTCAGCCTTGTGGTTAGCAGTCCAGTGCTTATCCTACAGAGTGTAGCATGGCTTTTTCCCCATGTTAACAGCAGTAATTAACCTTTAGAGTCTGGAGTGAAAGATCATATTTGACCCTACAATAATGTCATGAATTTGATTAGACATTACATAGAATATGAAGTGAAACAGTTCATTTTCATGTCAGCTCTATGCTTAATAAACAATTAGATTGTTCAAATCTCAAAATGTGGCCAAAATCCTTCTGCCACTAACGTTCATTTAGCTACTTTGACTTCTCATGATGTTCTAGTCGAATATAGGCGCATCTCGTTTTATTGCACTGTGCTTTGTTGTACTTTGTAGATAGTGCTTTTTACAGATGGAAGGTTTGTGGCAACCCTGCCCTAAGCAAGCCTATTGGTGCCTTTTTTTCTAAAAGCATTCACTCATTCTGTGTCCCTGTGTCACATTTTGGTAATTCTTGTACCATTTTAAACTTTTCATTATTATTATCTGTTTTATTATTATTATTACTATTATCTGTGTCCCTGTGTCACATTTTGGTAATTCTTGTACCATTTTAAACTTTTCATTATTATTATCTGTTTTATTATTATTATTACTATTATCTGTGTCCCTGTGTCACATTTTGGTAATTCTTGTACCATTTTAAACTTTTCATTATTATTATCTGTTTTATTATTATTATTACTATTATCTGTGTCCCTGTGTCACATTTTGGTAATTCTTGTACCATTTCAAACTTTTCATTATTATTCTCTGTTATTATTATTATTACTATTAAATGATCTTTAATCAGTGATCTTTGATTTTACTATGGTTATTGCTTTGGATGCTACAAATTGTATCTATATAAAATGGTAAACTTACTTGATAAATGTTGTGTGTGTTATGATTGCTTCACCTACCAATTGTTTGTTCCTCCATTTCAATGTATTTCTCTCTCCTTGGGTCTCCTCATTCCCTGAGACACAGCAATATTGTAATCAGGCCAGTTCATAAATCTGAAATGTCAAACTTTGTTGTTGTCTTATTTTAAGAAATTGCCAGAGCCACCCTAACCTTCAACACCCTCCACCTTCTCACCTTTATTAGTCAGCAGCCATCAACTTTGAAGCAAGATCTGGCCAAAAATTTATGACTTGCTGAGCTCAGATGAGGGTTAGCATATTTTAGCAATAAAATATTTAAAATTATATATTTTTAAGACATAAGTCTGTTGCACATTTAATAGGCTACAATTTGGTGTAAACATAGCTTTTTATATGTACTGGGAAATTTTGGAAAACCAAAAAATTCTTGTGACTTGCTTTATTGTGGTGGTCTGGAGGCAAACCCACCATATCTGCAAGGTATGCCTGTGTAGGTCCTATACTTATCCAGAGAGACTGTTGGCCTTATCAGAATTCAAGATTGAAGGAAACATTTGAAATAAAGAATTAATGTATGTTTTTTATGTCTTGATAACTTAATGCAATGATAATGAAAATTCTGTTTGCTGTACTTTGGTTTTGCCTGAGCTCATGCTCACATATATTATGCATTTATTTTATGTTCCATTATTTGTCGTTAGCTGTTGATGCCAAAGAAGGAGTTTGAGTTATTCAAGGTATGGTCCACTCCATCTCGCGTGAATTTTTCAAGTGAATTTTCTGTCATCATTTTTATACCTTTTCTTCTTTAATTTCCTACTTCTCTGATTCTACAGCTCAGGTAACTAAGCTGTAGTTACCTGACATAGTGCAGGGTTCTTTGTGGTTTATGAATGTCAGTGCTTTATGTATGTTCCTATAGAGGCTTTAATTATTTGCCTTTAACACAGAAAGGAGGGTATATGCTTGAAATGTAGGCCTCAAACAGTGATAGAGTATTTAATCTCTGATTTAAATACTATATAGAAAACCCTATATAGGTTTGCCACAAGTTAACTCACGGTAAGCGCTAAGAAGCACTATTTTCAAAGGATATCTCTAGCTGCCTCATGTTAACAGAAGAATATATATTTTAGATATTAAAAAACAATTGTCCAAGTTACTTTTCACTTATGTGCATGGTTATTAGGAAAGGACAAAATACAATAAAATAAGACAGGTAAACTTTCAAATAAGGTAAATTCTAAGGTTTTTTTTTTTTTCCTACCTGAGATTTCCTAAGGAATTTAACATCTTTTACCTTTTCCTTTTTAGTGTTCAGAGTTGTCTTTTTCTTCAATTCTGATTCCTGGCTTTTGCCATAAGTTGACTTTTCTGTTTAAAGTATATTGCTGTCTAAAACTGAATCCAGACTATGAGTACATATCATAAGTAGGTGGCGTACTTTTGGAGAACATAAAATATATCCCTCCTTTCTTTAACAGAGCCTCAGCTTATGTTTTTGTCAACTTTGGCAAAAGCAAGACATTTTTTAAGTGTTCACAAGTTTCAGGAGTTTGTTTTGCTACTTTATGTAAACAGAAACTTGTGGTTCTTGCGGGGATTGATTGCCTCTTTGGGTTGGTTCCTTTTAGACTTTTCAACACTATCTGATTGTCATCTAAAATTTTCTGGATGCAACTATGAATGCAGTGATGCATGTAGAAATGTGTGTAGAAATTATGTGTGTATGTCTTTAAGTTGAGAATTGACTTTTTAAAAGGTATTAAAAATAATCTGCTCTTGACACCTCCTAAAATTTTTGGACTGAGCCCAACAAAACCACCAAGATCTTGTAAAATATTAATAGACAAGCTTGACAGTCTGCAATCTGCTATCTGCTATATGATGTAAATCCTACTCTAAAAGAATTCTTATTCTCAAAAATAATAAGATGGAAACTAAAAAAAAGCATCCTTAGAAATGAATGCCAGTCATTTTTATAACTCTACAACAGTTTCACCACACCTTTACCAAAATGTCTAACAATAAATACTGTATACAGCTGATTTCAGAATGATGAAATAGGTAATACCATGTTTATATAGACTCTAGTGATCCTACTACTCTATCCTTAAGAGCTCCACTGGATTACAAACATATTAAAAACCATACTGAGTCTTAGTCATCTTTCTATTCATTTAGCAAATGTTGACAGCATCTCACATGCTGGATAGAGAGCTCGGTACGAATTCCAAAGTCAACCACGAGGGCTTTACTCACTTCGTGATTTCTGGACCAGCTGCTGTGATCCTCTCTCTCCTGCTCAAAAATGATCCACACACTGCCCTCCACCCCCATATGTCACATCCAGTGATATCAAAACTTTGAGGAAATGTAAAGAAGCTGCTTCTGTCCAAAACATTACAGATCCATGTCCTGTACTACAGAAAGACATCTAATGATTCATTATTTAAGTTTTCTTTCTATTTACAGATAGCAAGAAATTACACTTTGCAGTAGATTATGCTTGTGCGGTGTGTCAGTCCAAGAAATCCTGGTAGGGTAGTGGATTACAAGTTGGGCTACTAACTGCAAGGTCAGCAGTTTGAATCTGCCAATTGCTCTGTGGGAAAAAGATGAGGCTTTCTGCTCGTGTAAAGATTTGCAGCCTCAGAAACCCTATATAGAATCACTGTGAGTTGGGACCAACTCCATGGCACAAAACCACCATCATTATGTGTCAGTCATTTACACAACACCATTATGAAGTGGGTACATTTTGGATATGAAGACGTTAAATGCCAAGAAGTAATGTGCTCACAGTTATACAGCTGTGTGAAACCAGGATTGGAGCCCAGCGCTCTGGATCCAAATCCCATGGATCCAAATACTACACTAGTATTCTTAGGGGTTGTACTTGTAACTGGGTGTTCTTTCTTTTTGTATAGACGTATACTTTTTCACCAAATGAATGTTTACAGTGGTAACATCTCAGACTAACTGTATGTACCATGCATTCTGCTGTGATAAAAGTTAATCTGATCAGTTCTAAAGAACAGTACCTGGAATTGGAATTTTGAATAATGTATTCCTTCCATCTACTCCTTTATGTGTTTATTTTTATCATTTAAGACAGTTGCCAAATTATGTAATTACTTAAAAGGTGGATATTTTGTGAATGGTGAGAATAGAGGAGTTCTTTCCATGCAAATATGTAAGTTACCAAGTATTTTATAAATGCACAGAGCTGTGACTCTTATTTTTACATTCTTACCTGTCCTGTAAATCGGAAGTACATATAAATAATGGGAGTTCCCAGATAAAGAACACAAGCACAGCCCTTGCCTATTGTTCCTGCATTTTTGGTAGAAGGGGGTAGAGGTTCTGTTGTGCTGGCAGGGATGCTATTACCTGGCACTGAAAGAGAATAGGTGTTGAATTGCCACCTGATGTTCCTGGGCATCCATGCTATTTAACATCTTCACATTCATTTGGGATTTTTAACAGTTCTGTAAAGCAGCCATTCTCACCTTCTCTGTTTCTCCCATGGCTTCAGCAGAGTTTTAAAAATAAATGAATGATCCAGGGAAAGAGGTAATAAAGCATTTACCAAAAATATGGAACATCTGAAAAAATGATACCATAGGGAAAAGGAAGTAATGCTTATGAGAGATTATTGAGAAATGAAGATAAGTGGCAAAAGTCTTGTCAAAGAAACAACAAAAGAAATTAAATTCAGAAAAAAGAAAACCCCTTGGAGCGTAGTACTACTCTTACACAGATGGGGTTGCCATGAGTCTGAATAACTTGACAACTGAGAAGAAAACAAGAAGAAATTACAAGTAAATGCAATGTGAGATCCTGGATAGGATCTTAAAACAACAATAAAAGGATATTAGTTGAATAACTAGTGAAATTTATTTAATGCCTATGTTGGTGTTGTTAAGTGCCCTTGAATTGATTCCAACTCATAGTGACCCTATATAGGGTTTCCAAGGAGCAGTTGGTGGGTTTGAACCTTGTGGCTAGCAGTCCAGTGCTAATTCCACAGTGCCACACAATGTTTTAACTATACTGTAGGTATTATCTAAGTGAAATCCAGAGATAATGTCTAACATATACGTAATAATATTTGCCAATATTAATTTTCTGGTTTTGGTCATTGTGCTATTGTTTTATAGAATGTTAGCTTTCATGTTATGTAAAATGTTACTGTTAAACTTTTTCTGTAAATATAAGATATGTTTAAAATAAAAAGCTTTAAAAAGTCTTGTGCTAGAATATTCCAGGGCTTTGTATCATGCTAAAGCTGGGCAACAGATGGACATCCATGGTACTTCTTCCTCCTGGAATCTGCTTACAACAAATTCACATACATTTCCTAATGTTTCTTTTGACTTGGCTGACTGTTCATCTACTGGAATTTGTGCATTGGCACATATAGATTCTCATGTTCTGCCAAGAGCAGACAGCAAAACTCACATTCCTACTATTATTTCTAAAACGCCCCAAAGCTTGATTAAAACAGACTTTGCCTTATTTTTAATTATCAAGTCTATGTGCTAATTAGTATGCACAGATATTCTTGCTCTCAGGCACAGTTTATACAGGAGCCTTCAAAAAGTTCATGGAAAAATATGGAATCAAAAGATAATGAAATTTCTTTCTCTTTCTACATATATATATAGTTGAGTGCTGTTGAGTCAGTTCTGACTCATAGCAACCCTGTATGGGGTTTCTGAGGAGTGACTGGTGAGTTTAAATTACCAACCTTGTTGTTCAAACCAATCTTGAGTTGAGTGCCTATTCTCGGCACCATATCAGGATTTTATATATCTATAGCTATTTCTCTATCTTTGTATATCTCTATAAGGAGCTCTGGTAGTGTAATGGTTACGAATCGGGCTGCGAACCGCAAGGTCAGCAGTTCAAAACTACCAGCTGCTCTGAGGGAGAAAGATGAGGCTTTCTGCTCCCGTAAAGATTTACAGCCTCGGAAACCCTGTTCAGGGTTGCTATGGGTCGGAACCAACTTCCGACAGCACTTAACAACAACATATATCTCTATTGATCGATTGCTCTATCGATCTCTCTATACCAAACCCACTGCCATTGAGTTGATTCTGATTCATAGCAACCCTACAGGACAGAGAACTTCTCCATACGGTTTCTGAGGCTGTAAATCTTTATAGAAGCAGACAGTCACAACTTTCTCTTGCAGAGGAGCTATTAGGGTTGATTCACTGACCTTGTAGTTAGGGGCCCAATGTTTAACCCATAAATATGTATGGAAATACCAGATTTGAGAATTAGGACTACTGCGTACAGCCCTGGTATGGCATTGTAGGATAAAGGTCACAGTTAGAAACTACCAGCTGTTCCACGGGAGAAAGATGAGGCTTTCAGCTCCCGTAAAGATTTACAGCCTCGGAAACGCCGTGCAGGGTCACTATGTGTCAGAACCGACTCCACAGCACATAACAACAACAGTGGCATTTGAATTGCAAAGTCAGTGGTTCAACCTCACCAGGTGCTCCCCAGAAACCCTATACAGGGTTGGGGTCGCTATGAGTTAGAACTGACACAGTGGCACTTAACGGCAGCAACTACTGCTACCAAGAGGCAAAAATAATTAAAGATGTCCTGCTATACCAGAACTGAGAATTCAACACAAAGCCTCCTGTCTTCTCTATTTCCTTGCAAGGTATTGTGATGGGGGTAAAAACCTAATATAAGCATTGTTAGAGGAGGATTCTAGCGGTTTCTGCCACTAAATAGTTGTGATCTTAAGGGAAATAGTTCACTGTTTATACTACAGTTTGCTAAGCTGTAAAATAGACTCCTGGTGTAGTGCTGTAGGATCAGCACTGGACTGCAAACCACAGGGTTGGCAGTTCAAACCCACCAGCTGCTCCTTGGAAACCTTATACAGGGTTGCTATGAGTCTGAACCAATTCAACAATACTTAACAACAACAACCAAAAATAAAAGAGATTAGGTCTCTACCATCTAGTCTAGATAGAAATTCTGTTATTATCTATAACAGATGATAGCAAGGTCGGTTTGAACCACAAGGTTGGTGCTTCAGAACTCACCAGCTGCTCCTTGGAAACCCTGTTCAGGGTCGCTATGAGTTGGAACCAACTCAGCAGCACTTAACAACAATATTTTCTATATACATTTTAAATAACCCTAAACTGAAAATGGAAATAGCATCCATAGATAACTACTAATCATCTCACAGTGCTCATTTCAGCCCATGTTATGAATGCTCTTGTTTCCAAGCTCAGTCTAGACCATTCAGATACTATTAGCATGACCATTTTTCTAAAGATGCTTTCATGTTTATCCCGTCCAGGCCAACTGCCTAATAATATTCAATTGTTTTTAAAATTAATCTCACAAGATTGTTCATCTGTTAATTAGAATCATGACTTGAGGTAAGGGTAGGGGGGTCTCTTAAGTCTGCCTCATGTGTTGATAATTTCCTTGATATTTCTTGGATTAATGTGAATAATATCTACTCTTAAATATATTCAGATATATATGTAAATACTGACCAACATGTGCATAATCGTGAACTGTTTTGTGTTTGTTTAAGCTTCAAAATTGAAGCTCACTAAAACCACACCTTTATATATTGATATATTTCATCTTGTAAAATCAATTTTTGATGCATTCTGATGTGCTTTTAAGCTATAAGAATAAGATGAACCTATAGCTGGATATTTTAAATAGCTAATACTAATATAGAAGTAGTTACTTCTGAAATTCTCTCTCATGTTTATACTGTATGTATTCTATGTTAAGTTATCCATGGCTAGAAAAGAGTAATGGAAATAAATGACATATTTACAGACTCCCTCATTGATTGGTTTGTGGGCATTTGTCAAAAACAAATTTGCTCATGTTGTCTAGTATTTGACATGAATTATAATTGAAAGTATTTTAATTCCCGCTCCTGTGTTAATTTTTCTCATCTGATGTGATTTGCTCCATTTTCCTAATAGCAATTACTTGGTGAGCTGTCAGAGGTAACCTACATTTGTTTCCTCATGGCAATTCTTTATATAATTTTTTCATTCTGTGTCTGGACTAACATCCTCCAAATGTTCCAGCTGTGTCGTTTTCACTACAGAGTTCCAAAGAGACCAAAATTGAAAGAAGAAATGTGTAATTCAGAACAGGTTAAAAATTTAAGAACAGTTCAATGTTAATGCTTCCTTCAGGCTTACTTGCATAATTTCCCCTCTGAAGCAGTATCTTGCATGTATCAGGAGCTCATCTCTTAATAACTTTTTAAATCCTTGAGGATTTCAACTAAACTTTAGTTGCTAAAGAAAAGTGACTCATTCAGACTTAAGTTTGAAAAGGAAATTTGTCACCAGGTTTAGTAATTCTGATTTCTTTCAGAGAAAGAGAAAGAGATTTTGTATTAAACAGAACTTTAAATATACATAAACCTGTGAAAACTGGAACTTGTGTAAAGTGGAAACCTGCCAGAGAAGAGAGTAAATATTTTCCAACAGTAGAACTGTAGGGTAAGCACTGGACTGCTAACGGCAAAGTCGTCAGTTCAAACCCAACAGCTTCTCCTTGGAAACCCTATACAGGGTTGATATGAATCAGAACTGACTTGATAACACTTAATAACAACAGTTTTGTTGTTGTTATGTGCCATGGAGTCGGTTCTGACTCATAGCAATCATGTACAGGGTTTCCAAGGCTGTAAATCTTTATGGGAGCAGAAAGTCTCATCTTTCTCCCACAGAACAGCTGGTACTTTCGAACTGCTAACCGTGAGACTTAGAAGCCTGATTCGTAACCACTACGCTACCAGAGCTCCTTAACAACGACAGTTGTTGTTGTTGTAGTCATTTGCCGTGGAGTCGGTTCCGAATGATAGTGACCCTGTACAGGGTTTCCGAAGCTGTAAATCTTGATGGGAGCAGAAAGCCTCATCTTTCTCCCACATAACAGCTGGTAGTTTCTAACTGTTGACTGTGAGATTAGCAGCCTGATTAATAACCACAAGAGAGAGAGAAAAAAAGTGGCAAGATTACACCCTGTCAAAGGCAGAAAACTTTCGAGACCCAGAAACAGTCAGCCCCACTGTGTTCCAGTTCTCACAGGCTTCCCTGTATGTGTAGGAGATGAAGCGGGCAAGAGTGACGTAAAGGCATACAAAAGTGGGACCACACCAGAGTGACCAACCATCTAGTTTGTCCACAATTAAAGTTTCTAGGAACATGTAACTTTTCAATGTTAAAATGAGGAACGTTCGAGAAAAACTGGAATGAGTTGGTCAAAATTTGGTTTTTAGGGTTTAAAATTCACCTTGGCTCAGGAGAAGAAAGTTCAGGTTGCAGTTGCCTCTAAAAGATTTCCCATGAGTTAGGGTACATTGGAGGCATCCACGTCGTACTTACAGTAAGGAATTGCTGACAGAAATAATGAAGAGACTACTAGTTGAGTTAAGGTGGAGGGATGGTGGTGGTGGTGGTGGAGGTATAGCAGTAGGAGGAGGCATAACAAAATGATTTGAAGACCCTCCTGATTCTGTTACCTCCACACCAAGAGTAGCATTAAACCAGTTCCCAAAAGAAAGTTGCCTTGGTTGCCAGGTCAGAGGGAAGAAGAGGGTTGCAATTATTCCAGACAGCTTTTCCTCTTTTTTCACTTCAGGGGTTGTAACATGAAGCAAGAGAAAAGGATCAAGAAAAAGGGAAAATATGCAAGTAAATACAATACATGGCATGATTAATTAAACATTTTTCTTATTCGTTTCCTTTAATCACATATTTACAGTTTTAAGCCTATATTCTGTTAGGGCATACTGATAAAGTTGCATTATTTAGCAATAATAGATGAGTGAAATGAGGCACAGAACATTTGGTGAGCTTGTCTTCAGGCTTGATTGTGACAATAACACACAATGCATTAGGTTTTCCACAGTATTTTTTTAATGGAGAGCAAAGCACTAGCTGTTCTTGTTTTATGGAAGCAGAAAATATGAATCATTTCATGGAATGCCAAGCTCATGGCATTTTTTGTTTGTGCTTCAAAAACAATAATTTTAAACTCTGACACTTTTGGAATCCTAATTCACTCGCACATCGTGAATTTGTGTGCAAAGGACATTCTTGGCAAGGAAACATTGCATATGCATTAATGAAATGATGTTGGTGTGTTTTAAATATTACATTTAGTGATGTTTGCTGTATTTTGATTGCTTGAATTATTTTCTTGGCCCAAATATAGGAAAACTGTTTCATTAGGCTTGATAGCAAAAGTAGTAATGCTGTTGTTTTTAATATTATTATTAGAAACTATATTAGAGCTGTTTCTGGGCGTTAAGTGCTGATAGGGTTAACAGTCTGCCTGTGTCTCATCTGCTCCATGACTTACACTGTGAGTGTATCCCTCTACTTCCTTCCACACTCTCTGCTCCTCTCCCTCCCCCGGCCCCCACCAAGTGTCTAGCAGCATTATAAACATCTCTTTCACTTCTACTTCCACCCTTGCATAATACCCTTCCTCTCCTTCTCCACCCCAGTTTCTGGTGAATGGTAGCTTTTAAAGAGTAGAAAACAACCCAGGCTTCTTCCCACTCAGGTTTCCACAGGTGTTAATCATTTGCTCTGAAGGCAACTATGATGCGGGTTGGTGTGGTGTGTTTTGAGTCATGATTAAATTAGAAGTGGTGTGTTTGTGGTGTGTATTTTTATGTTTTTGATCTCTGTGGAAATTGGGGAAAGCTCTGTTAAAATCAATATTATCTTATATTTGGGCCAATTTAGAACTTAAAAGTAAACATGTTTCTTAATTAAGGACCTGATTATCAAAAGGCCTTTTTGCATTTTATAATGCTACTCCTCAATCATAGAATAATTTAAAATTGTGACAGTGCAGTCTCTAAACCTCAGTTACAGGCAGGGCTTCCAACTGAGAAGTTCTGTTTCCACCCCAGACATGGAGTCCTGGTGTGGTGCTATGGGCTGCAAAGTGCTTTAAACTGCAAGGTCGGTGGTTCAAGCTCACCAGCTGCTCCTTGGAAACCCTATACAGGGTCACTATGGGTCTGAATGGACTCAATGGCACTTAACAGCAACAACAACCCCAGATATACTGAATCAAAATCTGCATGTTAAAAAGATTCCCAGGATTCTTCGACATTCCTAGGTGATTCTTTGTTAAAATGTAGATTCTGATTCAGTTTATCTGGTGGTGAACCTGCACATTCTCAGCACGGGGGGTGAACTGAATGAACCAGTCTGAAACATTGGTTGCAAAAGTTATTGCTTTGTATACTTGGGGTGTACAAAGAAAATGTGCCTTTTGATAATTTGGAATCTGTTACAATGCAGTTATCTATTAAAGTTATTTTGACTTGGTTTTAAATTTCACCTCTTGTATGCAGTTTAATAAGGAGTCCTGGTGTGGTGCTGTGTGTTAATGCACTGGACTGCAAAGTCGGTTTGAACACAAGTTCAAGCTCACCAGCCGCTCCTTGGAAACCCTACACAGGGTCGCTATAGGTTGGAACTAACTCGATGGCACTTAACAACAACAACAACAACATACATGAATACTGTTTTATAATAGCCTATTATTTATGATTAAAAATGATTGAAAGTATTTTGTGTTTTCTCACACCAACTTTGGTAGCGTAGTGGTTATGAATCGGGCTACAAACCTTGAGGTCAGCAGTTCGAAACTACCAGCTCTTCCACGGGAGAAAGATGAGACTTTCTGCTCCCGTCAAAATTTACAGCCTTAAAAACCCTATACAGGGTCGCTATGAGTCAGAATCAATTCCACTGCACATAGCAACAACAACAACCCTTTAAAAGGAGTCCTGGTGTGGCATTGTAGGAAAAGCACTGGAATGCTAACCTCAAGGTCAGCAATTCATACCCACCAGCCGCTCCTCCTGGGAAACCCTAGGGTTGCTATGAGTCCAAATTGACTCAACAGCACTTAACAAAAATGACAACCTTTAAAAAAATAAAAGTACCCATGTGGCCTATTTTTTAATGTGTTTATTAGTTGCAGCCTTACAGAATTAAAGACCTTCACTCCATTCGCTCCACACCATTAGAATAATTTCTAGTTTAATTAAATAAAATGTTAATATTAATACATCATTTTTATATTAATGTATAGCCCTTTGATGGCAGAAAGGGCTATACATTAATATAAAGATGATGTATTAATATTAACAGTTAAAACCTGTTTATTTTGAAGCATAGTCCCTTCATCTACTTTAATATTAATATTACTTGGAAATAGGAAAACTTAAGATCTTTGATCATATTTAAAATGATAAGTAAAATTATGCTCCAGTTGGTGTTTAGTCTTCTAGTACAATTAGAAAACATTAATGGAAATTATAAAACAATCACTATGGGGTAAAGCACTGAACTGTAAAGTCGGTTTGAACCACAAGGTCAGCAGTTCAAACTCACTAGCTGCTCCTTGGAAGCCGTATCAAGGGTTGCTATGAGTCTGAACTGACTTGACAGCGCTTAACAACAACAACAAGTTTAGTGTGATTCCAAGTCCAAATCGAATTTTTGTTAATATCACCATCATGAATACATTTGTTTTCTATTGATATCTTCTTATAACTCCTTAACTTATATTTTCAACTTCTAACAAATAGGTAGAGTACTTAAAACATGATTATTTATAGTAATTATGCTCTTATAAAAATTATATTCTAGAAAAAGCTGTATGTGATATGATATGTAACTTTACCCAACCACATGGGGTTGCTATGAGTCAAAAATTGACTCGACAGCACCTAATAATAGCAGTATCTTGGTGTGGTGCCGTAGGATCGGTACTGGACTGCTAACGTCAAGGTCTGCAGTACAAACCACCAGCCTCTTCTCTAAAACCCTATACAGTTGGGTCACTATAAGTCATAACCAACTCAACAGCACTTAACATATGGAAGTGAAGAAGTGTGTATGTAAATATATCTGTGTATATATTGAGATATATGCATATGTATGTACATATATGTGTTTGTGTATGTAGGTACCCACATACATAATAACAAACATAAGCTTCCTCTGGGTTTGTAAAAAAGTGTACAAATAAATAGCAAAATTTGTTTACCTAGTCTGAGTTGTGTTTTTAAAATATCAAATAAATGACTTGTCTTCTTATAGAAACAGAGGATGGAGTATGGTCCAAGGCCAACTGATACTCCTCCTGCTCCGTCTCCTCCTCCAACACCAGCTCCGGTCCCTGTCCCCCTTCCACCTTCTACTCCAGCACCTGTCCCTGTGTCAAAGGTTCCCGCCAATGTAACCCGTCAGAACAGCAACTCCAGTGACAGTGGTGGCAGCATTATACGAGATAGCCAGAGACACAAACAACTTCCTGTGGACCGTAAGTTTCTTCAAAAGGCAAAAAAGTATAGTTTCTTCTATGAACTAAAATGACTAAGTAAAATATTTAGAATTGTTTCTACTGCTATTATATATTACTAAATATATAAATGGTAGTCCTTTATACTTACATGGTGGAGTCCTGTTGTGATGCTGTAGGATAAGCACTGGATCACAAGGTCGGTTTGAACTGCACAGTCGGTGGTTCAAACTCATCAGCCACTCTTTGGAAACCCTATACAGGGTCTCTATGGGTCAGAACCAACTTGATGACACTTAGCAACAACAGCATGCTTACATGACACTTCAGAGGTTATTTTCACCTAGTTTCGTCTCTCCCAAGTAATTTTGAGAGACAGATAGTGTTCCCCACTCTGTAATGAGTGTATTTCTACACATTACGGTACGCTGTGGTGGTTCACAGGAGATTCTGGACATACTGACATACTGAGAATAAATGCTGAAGCATCACTTACTGGCTGACTTTAAGCAATTTAATAATCCTTTTATACTTCAGTGTCTGAAAATGGAGGAAAATAATGTATCTACCTCATAGAACAGTTAAACACTAGACTATTAACAGAAAGGTTGGTTGTGTGAACCCAGCCAGAGATGCCTTGGAAAACAGGCCTGGTGATCTGTTTCTGAAAGGTCCTAGCTTTGAAAACTGGAGCAGTTCAGCTCTGCACACATGAGGTTACCATGAGTTGAAATGTGGTGCAGTGGGCTAATGCACTGGAACACAAAGTTGGTTTAAACCGCAAGATCGGCAGTTCAAGTTTACCAGTGGCTCCTTGGAAACCCTATGCAGGGTCGCTGTGAGTCAGAACCGACTTGACAACACTTAACTAGTACTACAACACGAACCACCTCCTAAAATAATTGAGACATTAATGAGGTACTGTATATAAAGCATTTAGACAGGCATTCTTAATGAGAAGTAAATTTTCTTTTCTCCTTTCCGCCTGCTCTCCTAACTCCAGGAGTGTGGAGACCATCTTATGTTGTTCCCACTGAGGAGATGCTATTGGCATCTGATGAATAAAGGCATGGGATATTTAGCCACATCCTACAGTGGCCAGATGGCCAAAATTGGCAGTAGTGTCAAGGTTGAAGAACCCTGATTCAGATTAATATATGACACATTATAAACAGGCAATAAATGTTTGTTGCTATCATCGTAATCATCATCATCAATATTACCTTCATAATCCTCTTGTTTGTTATTCCTATATTTATGAAAACATGTATTATTTGCTACTCACATATATGTATACATATACACATATATACATAGACATGTGTACAGATGCATAGGTGATACACGTATGTGTGCATGTATGTATTTGTATACACATACACAGTCATGCTATCTTATTAATATAATTACCTGCCAATAGCAAATTATCTCAAATTTGCCCTCCAGATTGAGATTTTAAGTGATTTAGACGTCAACTTCATATTTTCATAAATTTAAATTAGATTTTTCCTATGAATGGTTTCTATGAAAATCAGATTTAAATAAACTAAAAGAAAGACACTATGGTCAACTTTGAATTATTTTTGTTAATATATGGAAATAGCAGTATAAAATCTGAAGACTGAAATTCCTTCTAAGAAATTTGAATCTTGTTTCATCTTATAGTATATGGTTTATCTAATTTAATTTAATCTTAAAATTATATATATATATTTTCAGTAAT
>NW_006408604.1:7353398-7354867 GCF_000296735.1 Chrysochloris asiatica
GGAAAAATTCCATTATCTTTTTCTCCTGTTTTTCCACAAGTTTTTTAAACCCTCTACTATAAGCATAATTTTCAATACTACTGATCTTGTTTAAAAAAAAAGAATGACTCCTATTTTTTTCTAAATATCAAATCTCATTTATGAAACCCAAATACATATATGGAGTAATAACTTTATAGCCTCCCATTTTCTAACAATTTGTAATATTGTGGTGGCTTGGATGCTACTATGATGGTGAAACTTATGACAGCAGTATTTCAGATACAAACAGGGTCATCACCCATGGTAGACGGGCTTCAACCGAGCTTCCCAGACAAAGACATAATTTGAAGAGAGGTCAGCAATCTAATACCAAAAATTAGCCAATGAAAACCCTATTTATCACAAACTTTGTATTTGGTCAAGTAGAGGGCCAACAAAAATGGGGAAACCCTCACTGCAATGGATTGATGCGCTAGCTGCCACAGGGGAGTCACCCACCGGTGAGCATGGAGATGCCTCAGGACTGGCAGCATTCCATTCTGTTGTGCATATGGTCACCATGATTTAGAACTCAGTCAATGTCAATGAACAGCCATACATTTACAGCTGAAACTGGATGCTTGTCATTCATGTCAAAAGCCAAATGACTGAATCTTTTACCTCTATTCTCATGTTAGCAAATCATATCCCCATCTATTTAGCTGTGATCATTTAGAATAAATTTTTAAAAAGGAGATGTGAAAACTATTTCATTGTTTTTAGAACAATACATATACCTACTTTTGTATATTACGTTTTCTTCCAAGGACTGTTGTTGTTGTTAGGTACCAGGGAGTTAGTTCTGACTCATAGTAACCCCATGTGACAGAGTAGAACTGTACTGTAGAGTTTTTTTGGGTATAATCTTTATGGAAGCAAATCCATAGAGCTGCTAAGTGGGTTCAAAACGCTAACCTATTACTTAGAAGCTGAACACTTAACTGTTTGTCCCACCAGGGCTGCTTCTCACCATATGGTGGTGGTTATGGTGTTGGTGATGGTCGTGGTGGTGGCGGTATGTCGTTGAGTCAGTTCTATCTCAAAAGTGATTCTACATAGGGTTTCTGAGACTATAAATCTTTACAGGAGCAGAAAGTGTCCTCTTTTTCCCTTGGAGCAACTGGTGAATTTGAACTGCTGACCTTGTGGTTAGCAGCCCAATGTGTAACACAAATTAAATGACCCTTCTAATCTGTATCTTGACATTACCGGAAAACTAAAGTTAAAATTAAGTTTGGGAAACAAAAATAAATATTCTAAGCAAAGAACAACTGTAACTGTCTGTGTGTGCACATATAATATGTTTCAGAATTATTGTAATGTGAATTTTTTTTTAAGGTTTTTATTGTGGATTGAGTGAAAGTTTATAGGGCACATCATCAGTTTCATATTCAACAATTCATACAACTTGTTGTATTACAATGATTATAATCCCCTCTATATACCAT
>NW_006408604.1:7355182-7357450 GCF_000296735.1 Chrysochloris asiatica
GTTTCTGGACTGTAAGATTAACCACTCCCCTTTTTTTGTTACAAAACTTCTACCTTTACAATTGTGACAGTCGCGATTAGTCATGATAATAGTTATTCACTATTGAATCTTACAAATTGTATCCCCATCTCTTCACCAGACCCATCTAGACAGGATGATAGCTATTCAGTGGGGACTCTTTCTTACCCCCATATTCTTAAACTAAACTCCCTCTTGAAACGTTGTAAGCCAGTCACTTCGTGCCTTTATTGCCCCTTCATTTTAGATAGCCAATGTCTAAGTTGCCCGTCCCTATCTACCCTGTACACAGAGCAGATAGCATTGATAGTTGATTTGAAGACTCTTTCCCTCTCTGTTGGTATAAAATGTGAATTTTTAAAAGATGATTTATTTTTTTAAGACACTGAAGACATAGTTTGAAAATGAGAAAGTTCTATAAATATTTTTAGTAATTTCCCTAAGGAAAATGTTCCTCTTAGAGATAAATGTGTCTTTCTTTATTCTTACCACAAGCTCATAACTTTTCTCTCTGCTGTGAGTGTGATGCTCTTTGACACTATAGTTCTCCTCTTTCCAGGTTGAAGATCGAGTTCATAGGCATCTAGGCTCCATTTGGAGCAGTCTGTGGGGTGGGACAGTTTGTTCTTTGTCCCACTCTCACAAACCAAGAATAAGCTAATGGGAAAGTAGCATAGTTAGAATACTTTGAAGATAAAGAACTCTCTTGGTAATTGTGACGCATCATTTTAAAGTCTGTTTTTCTTAAGTTAAAGGATGATATTTGGTATTTAAAATATAAACAGCACTTTCCAAGTTAACAAGAACTAGTTTCTTTAAAATAATAAAATCTTGCTTATATAAAGTTCCTTTTAAAGATAGTTCACAAGTGTAGCTCGACATTAAGTAAATACTACATTTTTTAAATACAGCACTATTTTTTTTCCCATATTTTCTTTTTGAGTACCTTTTTGGAGGAATAGCTTTTCTGGATGAATGTTGGGATTTTTAACAGCTGATGAGAACCAGACTAATGTTCAAGTATGTGTTTACTGATAGCCAGATTTTGCACAAAACAAACCTATCATGCTACTTGTGTTCCCTGTTTACTGCCTAAACTAGAATCAATTAGAAAGGAAATACTCATAAAAAAGATACGTTGTTGGGTGCTGTCAGGTCTGTACAGACTCAAAATGAACTTATGCATAACAGAATGAAACATCACTTGATCCTGCACCAACGGCACAATCACTAATGTGTGAATGCGTTGGTGCTGCCACTGTGCCAATTCATCTCGTTGCAGGGGGCTGGGGAGAGGTCGTCTTTCTCTCTGACCCTCCACTTTACCAAAAATGATGTATTTTCCCAGGAATTTGTCCATCCTGATAATATGTCTGAAGTGTGAGAGATAAAGTGTGACCATCCTGGCTTCTAAAGTTCAAATCCTGTACTTTTTTCCACATAGATTTGTTTGTTTTTCTGACAGTCCATGGTGCTTTTAATATTTCCCTCCAACACCATAACTCAAATGCATCAGTTCTTCTATGGTTTTCCTTATACACTGTCCCAACTGTCACATGTATATGAGGCTGTTGAAAATACGAAGGCTTGGGAAAATACTGAAGGACACCTTAGTCTTCCAACTGACATCTTTGTTCATGAACACTTTAAAGAGGTCTTGTGTGGCAGATTTGCCTAATGTAATACATCATTTAATTTCTTGACTGCTGCTTCCATGAGTGTTGATGGTTTTTCTGAGCAGAATTAAGTCTTTGACAACTTCAGTCTTTTCTCCATTTATCATGATGTTGTTTGTTGGTCCAGTGGTGAAGCTTTTTGTTTTCTTTACATTGAGGTGCAAGTCATACTGAAGTCTCTGGTCTTTAATCTATATCAGCAAATACTTTTAAGTCCTCTTCACTTTCAGCAAGCAAGGTTGTATCATCTGCACATCGCAGGTTGTTAAATGAGTCTTCCTTCAATCCTTATGCTATATTTTTTTTTCTTCATATAATACAGTTTCTCAGATTATGTGCTCAGTATACAGATTAAATAAGTAGGTGAAAGAATACAACCCTGGCACACACCTTTACTAATTTTAAACCATTTAGTGTTCCTTTATTCTATTCGAACAACTGTCTCTCTAGGTCTATGTACAGTTTCCTCATGAGCACAATTAAGTGATCCAGAATACTCATTCTCCACAGTGTTATCTGTAGCTTGTCATGATCTAAACAATCAAAAGCATTGGTCTAGTCGATAAAGCACAGG
>NW_006408604.1:7357755-7373987 GCF_000296735.1 Chrysochloris asiatica
ATTTCAATTTGTATTCTGTCAAATCCCGGAACCTTGCTCTTTGCCTGTGACTTCAGTGAAATTTGGACTTCTTTCTTCAGTATCACTGGTTCTTGATCATATGCTACCTTTTGAAGTAGTTGAACATTGATCATTTCTTTTTGGTACAATGACTCTGCGTATTCTTCCCATCTTCTTTTGATGCTTTCTGCATTGTTCAATATTTTGCCATGGAATCCTTCAATATTGTGAGTCGAGGCTTACATTTTTCTTCAGTTCGTTTAACTTTTGGTTTTCTGACTCCAGGTCTTTGCACATTTCATTGTAATACTTGATTTTGTCTTCTGGAGTTGCCCTTTGAAATTTTCTGTTCAGCTCTTATACCTCTTCATTTCTTCAATTTACTTTAGCGTCTCTATGCTAGAGAATAAGTTTCGCAGCCTCTTTTGACGTTCATTTTGGTCTTTTCCTTATTTCCGGTCTTCTAATAACTTTTTGCTTTCCTCCCGTATGATGTTCTTGATGTCATCCCACAACTCGTCTCGCCTTCAGTCATTAGCATCTAATCTATCAAATCTATCTTCAGTTGATTTCTAAATTCATGTGGAATATGCTCAAGGTAAAATTTTGGCTTTCATGGACTTGTTTTCATTTTATTCCACTTCAGCCTGAACTTGCACATGAGCAATTGATGGTCTGTTCCACAGTCTGCACCTGGTCTTTATGTGCTATGGAATATGTTCTGACTCATAGCAACCTGTATAGGGTTCCGAGGCTGTAAATCTTTTGGGAGCAGAAAGCCTCATCTTTCTCCCACAGAACAGCTGGGCAGTTTCAAACTGCTGACCTTGAGGTTAGCAGCCTGACTCATAACCACTGCACTAGCAGAGCTCCTTGAAGAAGTTGGTAGATTTCTTCAATTTCATCATCGATGGCTTTAGTGGTTGGTGTGTAAATTTGAATAATAGTGGTATTAACTTATCTTCATCTAGGAGTATAGATATTATCGTATCACAGACAGCATTGTACTTCAAGATAGATCTTGAAATGCTCTTTTTAATGATGATTGTGACACCATTATTCTTAGATTTGTCATCTCTGCATAGTAACCATGTGATTATCAGATTTTAAAATGACCAATACCACTTACCAATCCATTTCAGCACATGTCTAGGATGGAGTCCTTGTGTGGCACTGTGGGATAGGCACTGGACTGCAAGGTCAGTTTGAACCACAGTCTTACCAGCCAATTCTCATAAACCCTAGACAGGGTCACTATGAGTTGACCCTGAACAATAACAATGCCTAGGATATCGATGTTTATTTATTCAATTTGATTTTTGACAAATTCCAAATTTCCTAGATTCATACTTCATAATTCTATGTCCAATTGTTAACGGGTGTTTACAGCTGCTTGTCCTTATTTTGAGTTGTGCCCCGAAAGCTGTACTCCATTCACATCATCATGGTCAGCTTTATCTTGAGGAGGCAGGTCTACCCTAGTCGTATTTTGAGTGGCTTCCAACTTGAGGAGCTCGTTTTCTAGCACTATATATGACAATATTCTGGTGCTCTATATGTTTCAATATTCAATAATCTGGTGCTGACAGTTTTCCACTGCTATTTATAAGGTTTGCAGTGACTACATTTTCAGAATTAGTCTTTCTCTCCTTCTTCCTAGTCTGTCTTAATCTGAAGTCTCAACTGAAACCTGTCCACCATGGGTGGCCCTACTGGTATTTAAAATACCAGTGGCATAGCTTCTGGAATCACAGTAACCTGCAAACCTCCACAGTACAACAAAGTGACAGATGAGTGGTGGGGCAAAAAACAAAGGACTCCTTACTCATATATAAGCAAGGATAAGGAAATAAAGCCAACATGCTAATTTTAAAATGTAACAAGTATTAAGAGTCAGACTCCTTTTGCTGAAGTGTACTTGTCTTAATTACTTATTCAGAGGAGCTGCACAGAGCTATCAGTAGATGAGAAAATAAGCCTTTTACTGTGGTGACATGTTTTAGTTTTTATTTCTTTGAAAGAAACTCACATGTTGAATGGTAGTGGTATAATGTAGCAATTTAAAAGAATTGAGTGTATCTTGTAAATTAATATTAATACTGTTTCCTTTGTCCCTCTTTTGTTTTATTTTTTCTTATTCTTCTTCCAAAAGGCTTTTGAAATATTTGAGGCATTAAAAAATATTAGTCTGAAATAACACCATCTGATTATTTCACACTGCCACTTATTCCCCGAGGGCACCAAACACTTTCTAAAATACTGACCCTGGGGGGACAATATCATAGAGCAATGATAACAAAAAGCTCACTTTCTAACTAGACCACTCAAGTGTGGGGGAAAATCATTCTAGCAAAGGAGAGGGCTGTGACATATGTTAAGAGGACCTAGCAAGCCATTGTGAGCTGGAAATCAAGAGAGCCAGGAAGGAAGTAATGAAGTTGTCTCTAATTTGCTCTGAGTAAGTCGGATCCCATGCAGAAGTTTCAAGGGTAATTTTTGCAGGGTATGACTTACATTTTAGAAGAATTTGTTTAGCTGTTTATTGAGAAGATAATACAGAGCAAATGGTGGGGTTGTGGAGAGTGGAAGTAGAGAGATCACCAGTTAATAAGCTGGTAGTTCAGACCAAGATGGTAACAGAAAAATTGAGTGGAAGTGGTTGGCTTTTAGTTATGTTTGGGTGGCAAGACCCAAAATTTGGCTGATGGAGTTGAAGTAGTATGGAACAAAAAGGAATAAGCAAAACTCCAACTTCATTTGCCAGAGGAATTAAAAAAGTAGAATTGCCTTTAACTGACTTGGCAAAAATATGTATCACATTTTGGGAAGTTCAGTTCAGGTTTGGGCATGTTATATTTGAGATACAGCCATCATTCGTCTGTCAGTTTGCCATACTGTGATGGGTTGTATGTAGCTGTGATGCTGAGAGCTATGCTCCCAATATTTCTAATAAGAGCAGGGCCACCCATCATGGACAGGTCTCAGTAGAGTTTTCAGAATAAGACAGACTAGGAAGAAGGAGAGCCAGAACACTTCTGAAAAAAACTGGCCACTAAAAATCTTATAACTAGCAACAGAACATACTGTTACATAGTGCCAAACAGATGAGCTCCTCAGGTTGGAAGGCACTCAAGATATGACTGAGGATGATCTGCCTCCTCAAAGTAGAGTCAACCTTAGTGACATGGATGGAGCAAAACTTTCAGGACCTTCATTTGCTGATGTGGCGAGACTCAAAATGAGAAGAAACCATTGCAAACAGCCGTTAATAGTTGGAACATGAAATGTACAATGTATGAATTTAGAAAAATTGAAAGCCATCAAAAATGAGATGAAACATATAAAGATTGCTATCATAGGCATTAGTGAGTTGAAAAAGGAGTTCTGGTAGTGAAGTGGTGACGAGTTGGGTTGCTAACTTCAAGGTCAGCAGTTCAAAACTACCAGCCATCCCATGGGAAGAAAAATGAGGTTTTCTGCTCATGTAAAGATTTACAGCCTCAGAAACCCTAAACAGAGTCGCTATGAGTCGGAACTGACTCCACAGCACATAACCACCACCACCTCCAGTGATCTGAAAAAGGAGCCTTGGTAACTTAGTGGATTATGAGCTGGGCTGCTAACTGCAATGTCACTGGTTCAAACCCACCAGCTGTTCCTCAGAAACCCTATACAGGGTTATGACTCACAGTTAACCTATGTAGGGTTTCAGAGGCTGTAAATCTTTATGGGAGCAGAAAGCCTCATCTTTCTCCCTTGGCCCATATGGTAAATTCAAACTGCTGACCTTATAACCCAACTTGCAACTCACTAAGCTACCAGAACTCCTTCTACTGTGTCTTATAGGGTTGAATTGACTCTAGAACACATAAGTTGGCAAATATGAGTCTAGAGTTCTGGGAAAGAGTCTGACTGCAGAAATAATTTTGGTGTTTTTCAGCTTTGTTCTTTCTTAAACCCTGCAACCAGGCATGATCATTGATGAATGTAGGCAGAGAAAAGGTGCAAGGATTGTGCCTGGAGCACTGTAACATTACTTGTTGGAGTTGAAATGCTTCAGAAAAATTGGAGTATATTGAGAAGGAGTGAAACCAGGATAAAGTGTTTCAAGGAGATATCACCTGCTTCCAATGTTGTTGACAGATTAAATGACTCAATGAGAAGTGACCATTGGAATTTCACAAAGTGTACTGGAAAGGGGCACAAAAACATAATTGCAATTAATTTCAGAGAAAATAGGAGAATTTGAATCAGCTAGTAATCCCTTGGTAGCACACATGCTGTTGTGGAAACTATTCATCTGTAATGTAATAGAAAGGAAGGCAGAGTACATGAAGAAAAGATGAGAGGATATATTAGGGCGAATTATGGAAGTTCCTTTCTAGCTGATTCATTTTATTTAGAAGTTAGAAAATAAGATTATCAGCTCAGCAGGGAATAGGAAGGAAGCCATAGGGAATTGGTGTTGGAGGTTTGCAGAGAAAGTAGCTGCTAACTGAAAGAGTGACAGTTCAAGTTTACCCAAATGTACCTCAGAAGAAAGACCTGGAAATCTACTTTCCAACATTTTGCCATTGAAACCCATATGGAACACAGTTCTACTCTGACACACAGATGGGGTTACCGCAAGTCAACATCAACTTGAGAGTAACTGGTTTTTAGTATATAGAATTTTTCATAGAGTTTTGTTAATAGGGGAGTTGAGAAAACCAAGAGGTGGAAAGGGACATGAGATCAAGTCGGGCTTATTAAATGGTGAGTGTAATTGTGAAATAATAGCATGTTTGTATGTTGATGAAATAGCTCAGTAAAGAACAAGAAATTGTTGTCTAAATATGAACGGGCTTCAGAAAAATCTATTAAAAAAAAGAATAAAAAGATCAGGGAATTTCCCCACAAATTTCATATTTGTGTAGTTAGAAGACATTTGTGTTTCATAAGTACACGTAACATAAGAGGGGTTGGCCTTGAGAGTGTGGAAACTATTCAACTATAATGTAATAGGAGGCAGAGTGTATGGGTAAAAGATGAAGAGATATGTTAGGGGGATTTATGGAGGTTCCTTTCGAACTTCTTCATTTTATTTAGACTTTAGAACATAAGATTATCAGTTCAGAATAGGAAATGGGAAGAAAGTCATTAGGGAATCAACTGGTATGTAGAGAAAAAGTATAAGATTTAATTCATGTTTAAGAGACAATGGATAATAATATGGTTTAGGAGCAAGGTTTCTCAGGCTTGGCTTTATTGACACTTTGGGCCAGATACTTCTGTTGTATGAAGCTGTCCTATACTTTTTAGGATGTTTAGTGTATCCCTGAGTACCCATGAAATGGCAGTATACCTTCTTTTACAAGTCTAACCAAAAAGTTCTACAAACATAATCAGATGCACCTTTGGGACAAAAGTGCCCTAAGTTGTGAAACACTGGGCTAGGGAAAGGTATGATTGTCAGCAAGTATTAACAGCCTAGTTGAGATTCGTGGTCATGAATTTAACATGTGCTCTGTCAGCATAGTTCTGTTACATTCAGCTGCATGGGTCCAGGCACAGAATAGTCAAAAAGCTGTAACCAGGGCTGTGGTTCTGCCAGATGAGTACAATGAAGAGAGGAGAGTCAGGGAGTGGTTTTAATAGTTAATCAGTACATTGAAAGTGGATGAAAGTGAGAAAAGAGATGCTAGGATACATAGATTGTAAGTACACTTGAGGTTAAAGGATTAGTATAATAGAAATTCTAAAAGAAGTGATGTAATGTTAGGGATTTTCAAAATAATCTACTCTGTGTTGGTGTCTAGGGAGAAAATCTCAGATGGAGGAAGTACAGGATGAGCTCATCCACAGACTCACCATTGGTCGGAGTGCTGCTCAGAAGAAGTTCCATGTGCCACGGCAGAATGTGCCAGTTGTGAATATCACTTACGACTCCACGCCTGACGATGTGAAGCTATGGTTACAGTCAAAGGGCTTCAATCCTGTGTAAGTCTTCCTGGGAACAGGTTATAGTTTTTTGTGTAAAGCATGCATTGTTCTCATTTTGGTCCCTTACATGTCACAAATGGAGCTCTGGTGTGCATAATCACTGGGCCACAAGGTTGGTTTGAACCACACAATCAGCAGTTCAAACTCACCAACTGCTCCTCAGAAATCTTATACAGGATTGCTATGAGTTGGAATCGACTCAATGGAACTTAACAACTTGTCACAAATGACTCTTACAACACATAAGACTTGAGACTGCATTTTCTATATACTCAGGAAAATGACTATAGCTATTTATAGCTAAAAGAATTGGCAGAGGCAGAAATAATTATCATTCATTGGCAGCTGCAAAGATGGTGTGAGGGTCTTGTTTGACTTCCTCTGGCCTTACAAGGAGAGAAGGAGAATCAAAC
This sequence comes from Chrysochloris asiatica, assembly GCF_000296735.1. Taxonomy (NCBI): domain Eukaryota; kingdom Metazoa; phylum Chordata; class Mammalia; order Afrosoricida; family Chrysochloridae; genus Chrysochloris; species Chrysochloris asiatica. Next base: position 7,364,151 of record NW_006408604.1, read on the forward strand.
TCAAAACCAGCCCAAGACAGATTCCTATGAAGCGAAGGTCAGACATACCTCCACCCTACAACCTTCTCTACCCTATTCTGACACCAACCATCTCTCCCCTAGCACTCTCTACTTCACACTTGGGTTCCGTAATCCATTGCAATGACCACACAGAACTCATAAGAACACTCACGATTATGGGGTTTATTAGGGAAGTGAATAGGGTACAGTTCAAGATCAAAACCAACTCAGGCTGCAGCAGTTTTCCCATCAGGAGTGCCTCTTTTGTGCTGTACTGCAGGTGCAGACACATCACACTCTTGTCTTAGGCCTGTCAGCCATGTGGCCCCTTGACCTCTGTGCTGTTGGGGCAAGTGTCACAAAACTCTCTTAGCCAGTCAAGCCAGCCTCCTGCCCGTAGGCACTTAAATGTATTCAGTCAGTGGACCTAGAAACCCTCAGCCGCTTTGTCTCTCCAGGCCACCGCCTCTGCCACCACCTCTGCTGTCACCACTTTTCTAGGTAAGGATCCACTCATGTGCTCTCCTCTCTTCATGGTCCTGGGATTGTGTTCCTGCATCTGACATGGCTGCTCTTAAACCTAATACGATGGCCACACTAACCAACCCCAGTGTTAGAGTCATGTACACCCTATTTGCATGGACCCACAAAAACACGGTGGGAATTAAGATGTTGGCTAGAAAGCCATATCAAGGTACTTCAGGGTACCACAGTGGTCCGCTTTCTAGTTGAAGGTATCGCTCATCTTTGATCACTTAAACAAAGAGCAGCTCTGAGGCCTGGTAGCCTTCTTTCCTACTACTCAGGTTTTATTGGTAGGACTATGGCCTTTCCAGGAGTCCTGGTGTGGTGCTGTAGGATAAACACTGGACCACAAGATCAGCAGTTCTAACCCACCAGCTGCTCCTCAGAAACCCTGTACAGGGTGATTATGAGTCAGAACCAGTTTGACAGCACTTAACAACAGAAGAGTCCTGGTGTGGCGCTGTGGGTTAATGAGCCAGACTGCAAAGCCATTTGAACTACAAGATAGGCGGTTCAAGCTCACCAGCTGCTCCTCGGAAACACTATGCAGGGTCGCTAGGGGTCAGAACTGACTCGACGGCACTTCACAACAACAATAATAGCATAGCCTTCCCTTACGGGCTATAAAGCATAATATTTCCTTCTGCTGTAGAATATAATATTGCAGCCAAAAGAAAAAAAGATAACTTGACCTATCATAGATTATAACCTGAAAGAACTTTTCCTCTAATAGAGCACATTGTAAAGGCTTTATTACCTATAATCTAAAAATGTATAAACATTATATGTGTTTGGTATAGAGAACTACTTGAATATAGACATTCAAAGGACCTTAATTATAGAAGTCCTGGTGGCATGTTGGGTTAAGCACTGAACTTGCTAACTTCACAATCAGCAGTTTGCACTTACCAGCAGTTCCAAGGAAGAAAGATAAGTGAGTCTGCTTCCGTTCAGATTTATAGCTTGGAAACCCTAGAGAGCTGTTCTGCTCTATCCTAGGCAGTCATTATGAGTTAGAATCAATTCTATGTTTTTTTGGTTTTTGACATATTTTAAACTTACTTACTTAGCATCAGGGCTTTAAACTGGTCCTTGCTGGTCAGACCCCTGCTGAGAATTTGCATTTCCACCCCAGACATTCTGAATCAGAATCTATACTTTAACAAATTCCCAGGTGACACTCCTGAATACATAAGAACATAAGAGTCACCTAGAGGTCTTGTTCAAGCATGCATTCTGATTCAGTATGTTGTGGTTATTAAGTGCCATCGAGTCGTTTCCAACTCATATTGACCTTTTATAGGGTTTCTGTGGAGCGGTAGGTGTGGTTCAAACTGATCTTACTGTCTAGTGCTTATCCTACAGGGCCACACTAGAATTTCTGATTCAGTATATCTGGAATGAAAATGCAAATTTTCAACAAGAGTACAAACCAGAATGAAACAGTTGGAAGTCCTGTCCATCATAGTTAGAAAAATGATATACATTAGTTAGTCAAATGCCTAGTTATTAGAAAGTGATTGATTCCTTCTATGAAATACTAAATTTCAAGGAAGATGAATTAAGCATAATACACAATGACAATACTAAACGCAGTTTACCCCTTTCTGGTACTTTATAATCAATGATCATGTTTTGCCCCAGGCTCCTCACAATGAAATTCTTTTGTCATTGTCCTTGACAGAGCACTATGATGCCATGTAGTAAGATTTTCATTTTATGGAATGCTAGAAAAGAGCAGTTACTAGCAGAACCAGAAAACTTTCTTGCTTTTATTTTTTCTTTAAGTAATATTTTTCAATGTTACGTTTTTTCTTTTTCAGGACTGTCAATAGTCTTGGAGTATTAAATGGTGCACAACTTTTCTCTCTCAATAAAGATGAACTGCGGACAGTCTGCCCAGAAGGGGCGAGAGTCTTTAGCCAAATCACTGTACAAAAAGCTGCATTAGAGGTAAGACTTGTCAGCCTAATGCCGTGGTTTTCTGCATTGGTCAAGAGTGCAAACTGTGACTCGAGGGCTTGGGAAACAACTGTATGTGTCCATACTGGCCAATGCCCCCCTTTTACAGAGCTGAATTTAAATTTGACTCTGCTTTTGCAGTTTTTCACTGGAAATCACTAATAATCATTAGCAGGGAGATTGATTTGCAGCAAATGCTCATGCAGCAACAAGCTTGAACATATACTTTTGGACATTTAAAAAAACAGTGTACTATTTTTATTGTATGTTGCATTAACTACTTTTTTAGGCATTTTAGTCTTGGCACAATAATGGGCATTCGTTTCTGAATAAATACCTTGAAAAGCCAGAACACTTTTGCCTCTTGTTAATATTTAGTTCAGAGTTTTTAATAGGTTATAATTAGTTAAGCATGTGGGTGAGTGTCTTAGGCTTGGTTATATGCTTAAATAATTGGAGCAAACATTAGGTAAGGATTATTGAAAACTGAGAGCACTTAAGAGAAAGTCTTGCTGCCTGTATGAAAGCAAGGGAACAAATGTTTTCTAGATTGGATATACTTAAGCTTCCAAAATTCTGCTTTACTTAAAATGAGCTGAAGAAAATGAGTAGTTCCACGTTGTTATATCTCACAGGTCTTAATTTCATGAAAATTATACTGGCACCTAATAAAAGGTACAGAATTTGGAGTAAAATTGGCACACAATTCATTTTTACTGGCATATAATATAAATACAACAATTCAATAATCCAGACTACAATAGTGTGTATAGCCCTGTAGCCATTCTCAACTTCCCTTAGAAGTTTTTCCCAAACCATTTCTTTTGGGAATTTAAGTCCTAGTGTGATGCTCTACAATCAACACTAGACTGCAAACCACAAGCTCAGCAGTTCAAAACCACCAGTTGCTTATTAGAAACCCTACACAGAGTCACTTTGAGTCTAAATCACTTAACAACAACAGTCATAGGGTTTAGAGCATGTGGCTCTGTAGGATATGCACTGGACTGTGAACCACGAGGTCAGTGGTTTGAGCCCACCAAACACTCCATAGGCAAAAGATGAGGATTTCTGTTCCAGCAAAGATACAGCCCCAGAAATGCTATACAGGGTTGCCATGTGTTGGAACTGACTCAGTGGCACTTAACAGCAATAAATGGAACCTTAGAGTTTGCTGTGTGAAATATATATAAGGATTGCATCTTTTCTAAAGTAGTTTTGTTACTGTGATGCATTCTAACTATACTGGGAATGTGTAAATTACTTTTAAGGGTATGATTGAAAATTCCATACTTTTTTCCAATTATTTTTTTCAGTCCAGTACTATCTTTGTCATTTGCCTTCAGCACCGTTTTATCAGTGTCTCTTATTGCCTTTACCTCTTGAGTAAATAAAGCATTTCTCAGCAAATTTCCCACCTCACCTTTCTCTTGGATCCAGCTCCGTCTTTTAGTTGAATCCTCTGAGATCTCAGAGACATCCATAGATGATAGTGGAACAAGGCTGGTACAGAAGGATTCTATGTAGGGATGGGAAAGGAGAAAAACCAGCCTGACGTTGGAGGTCAGAACTAGATGGTGGGAAACTTGGCATGCTCCCAGCCCATTCTGTTCGGTCCCAATTTAAAATCTAAAGGGAGATGAGAATCATGCTTGCGCTCAACCAGGGTTCTCTGATAATTTACTAATTTACTGAGTTGAATGTATACACATCCTTTTTCTCCCGGGATCCAGAGCATTCCTCATATATTAATGATTTGTAGCTATCACATTCAAGTGAAAGATGTGGGGGGCTGAATTGCTTTGAGACACTTTATAAATGAAAAAGTTATTAATGTGACATGTTAGTAAAGCCCAGGAGCATTACTTATATGAGGGGCAGCCTTCAGTTTTTCCCAAGAGATCTAAAAGAAACACACAAAGGACTTTTCCCATGAGCTATTTCATTACACAACCTTCAGCCTACACAAACCATTAACCATCTTGTCTGAATCATATTTATTTTTCAGGATAACAATGGCAGCTCCGAGTTGCAAGAAATTATGCGAAGACGACAAGAAAAAATCAGTGCTGCTGCTAGTGATTCAGGAGTGGAATCTTTTGATGAGGGAAGCAGTCACTAATTTGTTTGTTTGTTATTAAACTTCATTATTCTTGGCATTATTCCAACGTGCTTTGTTTTAAGAAGCCATGAAGGGAATGTCAGATTTTTAATTTCTTGATATAGTTAATTTATCACCATAAAGAAACAATGCAAACCTGAGTAAGCAGATCATTTCCTTTGGGCCCACCCATTATTTTTATTAAAACTGAAAATTTTTAAACTGAATTTACAGACCTTGAGATATATTTTGCCTATTTTCACCAAGGTGAATTTTTCTTTACTGGATTAATTATTTCATCCAGATCTCAATGTATAATCAGGAATTTTTTGACAATGGTGAGTTTATTTATTATGACACAGCATAGATATTGCCCATGATTTAAAATCTAAGCAATTTCGATTGGGGCTGTCATACAGTGATTGTCATTTCATTTGTAGCTCACTTTAGGCTAGACTCTTCCTTCTCAGGTTTTTTCTTTGGCACGCTCACTGATAGAATATTTAGACTTATTTAAAGTTCTTAATGCCAACAGTTTGAAAAATTAAAATATTTGAATGAACTGTAAGTACAAGGTCTTTTACATGCAAATATAAACGTATAGAGCATTCCCAAGATATTTTATTTATCATGGCTCTGTTGATCATATTCTTTGTATAGATTGTATTTTGATTTTGTTTATATTCTGCTTATTATGTATACTGCGTTCTTATATATGAGAAAGCACAAGTAGAGAAGGTGTCATAGTCACTCAAAAGCTGTCCAAGAAAGTAGCCTTTGTCAATGTGCTTTATAGTATTTTGCCTACTGAAGGTCTCAGTTCTGACTGTTGATATAAACAGTTAAAAAGAAATAGGGGCCATTTTATGTGTAATCTGTGTCAAGTTTTTCTTGTATAAGAAACAATTAATTTACACACATTTTAATCCTGTGAAAGATTATAGATAAAGAAAAGAAGGATATGTAACCATCAGCAAATGTTATTTTTGAAAACACAATTTTGTCATTAAATGTTGTATTATTTCACATATATAAAACAGATGTTATGTAAGAATGTTGTATATTTTAACATAAATCCACTTAGGGAGATTGCCTAGATTCATTAATTTTCATAGTGCCTTTTTCACATGAGTCAGCTGGAAAGTCCGCAATAAACAGTATTTGCTGTATGTTAATAAATAGTTTCTGTTTCTTTGATAAAAAAGCTTTTTGCTATTAGGAGTGGGAACCACAGTTGGCTGGAATGGAAGAAACAGAGTTCCACTTGTTTTTGTTTTCAGAGTAGTTTTCTAGTCTGTTTCTAAATGAACAAAATAGTCCAGAATGCTTTCTTTCTTTCCACCTCTCTTGTTTCTCTTCTTCCCATCTCTCTTATTTCATCATCTTTTCTTTTTGCTGTCTAACTAGTTGATCACAGTAGTAAAAACCTACGAGAGTAACTCAAATATTATCCGCAGTCTGGCCGTAAAATTTATTTTATTCAGTTTTTAGAAAAGACAAACACATTATTTCTCAATATAATCTCCTTGCTTTTCAACACGTTTTGCCCATCTGTCAACAAGCTTTCATATTCCCTTATTTAAAAAAATGTTTTAGGCTGAGCTGTGAGTCACGAATGCACCCCTGTCTTCACTTCGTCACCATAGGTGAATCTTTGTCCTTGCAGGGCTGCTTTCAGGGGACCAAACAGGTGAAAGTCTGATGGAGCAAGATCAGGACTATAGGGAGGATGTTTTAACATCTCAAAACGAAGTTTTTGCAGTGTCAACAGGGTGGGCAGAGATGTGTGGACATGCATTGTCATACAAGATCATAGCACCCTTGGATAGCAGTCCTCTGTGTTTAATCTGAAGTTTAGGCTTCAGCTCTTCAGTGAGCATCTCCCCATAATGACCACTGTTGATTGTTGAACCTTTTCCCGGTAATATTTCAATACTGGCCCTAGAGAATCCCAGGTAACTGTAAGCATCAATTTTCTAGTTGATGGCTGACATTTGAACTTTTTGTTGGTCAGCGATTGAGGATGTTTCCATTTCTGCTCTCTGCTGTTTACTCTCAGATCCATATTGATAAATCCATGTCTCTTCACCAGTAATGAATTTTTTTAAAGAAAAACTTTTACCATCCTTCAAGTATTGGTTCAAATTTTGTTTGCAGATGTCCAAACGCTTCTGTTTATGCTCGTCCATGAGTTTTTTCAGTATCTATCTCACACAAACTGTTCAAAACCCAAATCTGTCTTACTTCATAGGAAGAGTCATGGCTAATTTGCAAATGATTTGCCACATAATCCACTATCATTCGTCTTTTCTACAAAATCATTTTATGTGCACAATCAATGTTTTCATCAGCCATGGACGTGGACGGATGTTTTAATATAACTGGATAACTTTTGACTCACCCTACTTATGTAGCATGCATGATTGCTATGTGTGTCCATGTAATGCTTTATTAGATGTCTACAGTAACTCTATAAGTTGTATTTTTATAGATGAGGAGCCTTAGGTTTCCAGAGGAAATACATTTTATCAAAATCAGGCGGGAATTCATTCCTTCTCTGTGTTTCTGTAACATTGCTCCTCTAAACAATGATAAGAAAGAAAAAAGAAAAGTAACTTCAATATTTTCTAATTGATAAGCACTGACACAGTCATAATGTAACCTTTTTGAAAATCTAGGGATAGGACAAAAGAAAATAAGAAAATGTAGGGTAAGGTAAAATAATAGTTAAAATACCCTGTGTGTTAAGTAGTATATCTGGTAAAGAATTGATGTAATTTATGAGTATGTCTTATTGTATAAAATACCAAAGTTAAGTATCACATAGAGAAACTTCAGGACACATTTGCCAACTTTAGGGGTCTGGGGGCGAAGGGAAGAGTTATAGGATTAATGGAATTTAGAAACTTGAAGAAGAGGCCTTTTGGTGTTTGCATCTATACATCTCAGCAGTTTGCTATGGGTCTCTTAGAAGTTTGGAAGAAGGACTCCACAGAGCTGATAAATCTCAGAAAAAAAGCACTACATAGCTGATGCTGTTGACCCAGACATTGAGAACGTAATCCAGGTATTGGGAAAAGAATTAAGAAAATCCATAGAGCTAGATAGGAGTCCCTAAAGACAGCATGCTGGCCAGTTGGTGCTTGCATCTCTTGAGTGGGTACAATGGGTACAATGAGGCTGATTCTAGGAATGTGGGGATGCAATTAAAATGTCTATCTCAATGTCCTTGTTTAGTGGCTATGTGCTGTAGAGTCAGTTCTGACTCATAGAGACCATGTACAGGGTTTCCGAGGCTGTAAATCTTTATGGGAGCAGAATGCCTCAGCTTTCTCCCACAGAGCAGCTGGTACTTTCGTACTGCTGACCTTACGGTTTGCAGCCCAATTCATAGCCACTGTGCTACCAGAGCTCCTTGTTTAGTAATGTTATTAATAATTTCTGTGTTGGAGTCCTGGTGTGGCATCATAGGAAAAGCACTCAACCACAAGGTTGCTTTGAACTGCAAGGTTGGCAGTTCAAATTTACCAGCCGCTCCTCAGAAAATCTATACAAAGTTGCTGTGAGTTGAAACCAACTCAAAGGCACTTAACAGTAACAGTGTTGGTTTGATGGACTTAGTTTTTCTTCATTATGGCTTATTTTTTTGCTTCTTTGTATGCTTGATAATTTTGAATTGGATGCCCGGCATTCTGAATTTTATCTTTATATTAGGGGCTGGGTATTTTTGAATTTCTAGAAATATTTTTAAACTTTGTTTTGGGGTGCTGTTAAGTTACTTGGAAGGAATTTTATTCTATAACAATAAATTTGGCAGACAGCTACCTGACCAACCATTTGGAAGACATTTGTACCAATTCCAAAGAGAGGTGACCCAACAGAATATGGAAATCATCGAACAATATCATTAATATCATATACAAGTAAAATTTTTCGAAAGATAATTTAAAAAATAGTTTCAGCAGTACTTTAACAAGGAGCTGCCAGAAATTCAAGCCAGATTCAGAAGAGGATGTGGATCAAGGGACCTTGACTGAAAATAGAATACAAGAATGATGTTTTCTTGTGCTATATTGACTGTGAAAAGACATTTGATGGTGGATCATAACAAACTATATAATATTGTGAAGAATTGGCTATTCTAGAACACTTAATTGTGTTCACAAGAAACCTGTACACAGTCTAAGAGGCAATTGTTTGAACGGAACAAGGGAATACTGAATAGTTTAAAATCAGGAAAGGTATGTACCAGAATTGTATCCTTTCACCATACTTAGTCTGACCAAATAATCCGAGAAGCTGGATTATATGAAAAATAACAAAGCAATAGGACTGGAGGAAGGCTCATTAACAACCTGTGATATGCAGAGAGCACAACCCTATTTGCTGGAAGTGAACTTAAAAAACTTCCTGATTAAGGTCAGTGACTCCAGCGTTCAATATGAATTGCACCTCAGTGTAAAGAAAACAAAAATCTTTACATCTGGAACAATAGATAACATCATGATAGACCAAGAAAACATTGAAGTTGTCAAAGACAACTTGGATCTACAATTAACACTCATGGAAGCAGTGGTCAAGAAAGCAAAGAAGATACTGCATTTAGGCAAATCTTCTGCAAAAGACCTTTTTAAAGTATAAAAGAACAAAGACTAAAGTTGGTCTTTATATTTTCTGTTATCTCTTTTACATGTGAAAGTTGAATAATGAATAAGGAAGACCCAAGAAGAATCAATACGTTTGAATTAGGGTTTTGTTGGAGAATATTGAAAGTCCAAGGATGACAGAAGAACAAACAATTCTGTCTTAGAAAGTGTACAACAGAATGTTCCTTGGAAGCGAGGGTGGTGAGACTTTGTCTCTCATAATTTGGATGTGATGTTAGGAGGGACCATTCCCTGGAGAAGGACATCATACTTGGTTAAGTGGAGGGTCAGTGAAAAAGAGGAAGATCCCCAAAGAGATTGATTGATACAGTGGCAGCAACAATGGGCTCAAACATAACAGTTGTAAGCTGGCACAGAATCAGGTTCATTCTCTTGCGCCTAGGGTCACTGTGAGTCAGAACTCACATGATGGCACCCAACAACTGCAACAAGAGCAAGATGGAGTCTGATTGGCATTTACCCAGTGTAAGTCAATATCTTTCCATTATTATTGTTGTTGTTGCTAGGTGCCATCGAGTTGGTACCGACTCATAGTGACCTTATGCACAGCAGAACGAAACACTACCCAATCCTGGGCCCACC
>NW_006408604.1:7375334-7379644 GCF_000296735.1 Chrysochloris asiatica
ACAACAACAACAACAACATCAAGCATATCCAGAAAATGTTTTGTTTCAATTATTGTTATTATCAGTTCTACAATTTCCATTTATTTAATTTTATACCTTGTATTTTTGTGCTAAGACTTATTTGTTCATTCATTAAAATGGTATTTTCCATTAATACTTCGAAAATACATTTCTTTCTTTCCTTCCTTCTTTGTTTCATTATCACAAAAAGGCCACTTTATAGACTCTATCTGCTAAATCTAACATTTGGGTTACTTTAGGCTCAGTTTCTATAGCTTACTTTTTTCTTTTATACTCTGGCTTCATTTTTCTTTTTCTTTGTGTCTGTAGTAATGTTTTATTGTATGCTTGACATTGTAGATGATGTGCTTCAGATTTTCTAGATTTTGTTATCTTCTCTGAAGTTTTGCTCCAGCAAGAAGTTCAATACTGTCTGATCACTTTGAATTTGTATAGACTTAGCTTTGTTCTTTTTAGGGTAGATCATAGAAACTTCAGGGTGTGTGTGTTTTTTTTAAGTGTTTTATTGTGAATTATATGATAGTTTACATGGGAGAACGTTAGTTTTACATTCATTCTATCGTACATTGTATCATTGCCATGGTTACAATCCCCTCCATGCATCACCAACTGACCAAAAGAGTATACCCTGCAAGCCTGCCCCCTACACTATCCTCCCCACCCCCCCAGAGTCTTCAGCACACAGTTGCTCTCCCTCTTTGGATCTAAAGTCCCCAGCTGCTCCATCGCTCCATGTCTTTGTCTCTGCCTCCATCTCAGGCATCACTGCTTCTCTGGGTAGGGTCCCGCTCTCTGCTCTTCTCCGTTGATGGTCCTAGGGACCTCTGCTCCTAGACTGAAAAGCTATTTCCCCCTTCCTTGCTATAAAATGACTACCTTTACATTTCCAACCTTCACAATCAGTCTTGTTGACAATTATTCACTATTGTATCACAAGAGACCCATCTGCATTTCATTTCATCAGCTCCACCTAGGCAGATTGTGTACTACTCACTGGAGATTCTACCTTCCTCCATGCCTCTGGCTCTAGGTTCCCATCTGCATTTCATTTAATCAGCTCCACCTAGGCAGATTGTGTACTACTCACTGGAGATTCTACCTTCCTCCATGCCCCCTGGCTCAAGTGAAAGCTTGTAAGCCAGTCACTTCTTGCCTTCATAGCCCCCTCCCCCCCATTTTGGGTAGCCAATGTCCAAGTTGCCCATTCCTGTCTACTATGTGTGTAGAGGGGGTGGGAATGATTCTTGTAAGAATTTGTTCCCTCTTTTGAGCTACTGCTTCCATAGGTGTAGTTCAGGGTGTTTTATAAGCTCTTCTCTAATTGATATGTTTTGGTCTACATACTATCTCTCCCTTTAAATCTTGCTAAGGTTTGGTTTTATGCTTTGTACTTATCAAGAGTAATTTTTACTCTAGTGTGTGATACCAATTTCTGCTCCTTTTTTTTTTTTTATGGATACCCACCATATGCATCCTTGGAGAAATTCTATTCCTCAAGTTTGCCTTTGAAGTGGACCATAATTTCCCCCAGCCTTAGATATTCCTGCTATCCCTGATAATGAACATAAGACTCTTTCAGTCTGTTTAAATACAGGGGTAGAACTGTCCACACACACACACATTGGTGAGAAATTTTGGAAATCACTGGTCTGTATCCCCTAGATTCTCTCATCTGTGAAAGGTGAACATGAAGGCAGACTGGGCTTTATCATTCCATGGCAGTAGTTGTTGTTAAGTGCCATCAAGTCAATTCCGACTCATAGCGAACATGTATGGGGTTTCCCAAGAACAGCTGGTGAGTTTGAACCACTGACCTTATGGTTCAAACTGACCTTGAGGTTACTTGCTTATCCTAGGGCACCATGCCAGAAGGTCAGGAAAAATAGCTCTCTCAATGATCTTTTACTTCCAACACACAGTCTTTATTTGCATTTAAGATGAACACCCAGAATAGATGATATTTCAAAATGTTAACTAGATCACTTCATTTTTGCTGGGCTGGACCTCCATTGTTACCCAACACAGTTTGACTTCTGGTGATCCTATTTCACTCTCAACTTTGTAAAAGCCACTCTCTGATAAGCTCTGAGTAATTCTGTCTTGTGCCGTGGATTTGTGGTGGACTCGCTTATAGATTTCTGTGACTGCTCTGCACCAATCTCTTTAATCTGGTGAATTTCCTTTGGAATTCCAGCTATTTCATGTGTCCTGAACTCTGAACTTTGCCTCTTCTGCTTAGGAAAACCACTTTGCTCTGCTTGGCCCCTGGCTTGCTGCACTATACTTGGGAAATTGTCCCCAGGCAGAGAGCAAATGAATTTTCCATATCCCAAGGATTGCAGTGTAGCATTACTTATTAAAAGTGAAAAATATAGTTTATTTTCCTTTCCCTCTCCTGCTTAAGTGACATTTAGTCAGAGGAAGCTAATGTGAGAAGTAAAACTCTTAAAATTCATCTTTTCTCTAAGAAAACTTTGAAAAAACTTGGAGTTCAGTTATTTTCTAAAATTTATAGAAGATACATTGGGCTTGGAAGGAGAGCTACTTAGGACTGAATCTTCTCATTTCTCAGCACTTAGATATGGAAGCTGGAACAATATTAGAAAGTTACATACAAGCAATAAAGGAGGTTGGTAGCATAGTGGTTACAAATTGGGCTGCTAACCTCAAGGTCAGCAGTTCGAAACTACCAGCCATTCTGTGGAAGAAAGATGAGGCTTTCTGTTCCCATAAAGATTTACAGGCTTGGAAACCCTGTAGAGGGTCACTACGAGTTGGAACCGACTCCACAGTACTTAACAACACAACATATAAAAACGGGTTGGTTTGCAGTTGGAGAAAGCAATAATCATTCAATAAACATTTAGTAAATACCTACTTTAAGAATTGGATGTTGAGATAAATCTAGATGTGGACTTTGCCATCAAACAGCATACAGGCTAAAGAACAACTTTGTAGTTTGCTTACATATCCCTGGAGCTAATCTTAGTGCCCTCATGAGGCACATTTGCACTCTCATTCCAACAATGCTGATGTCTCAGAAGCTGTGATTCTAAATTTTTGACAGTTTTCCCTAAAAGCCATGCCTCAGGTTAGTGTATTTTGTGAGAAATCTTTGTAGGGTGGTCTAAAGGGCCCCTAGAAATGAATTGGGGAGGTGTAGTTAGCATTCTACCACCCTCCTCTTGGTTCTTGTTGAACTTATTTAAAATAAACTTAGAACAACAGCAAACACATTGGATGGTCATTAACACTGTAGAGCTACTGGAGGTGCACACGACGAGTGCAGTATTGATTTCCATAAGTTCAAGGTCCCATACGGAGATTTCACTTTGTTCCCATGCCTTATTTTCTCTTCACCATCGTGGTTCCTCAATTCCTTCTTTCCTACAAACCTTTCTACGACCTTCTCTCGTCCTCACATTCTCCTTTCCTAGTCCGTACCTTTCTCTCCTCACATTAGGAGAGAGGGAAGAATCCATTACTCTGAGATAATGATCAGTATAAAGTTTTTCTTTTCTTTCGCCCCTTTCTTTCCTTTTTGTTTTTGGTTTTTTTTTTTGGTGGGAGGGAAGGGAGCATGGTTCATTAAAAAGAAATCTTTTAATAAAAGTTCAGGTTTATAGGATCACATTGTAAAAGGAAAATTACAAAATGAAAATCTAGTAAAATTCTGCTAAGGTTAAGGGGATTACTAAGTATTACATAATTAGACTCCAAACTGAAGAGACTTAAAATTAGAGAAAGGCATGAATATCAGGCACTCTGAGGGGACAGGCCCTAAAGCTGTGTTTCTGAAGGGATTGGATTTGTAACAGCTCCTGAAGAGCCTTGGGCACATGGCCCTTAGGGTGGTGCTGGGAGTAGGCAGGCAATAAACCAGGGGTCCTGCCAAACCCAGATGGTCCTGGTCCAGGTGAGTCCAAAGCACTCGTCCCTTCCTGACTATAGTCCCAGGGACTTGGCCCAATTTTTTATCCTTTTCTGAGCTGTCCCACTTGGAACATCCCTGAGAAAAAGTCTTGTCCTTCGAGTCTGGCTAGAGTATAGAGCATCGTTTCCCTGTCTTCAATTATTCCCCCCAATGAACACAAAGACTCTTTCCATCTATGGAAAACAAATAAAACACACAACTGACAAGAAGTTAAAAATCTATAGATCTTTCCGTTTCTATTGCTTTTATAGTTTCTTACTATGAACTAACATCTTATGCTAAAGACTTCTGCCCTCCCATCTATTCGGAAGGAAAGAGAAAGGAACTAAACTCATGATAGAGATTGGGATATATA
>NW_006408604.1:7380819-7407367 GCF_000296735.1 Chrysochloris asiatica
GTTTTCTTCATATAACCCAGCTTTTCTCAGATTATTTTCTCAGTGTACAAGTTGAATAAGTATGGTGAAAGACTACAACCTTGTGGCACACCTTCCCTAATTATATATCTTTATGTATATCCCCACTTTATAGATGAGGAAAAGAAATGTTGATAAGTAACTTGAAAAGTTGCACCGATACGTGAAACAACTCAATTTGGACTCAACGCTCAGATTTTTTAAACATTTTGCCAAGCTTCTTTTCTTTCTGATGTCCCAGGTAGATTTATAAGAAAAAAATTTTAATCAGGAAAAGGATTTTAGTGAAGTTTTATGTCATAAACAGATGAAACAGATAAAAGCAGACCTTCTCAGGTTAGAGCTGCCAAGAGGAGACTTGGTGCCTCGTTTGGAAATGGCTCGCCCGTGTCTCACAAGCACCCTTCTCCATGAAGCTCCTTAAAGGTGCACGTGAAAGTCAACTGGGCACTACCTTCCATGACTCTAGTTACATCAGAAAACAGAGCTCTTCATTCCAGCTTTGAGGTATTCCACGCAGCTGATCATCCTTAAAAGCACCACTTTGTTCACGTAGGAAAATCACCTTTTGAACATCCTCTCATAGTTCCACATTTATGCTTCAGCAAAGAAATCATATGCCAATAATCAAGGAAAAAACGGACTGATTCGAATTCTGATCCTCCCCATAATAGCTAGGTCAGATACAGGAATAAACATTTGCTGTGAGTGAATGTGTGGTGTGACTTATTCAATAAATACAGCAATGACTGCCTTCTTCACTTCTAGAAGGCATGTGGTGTTGTTAAATGCCACTGAGTAGGTTCCAACTCATAGAGATCTTACATAGGTTTCCAAGGAGCAGCTAGTGGATTTGAATCACCAATCTTGTGGTTCAAACTGGGCTTGAGGTCCAGTGCTTTATCCTACAGTGCTACACCAGAACTCCATGTGGTTCAAGGATCAATTTGCCCTGAATTAGTGCATGAATGAAAACAGCAGAGCTGTTGTCTGCAAGCTAAGATAGCTTCCATGGCCTTTTGTTTTTTTAGCTTACCAAAAAGACACATTGCAAGGTGAGAAAGTCAAGAGCATTAATAACATGTAGCAACCCGTATTCCCCAGCCAGTAAGTGAGAACACATTTTATGTTTAGGACAATGACACAGGAACGTGAGTTTATTGCCTCCTGTCCAAAATCAATCTGAGGTTAGGTCAGAGTTTTAGGTGGATTGATAATTTGTTTATTTGTCTTGTAGTAATAGCTAAAGGAATGGGGAAAATGACTATTGTTATTTTATGCTTTGGCAACAGCAAAGTGGATTTGCAAAATACAAATGAAAACAGCTCTCTGGAATTGCTTGTATGCTGCCTACTATTTAAAGCATCTGTCAAACTGAGTTACACATATCCTTTCAAACTTATCTGCTCAGACAAGGCCTTTGCCTCCTCTCCTACAGGGCTGCTACTCCAAGCTTGTCACCAGTTGTGGAGTGGTACAACAAGGGGAAGGATGTGCTTATGATAAGACTGCAGGTAGGGAAGAGAAATGGACACACTTTTTGTCTTTTTAAGTTTTTATTGTAAATTGAGTGATAGAGTACATGGGAGAACATCAATTTTGCACTCAACCTATCGTTCATTTCATTGCAATGATTACAGTCCCCTCCGTGTATCATCATTTAACAGTATTTGCTTTTTTTTTTTTTTGATGCACACAAACACACTCAGGAATATATACTCATGTAAACAACCATGGGGCACATTCTGCAAGCCTGCCTTCTGGCTGCGAGCACACAGCCTTTCTCTTTCCATCAGTCTTGAGTCCTCAGCTGCTCTCTCTCTTCATGTCATCATCTCTGCCTCCATCTCTGGTGTTAATGCTTCACTGGATAGGGTTCCACATTCTGCTCATGCTCTTCTTCCTTGATGGTTCTAGGATTGTCTGTTCCTGGACTGTAAGATTAACTACTCCCTCCTTTCTATTACAAAACTTCTACCTTTACATTTGTGACAATCGCAATGACTCATAATAATGATTACCTCTTGAATCGTAAGAATCTTATCACCATCTTCTTTCACCATGCCCATCTAGATAAGATGAAAACTATTCATTGGGGATTCTACCTTCCCCTGCACACTCTGAAACTAAACTCGTTCTTGAAAACTCATAAGCCATTCATTTTGTGCTTTTATTACCTGCACCCCCACCCCCATTTTAGATAGCCAATGTCTAAGTTGCTCACCCCTATCTTGTGTACAGAGGGAATAGGATTGATCCTTGATGTGAAGACTCCTTTCCTCTCAGTTGGTATTTTGAGCTACTACATCCATAAGTATATGTCACATTCATAGAATTATAGCAATTTATACTTGTTTCCTTTATCAAAAATTTTTTATCTTCCTCTAGTCAAGCTCTGGTTATCAAGCCAGGGAAGGTAGGTTGAATGGGTACTATCTGAAAGTTTGGGTGTTTTTGTGCGTCTCCCCTCAATTCATATCAGCTGGACACTTCACTCTCAGCTCTAGCCCTCCATGGCTGTGTTCTTGTCCATGGGCTCAGGAGTCCCCAAGTCTCACTACACTTAAGACCAACCAGCCCTTGCTCTTCTCGATCTCATCTCCAGGTCAACGGGAGTCTGTGGAATGTGGTCAAAGTCAGCCCATGTATCTTCATTGCTGCCTTTCCCCCACTTCCACTGTAGGTGTCTTGGTGTTGGAATGAGCAGGAGTGTTTGGTGCTCTAAATGTATGGAAAGAATCAGAAAAATATACACCTTTCATATATACATCTCTTTGCAAGGCTCTTGGCTAGTGTGTGACCCATCCCAGTCCTCTGTTTTACCTACACTTAGCTTGCAAAGAGGGTATTACTTTTTGGTGTGTATGGAAATACTTAGGCTCAGAGACAGTACCTGCCAATGTCCCTCTGCTACTGTTAGAGCACAGGTTCTGTGGCTCTGAAGTCTGTGTTTTCTATTGTGTCACTGCCCCTCAAACCACCAGGCACTGTGCCAGGGGCTTTGTATTTAATCCTCAACACAATCCTGTGGAGAAAGCTTATATGATTCCCATTCTGTATATAAGGAAACTAGTTCACAGAGACATTAAGTAGAGTTGGCAGTAATCTCAACTTTTTACTACTCACCCACACTTAGATACCCAGGTTTGTCCAAATTGGCTTCTCTGTCTTGGAGTGAGTAGTCAACTTTTCAGAAGAGTTTGTGGTGCAGCAAATTTGCACAGATGGTAGAACTACATGCAGATGGCTTCACTGAATGCAAATCTGGCACGGACTATTATTTTCTGGGAAACCATTTATTGTGGATCACAGGCACTGGACCCAAGGCACACACTTTGCTGATGCACTTGGTAGTAGGGAATCTCAGGAAGAAGCCAGGCCTGGACAATCGGGGATTCTCATCTAGAGAATCAATCCTACTTTAGCACCAGGTGACCAAGACACAGGGGTCTGTATTGGGTCATTGATTTCTCCTTCTTTATACTGTGAGGTCTGTGATCATGTGGGGTGTGGATACTACCCTGGAGAAGCCAAGCCAGCCCAGTTCAGGTTCCAGCTTTGGCTGGTGTTAGTAAGCTATTGGAGTCCCGGTGTGGTACTGCAGGATAATGCCCTGGAGAGCAAAGTTGGTTTGAACTGCAAGGTCTGCAGTTCAAACTCACCAACTGCTCCCCAGAAACCCCATACAGGGTTGCTATGAGTCAGAACCTACTTGATGGCACTTCATAACAGCAACAACATTAAATTAGCAATGGTGGCACTGTGGGTTAGTCATTGAGCTGTTAAAAAACAAGGACGGTAGTTCAAACCCACTAACCACTCCTTGGGAGATCTATGAAGCTATCTGCTTCTGTAGAGATTTATAGTCTCAGAAACTCTATACGATCGCTGAGTCAGAATTGTCTCAGTGACAGTGGGTTTGGTTTGGGTATTTGGTTATAAAGAATTACAGGAGGTCCCTTGAAGATTGTAGGAGACTGGCTTTTACCTGGGAGCCTGTAATATGCTAAATTGTTCCAGGTGCTGGTTAAAGCCCCTCTGCATGTTATCTTGGTTCTCTTATTGAAGTCCTGTGACCTACGTACTGTCACCACCTCCGTCTCATAGATGAGGTGACTGAGGCCCACATGAGGACAGCCTTTAGCTCAAGTGTCTCTCCATCTCTATTCCTTTGTTCTCAGTTGTCCTGCTCTACTGCTCAGCCCTTGCTGTACTGCTTTCTAACTCCTCTGGGTAACAGGAGGGTGTGACCTAGTTTTGGTTTTGGACATAAGGAACCCTCCCAAGACCATCCTGTTTGTTATTTAAAAAGCAGTCATGGTTGTAATTAACTTTTCTGAGTTGAAACAGCCCTTTGGACTCCTATCTAAGGCCCTGGAACTCCACATGACACACGGAAGGCCAAGAGACAGCACTGCTCAGCATTACTCCACAGCCACACCTCATGACCTCCTGTGTGGGCATTCACTGATGTGTAACCACTAAGGGGGCCAGTGCTGAGAGGGAATTGGATTTGTCATCCACACTGGATACCCTAAAGCAAGACTTAAAATACTCTAGTGGGTTTCCTGGAGTCCTGGTGTGGACTACTAACTGCAGGGTCAGTGCTTCAAACCCACCAGTCGCTCCTTGGAAACCCTATACAGGGCCTGTATGAGCTGGAATGACTTGACGGCACTCAACAACAAACAACAGTGGGTTTCCTAGAGAATCACTTTGTCAGAGGTTGGGAAAACAGCAGAAAAATATAGAGAGACATGGAAGAAATCCACTTCTGAAGAAGAATTCCTACTATATTCATAGAAAAGTTTACTTATTAAAAGAATCATCCTTGCCTCTGTGGCCTCTTCCTTAGCCCTTGCTTTGCATTGTGGGTGAATGTTGCCCAGCTGCTTCTGGGAATTTTGTTCCACAGTCACACACCACTGCCCTGAAAAATTCCCACTGTAGCTTAGATCCAGCAGAATCGTAAAGGCTGTTTGGGTGCTGTTCGGTTATATTAGGGCAGACAAACTGCCGCTATTGACAATCCCTGAATCCCAATAACTTAAAGCAATAGAAATGCACTGCTTGATCCCATTGTGGGGCCAATGCAGGCAGAGATCACTGCTCCAAGTGTTGAGTCAGGGATCCAGGCTGCTTCCATCTTGCGGGGGGAGCCACCACTATTTTTAATATGGGGTCTCCACATTGTCTCAGGAGGGAAAGAGAGAGGGTAGCTCTGAGATGGTTCTCATTGGTCAGGGTGGGACTCAGCCAGGCCATTTCCATTAGCCAGAGCATAGTCACATGGCTCCAGTCTGACTGTAAAGTCCTGGAAAATGCCCATCACACTTGCAGCAGATGCTGCAAAAACCATTGAAATGTACCAAGCAATATATGCGCTGAAGCTGTCTCTGGAGACTTGGAGAGAAATGGTCACTTTGGAGTTTGCCAGCGAGAAAAGCCTCAGAAGGCAGGTTTGGAGGATTTGTCATCCAGATGGGCCCCAGTGACTGATGCACAAACAAAACCCCATTGCTGTCAAGTTGATTCTGACTCAGAATCACCCAAAAGGACAGAGTAGAACTGTCCCATAGGATTCCCAAAGTTGTAAATCTTTAGAGAAGCATACTGTTTCGTTAACCGGGTTCGAACTACCAACCTTTCCACTAGCAGCCAGGTCCTTTAACCACTGTACCACCAGAGAACAACCCATTCCACTGCCATGAAGTCCATTATGTCTCATAATGACCCTTTCTGACAGAATAGAACTGTTCCTTAGGGTTTCCAAAACAGTATATTTTTACGGGACCAGACAGCCTCATGGTTCTCCAGTGGAACAGCCGGTAGATTTGAAGTGTTGACCTTGCAGTTAACAACCCAATGTTTAACCTGGGGCACCATCAGATCTCATGTTCTGGGCACGGTGGGTGTTTTATGAGTGTTTGTTGAAGGGAATAGTTAGAGTACATCACTAGTACATTTTTATATGGCCTGGTGTGGTGCTGTCGGATAAGCACTGGATTGCGAACCACAAATTGCTCCTTGGAAACCCTGGGCAGGGTGGCTATGAGTTGGAATCGACTCGCTGGCACTTAATAACAACAAGTGTAGAGTATTTCCTGGACCGGCTGGAACCAAGTCACTTGTCCTTCCCTTCAGGCATTTCCTTCATTAGGTACTCTCTGTGTTTCTCTCCTGCCATCCATAACTCTTTGTTTTCCTTTTTTCCCCCCACTTCTAACTTCTACTAGAAAGCAAACTTTGTTGAGTAGGGATCTTGTCTCACCATCTTCATGGCCCCTGACCTCTCATAGTGCCTGGCATGGGATGTTGAGTGAAGTGATTTTCTTAGAGTTAGGAATTTGGTTTTTCTTAAAGTGGAAGGTTACTCTGTCTACTAAACACACTACCTATGTTTAGTAGAGATAGATGAAGAGTTCTGTTTTTTCATCAATGATAAAGGTAAATATGAACCAACATGATGTGCCGGGGAAGAAAAAGGCTTTGGGGTTGGACATATATGGTTTGAAAACCTATTTTCACCACTTCACTGAATAGCTGGTGCAATTTATTTAGCCTAATTGCCTCTCAACAGTTTCACCTGTTAGAATTCTTTCCTTGAAATCATGTTTTGAAGCTAAGATTGTATGCATATGAAGGGCTTAGCACAGAGCAGTTTCTCAGAAAGAAACTGCCATTATTGCCCTGAAAATCAAGTATGGATGTCTTTCCCTTTGCTGTCTGAAATAAATCAGTCCTCAATTTCAATCAGCCTGGGCAATGGCATACACACAGCAGCACCTGCCCTTCTCCTAAAAAGGCATAGACTCCCATAGACCCCCATGAGAGACATTGCTGTTGTGTGCCGTCAAGTCTATTCTGACTTATAGTGACCCTCTATAGGGTTTCTGAGGAGTAGCTGGTGGGTCGAGCACCACACCAGGACATAGACTCATAATATACTCATACATAGTGTTAATAAGGCCCTTAAACTTGTAAACATGAGAAGGAATTATTTTCTGACAGAGAATAGGCTACTTGTGAAGTAGTGATCTTCATATCTGAAAGGGTTCACTAGGAAGGAATTAGATATTTGTCAAAGATACGGTCAAGGAGATCCTGAGTAGGCTAACTTGGCAGTTCTCATCATGGAAGAGGAGCCGTGTCAGAGTCTCTGGTGGTTGGTGAGTAACAAAAACAATGATCACCTATCGTTTCTGTTATACACGTCTATTGGGGGAAAAACTGACTGCAGTATCTTGGCTGGGGCATACGTGCCAAAGATAAACTGTCGACGTTTTGAAAGGCATAAATGAAAAATGTTGAAAAGGATGACTGTTTTTGTAGTCCTTCTAACAACAACAAAACTACCTTAATGATTCTATGGCATACATTTATAAGTCACGAGTCTATGATATATATTTAAAAACCATCATATTGTCCCATTTTTGTTTATCATAGAGCTTAGCCTATTATACTTGGTCAAGAGATCTTTCATTGGTTGATTGATTTACTCAATGTGATTAGATAAACATTTGTTGAATATTGAATAAATGTATGACTTGTCCTTAACTTGGAGTGTAATAGCTTAAAATTTCCAGGACTTGTTAGTATGACCAGTTTTTCATATCCCTAACAGTTCTTGGGAGCCTGCCCTGACCAAGCTTCCATTTGTTAATGTCTCTTCCGTAATCCATTTCTCAGATCTAAACATTATATTCCATGTTTAATCTAGTGACCCACCAGGATAAGGCCTTGTGATAAGCATGAGATGAAACTGAAAACAAAAATCCTGTTGTTCTAGAAGGCCAGGGGTCAGTAATGTCATGAATTAAGTTCCCTTCAAATGCACTCAAATGGGGCTGTTAAAGCCAGAGGTAGAAGGTTGCCATTTTTGCATGTGCTGTGCTTTGGTTACTTGATAATCGCTATGGCCAATGTGGGTATTATGTTCAGTCACAGGCCTGGCCTCTGGGCTCTGACCCTGTGCCAAGCACCAGACTAGAAATGTGTGGGCTACAAGATGAGCCAGCTAATTTGAAGCACATTACATCAGACATTTCCCAGGGTGTAAAGGAAGGCCTCCTTACTAGAAAGCAGGGAGAATATTGGCTTCTAATAGATTAGACTCAGTGACGTTGGCTCCTTGGCTAAGGGTCAAAAACATGATAGCACACAGCTATCATGTGGCCTGCATAAATTCAGACTCAAAGCTTCTGGCCCCTGCCTTACGTGTCAAAGCCACAATCTCTTTGGGAGGCATATTGGCTCTTTCAGGTCAAGGACAACTTTTAGCAAAGTAGAGACCTAAAACCTTACATTAACATTTTTTTTTTTTTTTTTACTAGCTCATCTAATTTTAAATTTGGGGGGCAATGTTGTCTTTTCAGTGGGAAATCAAAAGCCCTCAATTAGAATGCTACCAAAGAGTAGCATCTGCTTTTTTCCCCCCCAAACTAAAAAATCATATAATGTATGGCACTGTAGGTGAGTGTGCTAGACTGCAAAGTCAGTTTGAACTGACTTTGGATCTGACTCGACGACACTTAACAACAGCAATATGTAATGATGGATATATTGATGTTAGTTATTAAGCTTATAAATTGTTGTTGTTGTTATGTGCCGTGGAGTCAGTTCTGACTCACAGTGACCCTGTACAGGGTTTCTGAGGCTGTAAATCTTTACAGGAGCAGAAAGCTCATCAAGCTTATAAATTAGACACTAATTACGTTAGTTTTTTTAATTAACCTCTCCAATTGACTTGTAGTCAAGAAAGCTGATCTCAGTGACATGCAAAGTTCCATGTTTTATAATTCCAAAGTTTTCAGCTCCTTCCATGTGCCATATCAGTTATGAGGAACTGCACATACCATACTTCAGGACAAAACAGTTCTCAGATGATAAAAACCCTGATTAATAATACAGAGGTCCTGGCAGCTATCACTCTAACAGCTCAACGTTGAGTCTATGTGTAGAAATACAGCTGGTTATAATGGCCTTAGGGTAGAAGAGAACTAGCAACAAAGCATCTTTGTGAGAATGATCATATGTGAGACTACTTATGCCTCACAATAAGGACTCATTATTAGATCATTGTACAGTTAAAGTAACTGCAACTCAGCACAAAATAAAATGTAGTCATCTGTTGGGACTAAAACCCAAGGCTTCTGACAGATTGATGCTTCTCCATCATAAACTCCACAAAGGAAGAAGCAGCTGTGGCCCCGTGAACAGCGTTGACTAAGGAGACCCCTGAGAATGATCTGGTAAAGTGCTTCAGTGTGACCTTTCTGTAGTCTTAACTCTTGAGTCTTTTACTTTGACAGAATGGGAAAGTTGATAGATTCTAATTTTATGCCTGTTGTAGCAGAAACAACAAATTCCAGGAGAAATAATCCTCTCTCTGGGTTTGACTCTATTTCTCTCAACAGAGATTTTAGTTAACTCTAGACACTTCCCCTTTTCTTTGGGGAAAACAGATCTGGCACTACTTGATCCCTATCATGAAATCATTTTGAAGTGCTTTACGTTTCATGGGAAGTGACTGTCCAATCTGCAAAAATCTTGTAAGCTTTTGAAATGCATTTCCACTTACCCATAGATTCTATTGGTTCTTCCAGTGTTGCACACCCCACTCCTGACCTGTTCATATGCGAAAGTCTAAGAATGAGATATATACATTTACCACCTTTTTGAAAGTGATACAGTTTGAAAAGTATCCAAGAAGGAAACTAAATGGGTAGAGGGTGAGAAGAGGAGGAGAATTTCAGCAGGGAGGTTCAGAAGGGGAGGAAAGGAAGTGAGTAAAAAGGGACAATTCCTGAGGAGTCCAAGCTGTTCCCTGGCAGGGTATGGACAGTCTCTGTCACTCATGCTGCAACATGAAACAGACTTGTTGGCCAGCCCATGCAAGCAATGGTGCCAAGGTCTCCTGTGGCCAGGTCTTCTCAGTGACAAGACTGTGGGGTGCAGAGCTGTTCATTTGGCATCCTTCACCATCATTAAGGTTACTGATGAAGTAGCAAATATATCCTATATATATGGCTTGGACAAGAGGATTGGCAATGGAGGGAAACTGGGGCAAGGGGGCCATGATTAGATAGAGGAGAGTAAAGTGTCCTGGAAGTACACAGAGGAGATTCCATGACAGTCACATTGGTACAGTGAAGCAGCCAGCTTGTGTTTATTTTCAATCCAAATTGTTCTCCTTTACAATCATATCATCACCTCTTATTACTAAGAAAGTGACACAAAGTACCAGGCTTCACGGTGCCATCAAGGTCCACTTGACAGCATTCATGTCACAATACACAATCTTGTACTGTAATTATACAAAATGCAAAGAATAAAATGTTACTACTTACACCGATTAAAATGAAACTGACAATCAAAAAGAAAAAAAAAAAGAAAAGATATTTCTTTTGGAATCCATAGAGAGACGAAAATATTACAAAATCTGTAGCCAAATAATTGTCCTAGCATGCTGCAGTTTATTGCCGTAACTTCAATTTTAATCTCTTTGAGGGAAAGAAAGTGTGTTTTTGCAGCCTATTATTCTCAAAAAAATAGCTCTCACATGTATACAGGTCAACAGAAAACGGAATGCTAAGTCTAGGCACCAAGATTACTCAGACAGCAACGGAATCGAAAGAGTCAAATTTCATTTAGACTTTTCGGAACCAGATATCTGGTTTGTTGACAAAAGAACCTGGACAGTGGCGTTATTCCAGAAGGGCCAAAGAAGAAACACTCAACTGTTAATAAGGAAGAAACCCATTAAGAACTAGAACAATTAAGACTTAAATATTTATTTCTACTCTACTTTGAAGTCGAACTACAGATTTTCATATTTGGAATAGGAAAAAAAGATACAGGGTTGATCTGTGGGTAGAACACATCTCTCTCCCCCCATCCCCGCTCCCACTTCATAGTGGGATGCAGATATTGCTGGCTGTATATCTTTGAAGTAGAATTACCATTTCTTCATGTGTGGCCATGCCTCTTAAACATTTTTTTAAACAGTGAGGTATAATTTGATATTGACAATGCCTATTCCTTCCTGGGCTATGGGCTAGATCAATCAGTGGTGTGGGCAGAAAACAATTCTACTTTCTGATAAAAAATCACATACATACAAAGGTTATGGCACTAAAATAAGACAAACAAAACAAAAAAACCGACTTAGCCCAACCAGCAAAGGGCCAACTAAACTGTTCGGAAGTGCTACACTTCTGCCCTTTGTAGAGCATCTTGATCTTTGTAGTGATGGATTGAATTTGGTCCATTACTAAATGTCCAGAAGAGAAGGAGTTCAAAAGACACTGTAGGCTCTTTAAGGCTAAGTCTTCCCGGTGCTTCTATGAGATAAATTATCTCCTGGGCCACACATAATAAAGCTGGGGCCCTTGTTAGCAAAATGGTTAACAGGCTCCCTGCAAAAATCCGGAAGCAAGGGAGGATGGGCGCACATCATGTCCTCTCCTGTGAATGAGGGAGAGAAAGGCAGTAAGAATCCTGGGGTATCAAAGCTGCTCATCTACATCCTAGTATTGTCAATATTGTTCTTCTTCTTTGGGGGTATCCAGTCCAGCTCATGTCTTCTTTGTAACTGATTGTATGACTCTTATAATCGATAAAATATTAGCACCATATTTCTAGATAAACAGAGTTGGATGGCAGTGGTGTGGCACTGTAAGATAAGTACGGGACTGCTAAACCACAAGGTCAGTGGTTCAAACGCCACCAATCACTTTTTGGAAACCCTGTACAGGGTTGCTATGGTTCAGAACCAAGTTGATGGCACGTAACAACTTCCTAGTGTTCCAAGTACAGATACGATATCATAATAATTTAAAGTTCAGGGTAAAGGAACTAGAAATCAAATCATCATGAGTTGCAGAACCTCTTGCATGTTGTAATCACCTACCAGGGTAGTCTGAAGTTCTAAGATCTGTTACACTATCTGTCCCTCCCTGACCAGCCCTGTGGAGCAGAGAATTGGGGTGGAATTACTGATGTGAAGGCAAAGTGAATACAATTCCCCAGGACTGGATTTTGCCTTCTTATTCAGTGAATCTTATCACATGACCATACCTTGTTCTAAGACACAGAGTCTTCGATGGTCTCTTCTCTACTTACCACTCTGAATTCTGAGCTAGGACTTGCTGACATTTTCATATATGACATCACTGATGCAGAATTGCTGCTTCTTCTTCACCCACATTAGCTGTACGCACTGGTGGATGAAAATATATTGTTCCTGGAGCAAAAAGCAAAGACATGTTTCAGAGCAAGATATCTTTATGCAGATATATGTAAAAAAAACAATGAGGTCTGGAAATTGATAGCATGCCTTGCTTTTCCCAGTCTTAGAAGTTTTCTGCCTTCAACAGGATGCAGTCTAACCACTTTTCTATTGCTCAGTTTAATGGAAAATATTCAAATTTTTCTTCTCTGACAGGCTTCCACCTTACACAGGTTCCAATTTTTGTGGGGGTTTCTATACTATAATTTCCATGATTAAGGTAATTTTTTTCAAGGAGGGCATAATTTTCATTCTTTATAGAGATCATTGTATAATGAGAAACTTTTAGGGAATCAATTGTGAAAATATTTTGATTAATAATAGAGTTTAGATCATCACTAGTTAATGGTAAAAACAATGAATATTCAATTGACAAATTATGGGGCTATTCTGGGGAAGAAAGCTCCTGGTGTGGTGCTGGTGGACCTGCACTAGATTGCAAACCACAAGATCAGCAGTTCAAATCCACCAGCTGTCTCCTTGGAAACCATATACAGGGTCGCTATGAGTCGGAACCGACTAAATGGTACTTAACAACAAAACAACATACATGTGAAAAACTCATTTGAATTTGTAACTCACACACTTATATAGAACAATAGGTAAAGTGCATCAGCCACTAGCCCAAATGTTCCTGGAAGAAAAAGACCATGTCTTTTGGTTCCTAATGCGATCTCTTAGTTTGTGCTTTTTAAATGTTTCTTGGATTTAACTGAGGAAATATTGTTGTTTAGTGCCATCAAGTAAGTTCTGACTCAAAGTGATCCTGTATAGGGTTTCCAAGGAGTGGCTGGTGAGTTTGAACCTCCAACCTCGTGTGTCAAACTGACCTTGTGGTCCAGTACTTTATCCCATAGCATCACTACAAAAAATAGCCAAGTAATCAAAATGTAAATTAAACAATTGTTATCTACGAAGGGAGAAAAATGAAAAGGAAATAGCACTCAGTGATTAGTTGATGTTATTTAGAAATTATTTTTATCTCTCACTAGGGGAGATACCATTAATAAAATGTTAAAAAGTTATACTGCAGACAAATAATAGTAAAAAAGTATAAATCAATTTAATGTCCTAACAAAGAATGACTTAAGTAAACAAATGTATATCTATAATGAAACTTTAATCAGAAAAATGGGATTTATATAGCTTTAGGAAATTTGTCATAGCACTCACCGTAAAATGTTAAATGAAAAATTCAGGTGGAAGATTTAGGGATACATAGATAACATATGAGCAAAACTGTAAAAGTTATACTTGAAAGAAGGTCAAGAGGAAACACATTAAAATATCAAGGGTTGTTGTCTTTGTGAGATGAAAACATGGATAATTCCATGGTCTTTCTCTTTTTTTCTTTGTTTCCCAAAGTTTCATTAAAATTAAATATTTTTAATACTATCATCCACAGGGTTTTAAAGAGCTTTTTGTACAAAAGATAAAGGTTTGTACTTTAAACATGCTTGGTTTTACCTCTAATAGTCAGGGTTCTGTGTCAATGTGACTAGGCCAGGATTCCCATGGGTTAAGGTGCTTATTCCCAAGATGATGAAAACTATTACAGGCATAGTTAACTGTATGATGAATGATGAAGAGCAGCCAATCAATTGAAGGGATGCTTCCTTGAGGGTGTAGACTGCTCCTAATATAATGGACAAGCGGGAAAGGCTCTCTCTCTCCCTTCTTCTGGGGACCTGGGACTCTATAATTGCAAACCTTTTCCTTGATAATAAACTTCTTTATATATATATTTATACGTTTCACTGGTTTTGTTTCTCTAGAAAACACAACCTAAGACAGTACCTTAGCCTAATAAGGTTGGCAGAAAACATATGCTATTATTTTTCTGCAGAAACTCGCATTATACATCACTCTATTGTCAAGCACTGAACTACTGATTGCCTGGTTCTTCAACCAATAACTATTCATTGGTAACAGTAGGCCAAGCTTGGTGTCATAAAAAGTAATTAGACCACAGGAAGAGTAAATAAAGATTATTAATAAACATGTCCCTGGGATCCCGGAAGAAACCAAGGCTGCTCATCAGGAGCCTTTGTTTGAAAGCAAAGCTCTCAACAACCTTCAGGGAAAGGCTATTAGAGGAAAACCATTTGATAAAAATGGAGGAGAGCCCAAGAGGGGCACTTTATTTAGATTATATCATTTCATGTAATGAATACTTTACAATTCATGAAAGTTATTGTTAACGTTTTGGGAGAAATGGCTTGTGCAGAGGTAATGCTTGGAGCACTTCAACCTTCTCTCAGGGCCCGGCATTCTTCCTAAGGATTCCTTTTGGTTTTGTGGAAAGGCCAACAAAGGTATTAGGTCAGGTGAGAAAAGGAAAGGGGGCAGGTCAAAATGTGACACATATTTCAAGAGCCCTGAAATATGCATCTGAAGACATGGCTGAATGATTCAGTTACTTCTGTAATTTGAGTAGGGGAGGTTGGGGGAATTAGAATGATGGGCATTCTAGAGGTGGTTGGGGAATCAGAAACCAGGAATGGGAAGACACATGGTGTACAGATCATGGATTGTTTATAGATAGAGAGCTGGAAAATCAATCAGTTGGAGAATCATTATGGCCTCTTGAAAATCATTAGGGCCAAAGGAATACTCTGTGATGATAAAGGTGATGAGAATCATGTTTTACTTTGCTCTTTTACTTTTACTTTACTTTACTTTACTTTAACATGGGTATATTAGAAGTCAACAGAATTGGGAGGTGAAAGGGCTAATACAGGCTGATGCAAGCAAAGCAGAATAATGAGGGGAAATAAAGGTAAATGAACAAGATGTTCTAGAAATAACCAAGAAAACAAACAAAAATAAATAACTGGAACTGGAAAGCACCAACCATCAAATCCTGAGGGAACTCAAGGGTGAAGTTAGAACAGTTGGGAAAATAAGTAACCTGTAATGACCTCCACCCTCTTTGCTGACTTTGAATTCCCCCAAGAGAGTTCAGAGAAGGAATCTAGCATTTAAAAGAGATTGTTTCCCTGGAGATGTAACTGAAAATGCTTCCATAAACAAAGCAGCCAACTAAATAAAGCATTTGGGGTTAATAAAGGCATTCTGGACAAAATCTCTTCCCAGCTTAGCACAAAGCCACATTCTGGCTGCCCTAGTTTAGTGTGATTGCCACACCTCAAGACAGATAAGGGAGCTGAAAGTGGGATAAGGAGAGTGGGCCATATGAAGGAACTTTTTTTTTTTTTTTTTTTTAAAAAGGAGTAAGGTTCTATAGTTGAAAAAGTCAAAAGCAAACAGGTTATAATCAAAGTCTATAAAGTTATAAAAGGTATAAATTAAGTGAATGGGGCAGACAATTCATCACATCCAAGATACTTAAATAAGGAGTGGCCCTTTGAAGCTTGGGAATTAATATACATAATGAGAAGTTTAATCACCTATTAGGATGTAAACATATGGAAGTAAAAGCCAAAAGTATGGGCCAATTAATAGATTGCTGTTTAATCACTACTTAGGGAAAGACATCTCTTGGAAACCAGTCTATTCTAATGGAGTGTAACAAGCTGTTGTTCATTCCGCACAGCAGTCAATTAGAAGGCAGCCCTACTGGAATGAGAGTGAGCGCAAGATGTGAGGCAACAAATACAGGACTTGTTTCCAAAAGAAAATCGGAATGTGCATGGTTTACCCAGTCTAAAGTGGGATGATCCAACTAAAGCTCAGATATAAATACATTGGGAGGGCTGTGCCAAACCTTGGCCACATTGGAATGAAGAGGCAGGAGTAGAGAAAAGTAAAAATACGAATAGAGAAGAAGAAACCGGAAAAGAGCAGTAGGCTTTTTGAGTTATACTGGCACCTAGTGGTGATTATTAGGTAAAAGCACAAAGCATGTTTTGATCTCCTGGAAATTTAATAAGAGGTCAGGTCAGGTTGTGTTCTACTCAACAAGCTTTCCTCCCCCACACACTCTTTGAGAAAAAGGAATATTGTGTGCCTGATGCTGGATGTTGAGTGTAAGGCTGACTGACTAGGATTAGGAACAAGCTATTGTTACCTCTAGGATTAGGAACAAACTATTGTACTGAGGTTTGTTTGCACCCACACAGGTGACACCCGCTGTTGCTTTGAGGCCATATAAAGCTGTCTGCTGGCTCCAGCCTGGGACTGGCACTCTATTCTGAGTGAAGAATTCTAAGACTTCAAGGAAGGAGAGGACTTGAGAGAAGAGGGAGAAGAGGAAGCATGAAACACTTTCAGATATTTCTGTGAGTGCTCCCTTGTTAAAATGAGAAATCCATGTATTTAAATAAAAGAGAACTTGCAGAACTGGTGAGCAAAGGGGTTGGGAATCCTTTAAAGTAGTGGAAAGAAGGCATAAATCCACCCATGGCCACCATCAAAAGCAAGTTGTGATTGAGAGTTACATGGAGGGCAAACCAATGGCAAACTTACTGAATCAATTCAGCATTTCAGATATAAATTCAATTATATCAATTCCACAGTTTTTATATGGTGGCTTTACCCAAGATGACTGTTACCTTCACCTAAGCCTCAGTCTGAGGACAATTTATTCTATTGTAATGTTTCTGTGTGCTCTAGATTACTAAAAAGGCCTTGGAGGCCAATAGAAGTGTAATCACTTTACACTGAATAGACTCCTAGAGAGTACTATCAGTTTCATTTACAACTGGAAACAGCCTGAACATGCACAATAAGGAAATGGGAAAGGCAGATACAAACCAATCCAAGACATTTTTTTCTGAAGTATGAGATTGAATAATGATAAGTTTTTCACTCAAGGGCAAATTTTAAAAATACATACTGATTAGATTCCTACCTCGGTCTGTACCATAGACATCCGATATGACCTCATTTCTGACACCAGCCCTAAGATGTCTACAAACTCATGATCCCGAATGTGCTGCAAGAGTCTGTCCAGGGCAATGAATGTTCCTGTCCGCCCTATTCCAGCACTGCAAAAAAAAAAGTTCAGATAGCATACTACTTAGACAGGGCTTTAAAAAAAATTATAGGTAACACCACTGTGAAAAAAGATAAATGTTCTGACAATATTCTTAAACTGAGTCGTAAGCATGCATTCACAGTAGAAGTTTCTTCTAAAGTCTAAGTTGGGCCACCTCCCTTAAAGAGAAATGGGCTTATACTGCCTCCTGGGCCACACCCTCCCTGGGGCACTCTACTTTTTATTCTGAATTGAGTGAAGGTTTACATAGCAGATGGTCAGTTTTACATTCAATAAACCATGTACTTCTGTTACATTTCAATGGTTGCAGACTCCTTGATGTAATATCGGTTATTCCACATCTTTCCTTTGATTCTCAGTTCCATTCTACCGTCTTTCCCAGGTCTTCGGAATTTTGTCCTTAGGTAAATACTTTTGATCTTGAAGTGTTGACCATTCCATGGTGTGCATACTTCACTAATGCTGTTCCCCCTATATGTCTATGTACTGCTTGGCTGAAAATTGTGCCACGAAGTTAAGCTCAGTGCCAGCCCAGAAGGGTGACCATGGGTCACTCATAGTCTTGGGTTCCTCTAGTCTTTCTGACCAGTAAGCCTGGTCTTTTTTATAATTTTAATTTCCATTCCATTTTTATAATTTTAATTTCCATTAAATTTTTTATAATTTTAATTTCCATTCTCCCACTGTATCAAGAACCTTCCAATGAGATCCTTTACAGAACAGTTGGTTGCGGTAGCCTGGCACTGCCTAGTTCTTCTGGTCTCAGGGTCTTGGAGAAAGATGTCCATGTGTTCCATTAGTCCATTGGACTAATTGATTCCAGGCATCTTCAATTTTCATCACTCTTCTTTCCTCACACAGGGTGAGACCAATAGTTGTACCTTAGATGGCTTCGCATGATCTCAGTCACTACTCACAAACATAGGATGTAGAACATTGAGTTTGTGGACTGTGTTGTGCCAGTTGATCATGGTGTCTCCCAAGACTATAGTTATGATTCCCCAGGCCGAGAAACTCATTCCCTCAAGGTGTTTGATAATGTCTAAGAAGTTTTCATAACTTTTCCCCCTGTGTGTTCCACAACATTCATGATATGCTTGCAGCAAAGGTAAATACAGATGTAAAAATATCCTCTGTCTAACCTTTATATAAATTAGTGTGTATACTCCCAATCTCCCTCCCATATCAGGTATAGTTGCCCATTTATAATTTGACCTTCCATTTGTCTGTGTTGTAAACCACTTAGAATGCTTATTGGACTAGGGTAATAATGCATACTACTTATAAGCAAGGCCTTTGGAAACTGACATGCCTGTATTTGATTCTAACTCTGAAAATGGACGTAATAGTTACTCCTAGGCTATAGGAAAAAGGATTGTTGTTGTTAAGTGCTGTCGAGTCTGTTCTGACTCATAGTGACCTTGTATAGGGTTTCTGAGGAGCAGCTGGTGAGCTTGAACCACCAACCTTGCAGTTCAAACAGACTTTGCAGTCCAGCACATTAACCCTCAGTACCACACCAGGACTCCTGGATAAAGGAAACCTGCGTTATAAATAAATCATATACATAGTAAAACATCAATTAATTACAGTTTTAAGAAAATCAAAATTTCGCTCTTGAGACTGTTACCCTGGAATACTCTTCAAATTGAAAACAAAATTATCCTCTGAAGTCATCTTTAAACAAACAAGCAACAAGAACAAAAAACAGCTTAGCTTTAAAAAGTAAGGAAAGTGATCTTAAATACTGTACTTAAAAAAAAAAAAAGGATCTGCATGAGACTAAAGGGACAACAATAAGGCTAAAGCACTGGTGAGAAATTTAGTGGGCAGCGAGTCTAAATTAATAAGAATAAAATAACTAGAGTAGAAATAACACAAATATCCACACAATGTGAAGAATGTAAAACAGGGTCACTGAGCAATATGTGTAGAAATTGTTAAAATAAAACAAAAATTTTTTTAAAAATCTAAATGTCATTTAAGTGTTAATGAAATCTAACTAGAGATTTATAGAATGGTGGTCTATTTTCTTTATAACAGACATGCCTGTGCGGAGATTACCTGCAGTGTATGACCATGGGGCCTTTGCTCTTGGTAGCTTGCTGTCGGACCATGTGTACAAACTGCAGGATACTTTCTGCAGCATTTGCCGTGGGCACACCATGATCAGGCCATGCGGTGTAGTTAAAATGCATCACATCCTGCATCTCATCAGCCTTTGGGAGAGAAAGGTGAAGAGAAGCATCAGTTTCTTAGTCCATAGTCAGGCCTCCCCATCAGGTCATGCAAAAGGAGACAGATCTTTGCTGTTGAATGCACTTCTCTTTCTCTAGGTGTGGCCCAGAGTCAGCTCTGAAAACGATATTAATTGTTTAAATTCTACTAGTAGGATAAATAGGCTAGTCCCCCACCTGTGTAGTGAGTGAGAAACATTTAAGCAGATCACGGATTGCATCCTGGCCTTGTCACTGAGAAGTTATATTAGTTTTGGACAAGGAATTAAACCCTGTGGAAGGTGCTGGAGGTACCCCACCTTTATTAGGCTGGTGAGTTCCTTCCCAAGTTGCTGGGACCATGTACAGCTGTACCCTTTTCTTGATAAATGCTCTCCACTAAAGGGAGTTGGAGTTCTGGTATAGCACTGTGGGATAATATGCTGCATTGCCAGGTCAGTTTGAACCACAAAGTTGGCAGTTGACGCTCACCACATACTTCTGTTACATTTCAATGATTGTAGACTCCTCAGAAACCCTATACAGGGTTGCTGTGAGTCGGAACCGACTTGATGGCACTTAGTAACAATAAAAATAAAGAGAATTATGGAATCCTGGTGTGGCACTATAGGATAAGAACTAGACTGCTAACCACAAGATAAGTGGTTCAAACCCACCTATAGATCCTTGAAAACACTATACATAGGTCACTGTGATTAGGAACGAACTCCACAGCACTTAACAACAACAAAGGAAGCTAAGAGTCCTAACGGTATAAATGGTTAAACTGTCAGCTAATAACTGAAAGGTTAGTGGTTCAAACTCATCCAGTGTCTCAGAGGAAGAAAGACCTTGTGATCTGTTTCCATAAGGATTTCAGTCAAGGAAACCCTTTGGGACAGTTCTACTCTGTCACATGGGGTCACTATGAGTCTGAATCAACCTAACAAAAACAAAGGGAGCTGCCTCAATTGAAAATGTCTAGGGGGTATATCATTACAACAGGGGTAGCCAGCAACCAGTGACTGTCTGATATTGTTGTTGTTGTAGTTGGATGCTGTCGAGTCGGTACCAACTCACAGCAATCTTATGCACAACAGAATGAATACAGCCTGGTCCTGCTCCAACTTCACAATCGTTGCTACGCCTGAGCCCATTGCTGCTGTCATTGAGTGTCTTCCTCTGTTTCACTGACCCTCCACTTGACCATGCATGATGTCCTACTCCAGGAATTGGTCCCTCCTGATAATATGTACAAAGTATGAGAGATGAAGTCTAGCCATCTTGACTTCCAAGGAGTATTCCAAGGAGTCTTCTACCAACACAGACCTGTTTGTTCTTTTGGCAGTCCATGGTAATTTTAATATTCTCTTCCAACACCTTAAGTCAAATGTAGCAATTCTATGACTTCCTTCATTCATTGGGACAAACAAAGTCAGTCCCTTGTCTCAGGATGGCACAACTCTGTGATGCCATTGACAGCCCTTTACTTTCGATGGGGTCTGGCTGAACCCACAGCCTTGTCTGGCATCTCCTCTGTCCTAGCCTGCTTCCCTTGCTCCTTTTATACAGGTTATATCTGAGATAAATCAACTAGTTGCTGTCTAGTGGAATGCATGTGAGTCACAGTAGAATTGCAATTGACAGGGTTTTCAGTGGCTGACTTTTCTGAAGTACATCACCTGGATTTTCTTCTGAGGTGCCTTTGGGTGGACTTAAATTTCCATATTTTTAGTTTCAAGCATATTAACCATTTACATGGCCCTTGGATTCTATCTGCTATTACACTGTCAAATATTCCAAAAATGTCTTTGTCTTGGGC
This sequence comes from Chrysochloris asiatica, assembly GCF_000296735.1. Taxonomy (NCBI): domain Eukaryota; kingdom Metazoa; phylum Chordata; class Mammalia; order Afrosoricida; family Chrysochloridae; genus Chrysochloris; species Chrysochloris asiatica. The sequence goes on from NW_006408604.1 coordinate 7,402,125, forward strand.
TCTGATTCTATCCAAGATAAACTCACTGAGCTTCAGTCTTGTTATATCTAAGACGGGTCCTATAATGATAGTGTGGTACTATAATCACTGGACTGTGAACCACAGTGTCGGTAGTTTAAACCTCCCAGCTGCTTTTCGGAAACCCTACACAGGGTCACTATGAGTCGGATCTGACTCAACGGCACTTAACAGCAACAATATGGCAAGGGTTGTTGTGAGGACTAAGTGTGATCATATTTGAGAAGGATTACACATAAATCACCTAGTATATGTTGTTATTAGGCGCTACTGAACTGGTTTCTACTCTGTTATTACTACTACTTCTTTACGATTACTACCATTTACTCCTACACAGCACAGTATATTAGTTTGGCTGGCTCTGGAAATATCTAGTAAGTAGGTATATTTTATAAATGTATCTTTCTCAAATGAAGTTGTTCATCAAATAAACTGTGGTTGCCTTTAAACTGACTGAATACTGATTAGGATGTGTGTTAGTCAAGATCCATTTTAGTCCCAACAAATTTGAAGAGTAAGGATTTACTATCGTATTATCAAATGTCAGAAACCAACTCAGGACTTATAAAGATTTAATTAATCCTCCAGTCTCCAAACTAGCTTTGAGTCTAGAATCTGCTCAGAAGGACTATTATTTTATAATTTGGGAGAGCTTGGCCTGGCTATGAACTTGGACATAAAGCTTAGACTCAGTGAAGTGAATTAAAAATTCATGGTTTGGGTGAAGCAAAATTTGTACAAATATGAAAAAAAATACAATAACATTTGTGTAAATATAAGTAAACCAACATTTCAGTGAGACCCCCATCTCCTTGCCACCCAAGGCCATCCATCTCCAGAAGCATACAGGGCTCCTCACGTATGTCCAAGGGTTCTTCCTTAGACATACAGACTATGAAGTGTACAAAGATGCCTTCTCTCATCACTGTCTTCAAGAAGTATAGCAAGAAAGGAACCTAGGCATAATAAATCATACAAAAAACCTAATTTAACACCATGCGTATGCAGATAACTTGGGTTGCCCAGAAAGATTCATGAAAATGCTTATCCTGTTAAAGATGTGTACATTGTAGTTAATACATATATTTCAGTGGAATGGATCTGAAAATGTATCCTAATAAAAAATGCATGGTGATACAGAAATAAATGGAAAACAACAAACAAAAAAACCCTTAAATTTTCAACTGTGTCTCCACAACTGTAAGGCAAGGATCTTAGTATTGGGCTAGTCCTGGCAACTACATAGAAAGACCCAAGTCACTGAGAGCAAATACTTCATTTTGCTGATCTTTAGTTTTCAGTTCTTATTCAGCTCATGCTAAGTTTTGAGAATTGGGAAGATAGAAGCTGTGTGTATAGTTGTTTTCTTCCTTTATTGCTAAGAAAATCCTTCTGGTTTTATGGTACTTCAACCATTTCTAAATTCTCTTACCCTGACTTCCTCATTCATGTAATTTGTATCTTGTGCTCTGTAACTTTCCAAATGTATGGAAAAATAAAGAACAATATAAACAAATGAAACAAATAGAAAAGCATTCATTATCACAGCACAATGTTGTTGTTGTTAGGTGCCAGCGAGTTGGTACTGACTCATAGCGACCCTATGTACAACAGAACCAAACACTGCCCGGTCCTGGGCCAACCTCGCTGTTGAGCCCACTGATGCTGCCACTTTGCCAATCCATCTCACAGGGGGTCTTCCTCTTTTTCTTTGACCCTCCACCTTACCAAACATGATATCCTTCTCAGTGACTGGTCCCTCCTGACAATACGTCCGAAGTATGAGAGATGAAGTCTGGCCATCCTGGCCTCCAAGGAGCACTCTAGCTGCACTTCTTCTAACAAAGACCTGTTTGTTCTTTTGACAGCCCATGGTATTTTCAATATTCTCCTCCAACACCATAATTCAAATGCATCAATTCTACAATCTTCCATATTCACTGTCCAACTTTCACATGCATTGAAAATACCACAATATGCTTTGGCAATTTCATCTTTCCTATAGAGCTGTATGCTTCCAGCCAGTAGGGGGCACTCTGATACCAGATCCTAGTAATTACAGTCGTACAAGCACTATGCCTCAATGTTTTATTCCTAGTTTTCAAACCCTTGACATGGTCATTGTTGCTGTTGTTGTTAAGTGCAGTTGAGTTGGTTCTGACTCACAGCTACCCTATATAAGACTACCAAGGAGTGGCTGGCAGGTTTGAACCACCAACCTGTGGTTAGCTGTCCAGTGCTTATCTTCCAGCACCACAACAGGATTCCCATTGAAAGATAGGCCCTCTTTTAAGACTGTGAACAAGAAGACTAGTGTTGAGCATGCAATGATCTGAGTGGCTCTTCCCTGTGCACAAAAAAGCATGGGAATAGAGCCTATTGTATGCTTTTTCTTTCTTTCTTTTTCCTCCTGGTATGAGGGTAGCAAAAGATTTAGTCTGTTATTTGTCTAACAAACTGTATCATCTTTCTAGCTGAAATAACCAAGAAGGCAGACAGAGTTCAAATGGCATTCAGAGTGTCAAATATTTTCTCTAATGGAAAAACGGTATCAACCATTTTACAAAAGCTGTACAAGTGCTGTACAATGAAAGCAATTCATTCATTTATCCACAAATTTATTCATGTGACAAAGATTTATTAAGTGGGTAAGAGTTGGAATTTCAAAGATTATTAAAGCAGGGTACTTGCTCCTGAAACTCTCAGTCTATCATGGAGGTGGACATAAAGAGAGATAATTGTAGCTATCTGTGGTGTCCTGGCACGGTGCTGTAGCATAAGCACTGGACTGCTAACCACAGCTCGGCAGTTCACATCCACCAGCTGCTCCCCAGAAAACACTACACAGGGTGCTATAAGTAGAAACTGACTCGACAGCACTTAATAGCAGCAACAACATGGAATCCTGGAAGGAGCCCTGATAGCATACTGGGTTACATGGTGAACTGCTAACCACATGCTCAGCAGTTCGAATCCACCAGTCACTACATGGGAGAAAGAGAAGCCTTTCTACTCTCAGAAAGATTATAGCCTCGGAAACCCTACACAGGGTCGCTAATAGTTGGAACCGACTTGACAATGGCATACAACCACCATCACTACCACAGAGAGTCCTGGAGATGTGGTGTGGTGCTGTAGGATAAGCACTGGACTACTAACTCAAGGTCAGCAGTTCTAACCCACCAGCTGTCTCTCAGAAACCCTGTACAGGGTCGCCATAGTTGGAACTGATGACACTTAACAACAACAGCATCTAGTAGCCTTAGTGGCTCTGTGGGTAAGGTGTTGGACAACTAACTGCAAGGTCAGTGGTTCAAAACCATGAGCCTTTTCATGAGAGAAAGATGAAGCTGTCAACTCCTGTAAAGATGTCATCTCAGAAATGCTAATAGGGTCACTAATAGTGAGGCTAGGCTTCGTCTCTCATACTTTGGACACATTGTCCGGAGGACACAATCGTTGGAGAAGGATGTCATGCTGGGTAAGGTGGAGGGTCAGAGAAATAGAGGAAGACCCCTAACGAGATGGATCAGCCAGGTGACATCATTGATGGCGTCAAGTGTGGCAGCGGTGGTAGTGAGGTTGGCCCAGGATCAGACATTGTTTCGTTCTGCTGTGCATGGGGTCGCTATGAGTCGGACCCGACTCGATGGCACTTAACAACAACAACAACAACAACATATAAGTAACAAGAACACTTCATTCCTCAGTCAAACTTGGTAAGCAGTGATGATGCAGGTCATCTCTTGCCCTGGGCTAACTTGAGATGAAGCAGGTGAATTTTTTTTTTTAAAACTGTTTCTTCTGCCCCTTCAGGCCTACCAATTCATCCACAGCATTCGTAGAGGAAATGGTAAGCAACTACTCTCACATTACAAGTGGAATTTTTCTCCTCAAGAAAGCAGTTCTTTAAAACCTGAAGTGCTCATGGTTTGCTATAGTGGCCTCTGACCCTTGTGAGAGATTCCCTCAGTTTAAGGGCAGCACCTGAGGCTAGGAGACTTACGTAGCTGATCCGGAAATGTCTGCAGGCCCAGTCATCTTGCTCCTCCTCAGACATCATCTCTACCGTGATGTCCCCATAAGCAATGGGTTCTTCTGTGAAAGGCCAGTAGTGGTCACACTTCACCTGAGGCAAAAATAAACACAACTTTGTAAAACAAACGGGCAGAAGATATGAGATTACTGAGGAAGAATACTTAAGGAAAACAGAGGTACTTGCCTCTGAAAAACTGTATCACGAGGAAGAAAAATAAAACAGGTAGAACAGTTTCTGCTACAAGAATCACTTAAACAGTATAGCAGTGGTTGGGTCTGGTTTTGCTGCAAGTATGAAAGTTCCCCTTAGGTACTTACCCTCCTTTTCTCATTACACTGAGTGAGCATGACAATTATCTGAGACTTCTGTTGTAGGACCATCTTCCAAAAGTCATTTCTGGTTTCTGGCAGTGGGCCCTGTGTGGCAATATACTCCTGGGGTGAGTTGTATCCCTGAGGAATAAGTGACAAAAGTGTCACCTAGCGAGTCACTGTAAACACCAAATACTGTTACACACAAATGAGAAAAAAGCTGACAATTAACTGGACAGGAACTTGACAAAGGATTATACCCTGATATCAAGTTTTCTCCTTCTTTATCAAAAGAGCGGTCAATGGATTTAATTGGCCATGTAGGTCTGTGTGATTTTAAGCATATAAGCATTGCTCTCTGGAAGCTTATAAAATCACATGTGCTTCAAAAAGTTCATAGAAAAATTCAAATGATCTTTTAATTTCATTTTCCATAAACTTTTTGAAGCCCCTTTGTAAACACACACACACATATATACACACATATACGAAGAGGCTTCAAAAAGTATACACTATAGGATAAGCACTGGATTAACCCCAAGGTCAGCAGTTCAAAGTCACCAGATGTTTCTTGGAAATCCTAACCAAGGAGGTTACGAGTCACACTTAACAACAAATATATATGTATATGGAGCTCTGGTCTTGTTATGAGTTGGGCTGCTAACCTCAGGGTCAGCAGTTCAAAACTACCAGCAGTTCCAAGAGAAAAAGATGAGCCTTTCTGCTCCATAATGATTTACAGCTTCAAAACCCTATACAGGGTCTCTATGAGTTGGAACTTGACTCCATGGCACATTACCACCACCACTATATACACATATATGTGTGTATATATATATATATGTCGGTTTGAACTGCAAGGTTGGTGGTTCAAA